>NC_091446.1:78711855-79014355 GCF_964237555.1 Oryctolagus cuniculus | reverse complement strand
ATTATTTTAGGAAACATCTTCTTGGTATACTTACTGGGATTATGGTAATTAGCACAAGCTGAGTCTGAGATCTGTCCCTACACAGCTCTTTCCTCCAATATCATATACACTGCAGATGGGGGGCTGGCAGAATCATTACACACATCAAGTGTATTAAAGCAAGAAGTGTGGCACAGTGGTCAGAATTTAAGACTTCACATGGGCTTTGCACTAATTGCTAGTCTGTTTCTGGCAAAAGTCACTTAAGCAGTTTTCTCACCTCATATGTTATTAGAAAGCCAAACTGAATGAACACAAGGTTTCTTTTTGTTTCTACAGGAACATAGTCTGCTATGTGGCCTGCATGGACTGTGCAAATTTCTCTCTCCTTGACGGGCAGGAAAGGCACAATTCCCTGGTCAGCAAGAATTGTGTTACACCTTCCCAGCCCTCAACTCCCAGCCCAATCATGAGGGCTCCAGAAGACTAGAACAGTTGCCCTACTTTTGCAGTGTCAGCAAGAGTCTAAACATCTAAAACAGCCTTTGAGATGTGTCCCACATCAGAGTGCCTGGGTTCAACTACTGGGTCTAACTCCTGCCTCCAGCTTTCTTGCTAACGTGCACTCTGGGAGAAAGTGGTGATGGTCTAAGTGACTGGGCTCCTACCGCCATGTGGATTGAGCTACCAACTCTGGGCCTTGGCCCTGGCCAGAGTAACCAAAAGTGTTGCAGGACACAGGCAAGAGGGGTGCACAGAAACAGGGGCAGAGGATCTGAAGCAGTTTGCAAGTGCCTGGTCTCCTGAGCCTGCTTCTCAGAGGATGTTCCAGAAAAGCTTCTTTTGCCACATTTGCTCATGGGGGCCAGACCTCCACAGACAAGGAAACTTCAAGAAACCAGCGTGAGTCAGGATGTTTAAAAATTATTTTTTATTCATTCATTTATTCAAAAGGAGAGAGAGAGAGAGAGACAGACACCAACCATGTACTAATGTATTGCTCAAATGTCTGCTACAGCCAAGGGCTGGGAAAGGTTGAAACCAAGAGCCCAGCACTCAATCCAGGTCTCCTGTGGGGGTGGCAGTGATCCAGCTACTTGAGCCCCCACCTGCTGCCTCCCAGGGCGTGCATTAACAGGGATCTGGAATTGGAAGCAGAGCCAGCACATGTACCCAGGCACTCCAGGAGTCAGAGGTTTGAATGCAGTGTATGAAAATGGGAGTTGTTTGAGCAGGAGTAGCTCTCTGGCTCCCCTTTTTCTACATCCTGGACACTCCTTTCATCCTTGCTATAAAAGTCCTGGCAAACTGCTTCTTGGGAAGGCAGCTTCTTTTCTGTAGAGAGCTACACTTTCTCACTGTCTCCTTGTCACAAGTAAGTAAAGCTTTCCACTGAGCAACTCCCACTTGAGGCTGATTATTTGGTGACACACCAAGTGAATTGACCTCTTGTGTCCACTAACACCAGTCCTATTCATTGTGGGCATCTGGGGAGTGAACCAGTGGACAGCATCCATCCCTCTCTCTCTCTAATAAATATATGAAAACTATTTGAAGGTAAGCATCTCTCTCTAGAACCAACAGCAAGGGTTGCCCGGGGAGTGCACTTCACCGGCATGCTCCCCTACACTTTCCTGCATGAGAAGTAGAGATGACAATGACCCGATGGTGGCCTCAGTGGTGTTTATAGGATTGTAAAGTTGTAAATCTGGCAAATGGGAATAGCTTACAGTCTCTTAAATTTTTTAATATACTACTTTATATAAAATTAGAACTTTGAAAAGAACACAGCCTTGGTCACCTTCTCTGTGAGCTCTACTAATGATCATAATTTCATAGAGAAATTCCTCTTCTCTGGGCGGTGCCTCATCTGACTTGAGGCCCTCTGCAGCAGAGGGTGAAATTACCACAATGACAAGCCTCCTCATGGCTCTAACCCCAAGTGGACCCTTCGAAGGGTCCTGGATTGCGTCTGAGTCTGTTATCTCTGCAGGGAGACCAGCTGTCTTCAGAATTGCTATCTTCAGAATTGCGGCCCCATCATGTCATTGTGAAACTGCTGTTAGTAATCTCACCAGCATTTCCCAGATTTGTTTCAGATAAGCTTGAACACGTGTGACTCCCTGGCTTCTAGTGTTTAATTTAGAGAATTGGAGGACTTAAAGCACTTATTTTCTTCAACTCATTTCTCATCATAATCCACCAATATCACAGTGTTTTTATTCTCCATTTCGTTTTTATATGATCCTATTAGTTGGGGGAAACCCAAGTGATATTTTTCTTTACTGTGGCCTTGTCTCCTCTTTGCTTTTGTTAGAACTCAGGGATTATATACCTGTCACTAAATCAGAATTCAGCCATTCGCTTAAACAATTTTCAGTGGATTTCACTAGGGTTGGAGTAAAGACAGCTCCTGCTCCATATAAATGATATTTACAACCTGTCTCTCTGTCTCTTCGGAGACCAGTGATGCTCCTCCTTGGTTATTGAGGCTGGTAGCTTGGTTATCAGGGAACTGTCCATGTGGTACTCCTGGTGTTTTGGGCTGTGTTTATCAAAGTTAAAGTGAGACTTTGGATGGAGTGGAGAATGAGTCAGTGTTTAAGCGTGAAGCAGCACGGCCCTGCCATGACTCCTGCATGTTGACTCAGCAGAAGCTTGGTTCAGGCGTGTGGCAGTCATAATTCCCAGGTTTGGGGCTGCAAATGTCATTAGATTATCAGGTGAAACCAACACTGCATGCTACCGTGGAGCAGGTGATGCTGAAGGAACTCTTGGAGAAGTGGCTGCTTCAGGAGCATTGCTGCCCTACATTGCTTGCTTCTGTGGGGCCCCTCAGTAATGATATCCAGCCTAGCAAAGTGTACTTTATGCATTCATGGTTATTTAAGTAATGCAGATTCCCTCCCCCAATGCACTCATATAATCAAAGGCCCCGTTCTGTTTAATTTGACAAAGCACTCACTGACAGTTTGTAGCACTAGGAATGGTGAGAGGAATAGAGGTGAGACAGTTCCTGTGCATGTGGTGTCTGAGTTGAGTGGATTTGGTGAGGGACATGCTGTGACATAGTGACAGGGTCGGGGGGGGAGGGAGTCAGGGCTGAGACTGGGGAAATGACCAACTGGGGGATTTTCCTCTCTAAGCAGGTGACTTCTACTGCACAAAAGCTGCTCCAGTACAATTCCTTTATAAAAGGGAACTTCAGAAAGTTTGTGGAAAGAGCATTTAGCCTAGCAGTTACAGATACCCATGGCTCTCTTCAGGAGGTCTGGGTTCAAGTCCTGCCTGTGTATCCTGACTCTAGTTAGTGCATGTGATGGCTCAAGTCAGGTCCCTGTCAACCACATGGGAGACCTAGCTTGAGTTCTGGCTCCTGGTTTTGACCTGGCAAGTCCAGCCCTGGCCATTGCAAGAAGTTAGGGAGTGAACCAGCAGATGGGAGCTCTCTCTTTCTCTCAAACAAAATGAGATGCCCTGGATCCATTTTGCTTCCTGTCTTTCCTTCACACGAGGTATCCTTTCTGTCAGGGAATGATGCTGTTTCTGGCCTCCAAACATACCAAGTTAATACTTCTGCCATGAATATTCTGAATTCTCAGCTTTTCTTATCAGCAAAGAAAAAGCAATTTACTCCATAGGGCCTGATATCACTCTGGGATGCGTCATCACCATCTCTAGCTTGGACTACACCAGTACTCAAGCTTACTTCCTCACTGCTTCTTGCCCTGCTTCTCCTGTTTAATTTGTGACACTATAGTCAAAATAACTTATGTAATACCTAAGCCGGATCATGCCACTGTTTAAAAGCCATGAAATGACATAATTTCATTTACAGCAAAGGCCTCAAGTAATGGGCACCTACATAGTCCAGCCATGGTGACCTCTCAGACCTGACGTCATCGTGCCCAGAGGCAGGAAATAAGTTTAGTAAAGTGTAGAGGTGGGAGAGGTGGGAATTGTAGCGGGCTGAGGATGCTGAGGAATTTCTGATTTTAGGCCCAAGTTGGGCAGCATCTCTTCAGTTCCTGTGGCTGCCGTCTTTGAATGTGGGCATTCTGTATCACATGGTCTCTTTTTTTTAATGTTTAAAGATCCATTTATTTACTTGAGAGGGAGAGTTACAGACGGGGAGACTCAGAGAGCTCTTCTACCTGCTGATTCACTCCCCAGATTGCTGTAAGGACCAGAGCTGGGCTAAGCCAGGAGTCAGGCACTTCCTCTGGGTCTCCCATGAGGGTGCAGGGGCTCAAACACTTGGGCCATCCAACTTCTACTGCTTTCTCAGGCCATCAACAGAGAGCTGGATTGGAAGTGGAGCAGCTGGGACTGGAACTGGCACCCACATGGGACATGGCACCAAAGGGGGATGCTTAACATACTACAGCATAGTGCTGGCTCCTCTTCTTTTTGGCTATGTTAAATTTCTTGAATATTAAATGTTGGTAGTAACTTTCCCTGATGGTTTTCCTGCTTCCAGTTATCTGTACACTCTGTGTCCTTGCTTCCTGCTAGTGCTCACTCAGTGGCTGCCTCCATAACGTGGCCTGCTCAGACCACTGTACTTTAAATTTCATCTGCACCCTTCCCCATCCTCCTTCTGCAAGCATTCCTGGTTCCCTCCTACCTTGCTCAACATTTTCTTCCTAAGCACAGAAAATGCCCCTTTCCAGTGGCTATTTTTTCACTTACTTACTAGAATTATGGTAGTAAATAAACCCTCCCCCAGTGGCCAACTAGAATGTAAGGTCTATGTGACTAGGAATTTTATTATATTTGTTCCCTATTGTATCCCAAACACACTGAGCGGGGTCTAGAAGATTCATTCTTGTTGAATGAATGAACCCAGCAGTTCTACGCCTTCTCTCTGTGTATTGGTCCCAGGTACTGGGAGATTCTGACTCTTCAATCTGAGAAGGAGTAGCCAATGGAGTCATAAACCACTTGCTGGTTTTGCTGGAATGCTCTAGGGTGTGTTTTGTTATTTTCTGTAGAATTTAGATAAGATTGAAAAAATGACTCTTCTGGTCCCCCACATCCTCCCCTACACTGTACAAGAAAAGAGGTGCTTCCGAATTTGGGGACAGCCTGATTCTTGACCAATAACTTGCACCACACTCTGGCCCTCTTAGAAATTCCTGGGTGTCTCATTCTCCACATGAAACAGAAGCAGTGGCAGCCTGACATGCCAGTTCAGTCTATTCAAGATAGCTGACTCTGTCACTGAGACATGTAGGCTGAGTGCCACCTGATGCCACAGCAGTCATCTCCCTGACATTATCAGTGCCACAAGAAAGCTGCTTTCCTGTTGGAGACTTGTGTGAGCATCCTTCTCCTGGGAACGCAAAATCGTGCATCTTGTCCATTTCTTCCTGGGGAGTAATAAAAAGGTGTGCACTGGGCATGGGTGAGTTGGGGGAGGCCAAAATGATCAGATCTCTGTTTTCTTCAACAGTGAGTCAAGATCAAGAGATAACATGAACCCCACCCTTCTTCTCTCTGAGCCTAAAACAAAGTGAATAAATTCTTGCATGTTGCAGCACACTTAGGGGGCACTCCATGGGGGGGTACTTTAAAACAGGAAGTGCTTTCCAATTCATTCATGTTTTGGCACTGTCCAGATGCCTTTAATTATTTTTAACTCTTTGGCAACAGGAGGACAATTGGTTTTGATAGCTATCCTCTAAGCTTTATCTCTTTGTATCTTCTGGGAGTAATGAAAGACAGAAAAATGCATTGCTGATGGCTTTGCAATGTAAATAAAAAGAGGAGAATAAAAGAACAAGCCCTTCCTGTTCCCTCACTCTGGTTTTCCCATAAAAACATTTTTGTGGTTCCTAGCAATCCTCTCAAGACAGGGAGACAAAGATTGTATTGTAGATGGAACAGTCTTAATTAGTGAAATTGACAAGAAAATACTTATCTCTTCATACTGAATGACAGCAAAACACAACTTAGGGAATTTGTCATTTATGCAAGACTAAAAAGTGATTTTGTTGTATCATGTCTTCTCAACCTGATGAGTTTATGGACAGGTTTTTGTGTAGCTTCCTGGATCATGAATATTCTGAATTCTCAGCTTTTCTTATCAGCAAAGAAAAAACAATTTACTCCATAGGGCCTGAGCAAAGTACTTCAGACTCTTTATATTTCTCCTTTTATAGAAGCTAATTCTCTGCTTGAAAGGGAAGTTGACTATTTTTTCCTCATATATTTCTTGATCAAAGAGAGGCAATTTTATTATTATATATTGTAATTTTCTTAAGGAAGAAAAAGCCATGTACTTTTGAGCTCCACAGTGCTAAACCCTAGACACCTTTTCTATCCATATTGTGTCTAATGAAAGAGTCATTTGCTAAAACAACTGTCTCTTCTAATAGAACACAAATATTTGTCAAGCATTTTTCCATTAGAAATAGTGCACAGCTGTGCCAAGAACCAGTTCATCCTCTGTGAGTCAGCAGGTTCTTCCAACAGAGTGAGAGGCATTGCTGCTGTCCCACAAGCCAGGGATATTGTGGGGAGTTATTTGCTGTGCAAAATTTGCCAAAATCCTGTTCTGATTATCTCTAGGCATATTTATCATTGAATTCTGTGTTAATTTCAAGAGTAGTATCAATAAACAATATTGTTTATATGAGGGTTCTTTAAAACATTTGTGGAACACAAAAGGTAAGTTTATTTTGGTGAAAAAAACTGTGAAATCCATGAATATAAGGGGTCTTCAAAAGGTTTATGAAAAGTTCATATTGTGAAAAAACACAAGGATTTAAAAATTCTTTTTGCACCAAGATCTTCTTTTTTCTAATTTTTTGAAGTATGTTAGTGAGTCATCTTTTCCCTTATATTGCACACACTTTTGCCTCTTTTTGCTTTTTACAGGTTATGGATTAATTTTGGAAGACTAGAATGATTATTGTTTTTCCAGAGAAGACGTTATGACTTCTCTGAAAAAGAACCTGACCCTGTAGCACTGATGACTGTGCTGCTAAGCCATGAGGCTTCCTTACAGCCCAGGATGGCTACTCTGGTTCCTGAGAATCCCGGAAGTGGGGTGAGGGCTGGAGAGGAAGGCCAGGGCTGGGGGCCTCTCCCTCCTCTCGCTGCCTGTTATGAGGTTGAGATTTGGACATCCAAAGCCTTGGGTAATTGGGTTCAGGTGCAAGGAACATTTTTCTCAGTGTGTGTTTGCACAGAATGGCAATATCAATATGCCAGCCAAAAAGTGGTGATAGCCAGAATTGGCTTCCTTATACTTTGGCTGGGTGGAAAGTTTGGGCCCCAAGAACAAGGGAAGAGCCCATGGGGAAAGGCTCTGACTGTTCTGTCTGGGGGCACTGCCATGCTGCTTTTAGGGTCAGTATCTTTTGCCAACAAAATTAGGACTTTTTATAGTTGAGTGGGGGTGTGAATGTGTGGTGGCTGTTCACAGTGCCGTTTCCTAAGATACAATCTTACACCAAGGACTGGGAGTGGATGGAGTGCTTAGTTCAGTAAGACTGAATTTCCGATGTCCATCCTTGTGTTATCCTGTCATATTTTATTTTTTATGCTCTTACTAACTCATTATGGGTACAGATTCACCTGCAGTGCTATGTCCTGTTACGTCTTATTCATGTTCACAACATCATACTGAGGCATATTACATCTTTAAGCTTATCACCTTTACTTGAGGCATTCTCGATGTTCAATCACCTGCACACCTGTGAAGTGGACAAGTTAATATGTGGCATATAGGTGTCACCCAGGAAGCATTTCACAGTCAAAATCATGTCCATCAGTCCCAGAGGTTCTCTTGTGTTTGCTTGTAACTCCGCCTACCACTTCTCTGACCCTCTAAGGATCTTCTTTCTGTTGTTGTAAATTTGTTTTCATCTTTTGGAATTTAACGTCAGCGGAATCAGGAAGTATGCACTATTTTTGGTATAGTTTCATTTCTTTTTTTTTTCTAAAAGATTATTTATTTATTTGAAAGAGTTACAGACAGTGAGAAGGTAAGACAGAGAGAAAGGTCCTCTGTCTGCTGGTTCACTCCCCAAATGGCCACAATGGCCAGAGCTGTGCCGATCCGAAGCCAGGAGGCAGGAGCTTCCTCAGGTCTCCCACATGGGTGCAGGGGCCCAAGGACTTGGGCCATCCTCCATTGCCTTCTCAGGCCACAGCAGAAAGTTGGGTCAGAAGTGGAGCAGCTGAGACTTGAACTGGCACCTATATGGGATGCTGGCACTGCAGGTGGAGGATTAACTTACTGTACCACAGCACCAGTCCCTGATATGGTTTCTTTCATCTACTCTAATCAGTATGATTTTCTCCATTTTTATTCTTGAGTACCATCCCATCATGTGGACAGATAGCGGTTTCTTTATGCGATTGCACATTTGTGTTACTTCAGTTGTTGCCTACCTCAAACAAAGCTACTATTCATATTAACACACAAGTCTTTGTGTGGACATAAGCTTTTATTTCTCTTGGGCGAATGCCTTAAAGTGGAATGGTAGGTATGTGGTTAATTTTTTATGAAACTGGCCACTTATTTTATAAAATATTTGTGCCATTATATTTCTGCTGTCCTGCCTCCTTGCCAACAATCTTTTACTTTTAGAGCTTCTAATAGGTTATACAGTGGAATCTTACTGGGGTTTTGATTTTCCATTCCCTAATGATTATTGATGTTGAGTTAATGGGTGATCTCTAATGGATATGCACTTACTTATGATCCATGAATCTATTTGGTAAAATACTCCTTCAACTACCTGGCCTATTTACATTGTCTGTATTATCTTCTCTTAATTATTTTAGAGTTCTTTCTGTGTTTTGTTTATAAGTTCTTTATCAGATATATACTTTGCAACTATTTTTTCCCTATCTGGTTTGTCTTTTAATTTTCTTAATGTCTTTGGAAAAGTAGAAATTCCTAATTTTAAAGAAACCTAATTTATCATTTTTATTTATATTTTGGATTGTAGTTTTTGTTTGTAGGCAAAGAAATCTTTGCCTAACTCAAGGTCACAAACATTTTCTGCATGTTTTTGTTTAGAATTTTTGCAGTTTTGGTTCTACATTTTGGTTTGATAAATTTTGAGTTAATTTTAGTATAAGGTGGGAGGTTTGGGTTTAATCTCTTTCGCTCTCATTTTCCACACACACACGTTCACATGTTCCAATTGTTCTTCATCTTTGTCAGAAATCAGTTAATTATATATGTATAGGTCTATTTCTAGACTCATTATTATGTTCAGCTGACTTATTCGTCTAATTTTGTTCTCTTATAGTTTAGTTTTTTGGGAGGGTAATCTGTGTCCTTTCTATTTCCATATGAATTTTAGAACAGTTTGTCAATTTCTATTTTTAAATAGCTTGCTGGGATTTTGATTGGAAGTACATTGAATCTATAAATTCACTTAGCACTAATTGACATTTGAAGAATATGGAATATTCCAATCCAAGGCATAATATTATCTCTCAGTTACTTAGATTTTAATTTTTTTTTAGTTTGCAGTGCACAGATTTTATAGATATCTTGCTAAGTTTCTCCAAAAATTTCATTTTTATTATAGTGTATATTGTATCTTAATTTCAGTTTCCACTTGATTGTTGCTAAGACATAATAATGCTCTTGATTTTTGTAAACTAACTTTTTATCCTGCAATGCTATTTAACTTACTTATTAATTACAGGTGCTTCTGTGTAGATTCCATAGAATTTCCTACATGAACCATAACATCTCTGGCTAGTAAAGACAGAATCTACCTCAAGATGTTGTTAATGTCGTTTTCTTGATCTACTGAACTACCTAGAGCCTCTTGTATACTGGGAAGTGATCTGAAAATAGTTGTTCTCTTCTGCTTTGGTTGCTTTTCATTTCCTTAACTGCCTATTGCATCAGCTGGAAATCTTAGCACTATGGGGAAAGTGGACATCCTTACTTTGTTCCTGATTTTAGACACAGTTCTTTATTTTCAACAAGAATGATAGTACCTGCAGGTTTTTAGTATATTTCCTGCTCATATTGAAAACATTTCTATTCTACTTTGCTGAGAGTTTTATTAGGGTTGAATGCTGATTCTTTTTTTATTTTTAATTTCATTTAAATTTATTTGAGATGTAGAGTTACAGAGAGAGTGAGAGATAGAAAGAAAGGTCTTCCATCTGCTAGTTCACTCCCCAAATGGTCGCAAGGGCTGGAGCTGGGCTGATCTGAAGCCAGGAGCCAAGAGCATCTTCTGGGTCTCCCATGTGAGTGGCAGGGGCCCAAGCACTTGGACCTCCTCTAGTGCTTTCCCAGACCACTAGCAGGGAGCTGGATCAGAAGAGGAGCAGCCAGGACATGAACCAGCATCCATAGAGGACGCCGGTGCTGCAGACAGTTTAGCCTACTATGCCACAGTGCTGGTCCCTGAATGCTGATTCTTGTCAAATGCTTTTTCTGTATGTATTGAGTGATTTTTTAAAAGTCTGTTATATCGTGAATAACAGTGATGTCATATATATAGATCTTGTATACTTGGGATAAACTTCATTTGGTCATAACGTGTTTTCTTGTATGCCATTTAAAAAATTCATTAATATGGAAAGCAAGGAATGAACCAGAGAGAGAGAGAGAAAGGGAGATCTTCCATTCACTGGTTTACTCCCCCAGTGGCCACAATAGCCAGGGCTGTGCCATGCTGAAGCCAGGAGCTAGGAACTCTGTGTCTCACATATGAGTGGCAGGATTCCAAGTTCTTGGATCATCTTTTGATGTCTTCCAAGGTGCATCAGTAGGAGGATGGATTGGAAATGGAGCAGCTCAGACTCAAAATAGAATTGAAATGCTGGCACTTCAAGCAGTGGCTTTAACCCACTGTGCCATAGTACCAGCCCCTTTTTGCCTATCATTGTATGTACTTTGCTTAAATTTTTGTTAATAATTTTGAATATATATTTATTAAGGCTATTGGTCTGCAGCTTTTGTTTTCCTTTTAATATCTCTATGTGGTTTTGAGGTCAAAGTAATGCTGACCTCATAGAAAGTGATAGGCAGTATTTCCTTTAATTTTCTGGAATAGGTTATGCAAAACTGTTATAATTTCTTCTTTGAGATTTTGATAAAATTCATGGAATCATCAGTTCTTGGAATTTTTTTGTGTGTGAAGGATTTTTAATTTTCCTGTATATTGAGTTTCTTTAATAAATATATAGTTTTTCAAAATGCATATTTCTTTTGTGAGCTTTGGTAGTTGTGTCTTTCAAGGACTTTCTCTCGTCTGTTTAGGTCATTGGTTTCCTTGACATTAGCATGTTAAAATATTCTGTTATTATCCCTTTAATGTAGGAGTATGCAGGGTTTGAGTGATGTCACCATTCCCTATTCTGAAATTGGTGATTTGTGTCTCCTTCCCCTATGTATTCTCAGGCCAGTATCACCAGAGGATTATCAATTTTATTGACTTTCTTAGGGACACTTGTAGGTTTTTCCTCTATTGCTCTTCAGTATTCATTGATTTCACCTTAAGTTTCATCATTTTATTTCTTTGCTTTTGATTTATTTTTCTTTTTCTAGTTTTTTTTTAACATAGAATTTGTTGTCATTGAATTAAGAACTTTCTTTTTCTAAAAAAAGTCAGCATTTAATGATAAACTACCCCTCAATACTGCTTTAACTGAACCCACAATTTTTTTTTTTTGACAGGCAGAGTGGACAGTGAGAGAGAGACAGAGAGAAAGGTCTTCCTTTGCCGTTGGTTCACCCTCCAATGGCCGCCACAGCTGGTGTGCTGCTGCCAGCGCACCGCGCTGATCCTATGCCAGGAGCCAGGTACTTATCCTGGTCTCCCTTGGGGTGCAGGGCCCAAGCACTTGGGCCATCCTCCACCGCACTCCCTGGCCACAGCAGAGAGCTGGCCTGGAAGAGGGGCAACCGGGACTGAATCCGGTGCCCCGACCGGGACTAGAACCCGGTGTGCCGGTGCCGCAAAGCGGATGATTAGCCTAGTGAGCCACAGCGCCAGCCTTGAACCCACAAATTTTTATAAAAATGAATGTTATTGTGTATTTCTAAGGTATACAACATGATATGGGATGCAGTTGATAATGAAAAGGTTGCTCTGGTGAAGCAGATTAAAATATCCATTCTGTCTTGTAGTTACCTGTGTTTTTTGTTTTACTGGCAAGAGCAGTTAAAATCCATTCATTTAGCATGAATCCCCAATACAGGACACTTTTGTTACCTGTAGTCCTGGCTAGGATTTGGATGTAGTTTGAGTGTCTTCACGTATCTTGTCTTGAGGCTTCACGTATTGAAATTCAGTCCCCACTGTACAGTATTAAAAGGGTGGAAACTCAGCCTGACTGTGGTGTCTGGTGGTAAGGCCTGGAGGAGATTGTTGGATTAGTGGAGCTCATTGGGGCAGGGCAGGGATGCGGTCCTGGTGGCTTTACCTGGAGAGGAGGTTGGACACAGAGCTATGTGCTCCCTGTCCCTTGCCCTGTGCTTCCCCAGGTGGCCTTGGGACTGACTGCAGGAAGACGTCACCATATATGACCCTTCGACCCTGCACCTCCATCACCTCTTTATCATGTGGCCTGTGTCAGGTATTTCCTTGTCATAATGTGAAGGTGACTGGCATGTCCTTGTGCTGTGCATTAGCTCTCTAGAATTGTCCATCCTGGGTTTGCTGCTTTGTGTCTTTTTTTTTTTTTTTTTGACAGGCAGAGTGGACAATGAGAGAGAAAGACAGAGAGAAAGGTGTTCCTTTTTCCATTGGTTCACCCCACAATGGCCGCTGCTGCCAGCGCACTGCGCTGATCTGAAGCCAGGAGCCAGGTGCTTCTCCTGGTCTCCCATGCAGGTACAGGGCCCAAGGATTTGGGCCATCCCCCACTGCACTGCTGGGCCACAGCAGAGAGCTGGACTGGGAGAGGAGCAACCGTCACTAGAACCCGGCATTTTTTGTTTTGTTTTGTTTTTTCATTTGTTTGTTTGTTTTTAGCAGTTTTATTTTTAATGTCTTTAGACACCACCATACTGTTTCCTGTAATAGTTATAATTTGAAATACTTTGTTTCCATTGATGTTCAGTTCAAAATGATAATTTCCCATTTTGATTCCTTGTTTGATTCATGAGTCATTTAAAAAGCACAATTCAGAGAGAGAACTAAATGAAAATGAGCAAAAAAATGCTTCCCTTTGCTATGAGCTACCAATGTGACCTCAACCAGATTACCATATGCTCTCACAAGCTGTGTGCATGGCTCTGGCACATCCTTGTTTCTCCTTGATGGCTCTGCTCAGAGACCTTTGTTGAGAATCATCTCCACTCTATTTGCCCTGGTGAACTTTGGAATCATGTCAGCAAGTTCCCCTCAAAACCAATCAGTTTTATAAGAATAAAATTAAGCCCATGCCTTATTCAAATACTTAATACAGTATGTATTAAGCTTCTGTATTTCAAGAATGTTTTTTTAAATTTGAGCAATGTCTTAGAGTTATTTTTTCATATAATTTTTTATGTTTGTCTTCCTAGGGTATTTATAATTTTATTCCTTATATATTACTTATGTAATTTTTAGAAACTATTCATGGATAAGTAAGTAGATTTACATGAACTCACTTTGAGGGATCAATGCTTAGAACATCATTAGGGAACTCATTAGTGTACCATAAATTCAGCATTCACAGCATTCTTTTTTGTTTTAAGTGTTCTTATTTTTAGTTTCGGACAACAATGCACTGTAGAACCATAATGGATAGCTCTTGTGTACTTTCACCTTCTCCAGTGATAGCATCTCACACAGCCACAGTATGTCCTATGCAAATCATATTGGTGCAACTGAAGTAGACACCCTTTTGGGATTCACAATCAGTATTCCTTTAAAAAATGAAATATGGGGCCCAGTGCTGTGGCACAGCAGGTTAAGCTGCAGCCTATGATGCCAGCATCCGATGTGAGCATTAGTTTGAGTCCCAGCTACTTCACTTCTGATCTAGCTCCCTGCTGTTGCACCTGGGAAAGCAGGGGAAGATGGCCCAAGTGCTTGGACCCCTGCTGCCCTGCTACCCATATGGGAGACTCAGAGTTTCTGGCTGTTGGCTTTGGCCTGGCTGAGCCCTGGGCATTGTGGCCATTTGGGAAGTGAACCAACAGATGGAAGGTTTCCCCCTCTTCCACTTTCTGTCATTCATTCACCCAATCACTCTGCCTTTCTTTAAAAAAATGAAATATAGATGGATGTTTGGCATAGTGGTTATATACTGAATTCCTGGGTTCAATAGCCAACTCTGACTCCTGACTTCAGCTTCCTGCCAATGCAGACCCTGGGGGGCAGCATTGGTTCCAGACTCCTGGTCATTGGAAACATTTGGGGAGTGAACTCACGGATTGGAGCTCTCTCTGTCTCTCAAATAAATAAATACCTAGAGAATAGAGTGAACTGGAAAGAACATAACAGGAGGCAACATGAGGGGTGTTTGGCATGCTATGCTTATCACAACAGTTTAGAATTACTTGAGATGGCTGCATCCCATATTAGGCTGGGGTCAAGTCCTGGCTCTGCCCTTGATTCCAGTTTTGTACTGATTTGCACACTGAGAGGCAGCAAGTGATGGCTCAAGTGTTTTGAGTCCTTGCCACCCATGGGAGATAGAATTCTGGCTTCTGTCTGGCCCAGCTCCAATTTTGGAGGGCATTTGGAGAGTGAACCAATGGATAGGAGCTCTGTCTGTTTCTTTGCCTTTCAAATAAAATGAAAATAAATCAATTAATAAAAATTGTGAAAAGAAGACTTTATGAGTAATATGGGTATTAGGTATGTTTTATGAAAGCTTTTTTTCACTCTTGCTGGGTTAGGATATAAAATGTCAGGTCTGTGCCCAAAAAGCTCAAAAAATATTGTGCTGGACCTTTATCAATTGTAATAAACTTCCCCAGTGTCTGCATAGATTTAGAATGAGGGCACATCTTTGCCTTTGGAAAGGAATCAAAAATAGGACTCTTTGTTATTTAAAAGGCATGAACCCTCGGGAAGGGGGGAAGTTACTTCCTGGCCACAAACCCCTGAATCATGTCACATGCCTCACCAAGTGTTATTTAGATGTCAAGTTTCACTGTAACAGTGTTTTCTGCTCCAAATGTTTTATACACTGGGCAATTAGGATAATTATTTCAGAATATATTAATTTCAGAATTGGAGTATCAGTGAGGCAATTTCAACAGAGAATTGGGTACCTGGCCATTGTTGGGCAGGTCTTTCTGATTCTGAAATTCACATTTTTGCATTTAACCATGGTGTGATGGAACTGATGCCTTCTCTGCTTTCCATGTGTGAGAATTAAAGGATAAATAGTCCTTGATTCGCCCTTCTTGTGGCTCCTAGTGGGGAAGGTGTTTCTTAGGTATGAAATAATGGCACTCTGTATTACTATGGGCATGCTAAAAGGATTTGGGTGGAGCATGGTGTAGGGCATCTGGGGAGAACATGTGGTGACCTCATGGGCAGCCAAGTGGCCCCTGTCCTGAGACTTGAAGGCCATGGAGGGATGCTCGGTGGATGAGATGTGGAAGGCAAACTGACAAGGAGAGAACTGTGTGATACACACAGCAACCAGAGGTGGTGGTGTTGGAAAATACGAGGACACAGATTTTCCTTCTCTTCTTTGGTGCATTTTTGGGTAGGGTGGGGAAATATTTGAAGAAAACACATAATTCTTGCAGAGGCAAAATGTAAGAAAGCCCTGGAGATCAGAAGAGAAGGTGGGCTGAGGGAGGGACTGCCCTTTGAAGCCTCTTAACAGAGCTCTGTAATTCACACTGGGCAGGAACAAAGGCAGATCCAGGGGTTCAGAGAACCCATAAGCCTCAAAAATCTGAAAAGCGAATCAACTCATCATCATCAAGTACTTAATTGGGCGCCTGCCAAGTCCGCACACAGAGTTCTGTTCCTCATGGCAGAAATACATGCCACTGAGTTTGCATTCACTCTGCTGCCTCAGTCAGTTGTTTCACAGCCAGCATAAATCAATAGCAACCACCCGGGGCGCAGTGATTGTTGGAGGTTCAGCTCACAATGAAGGCAGAACAAACCCCAAACCACAGGCATACCCACTGCCTGGACCCACAGGCATTGCTGAGGCCTGGGGAGCCAGGGAGCCATTCCAGCCCTCTGAGAGGGCCTGGGTTTGGAATAATAAATAGTTATTCACTATATAATCCTTCACCACCTGCATCATCTGAAAACCTCAGGCAGTAAAGGGCAGCTTGTTTGGGGCTGGTGTGGGAGGAATTCCAATGAAGCCCAATGCCCAGATCTGTCCCCATTGCTGCACTGTCTATGTGCACCCAGAGCACAGAGTATGTGGATCTAATGATCTGCCAGCTGACAGAGGGGCCCAGCCAGACACCATCTGACTATGGTGGCCACTAGAGAGCCTCTTCCTCTTCACCCTCTCCTGGAACCCAACCCTCCTCAAACATGGGATTAAAAGTTTTTGTAAAGAAACACCAAAGACTTTGATTCTAGAGAGTATTGTTTTTACAGAATTGCTGGAGGAGAGCTTGCAAATGCATAGGATCTAAAAATACTAGACAAATCCTCTTTTGGCAATGTCTTTGGGGAAATAGTGTCCCCTGCCCCCAGATGCTGGTGGTAGGTTGAGGACCTGGGAGAAGGAGCGCAGAGCTAGAGGTGACCAACAGCTTCTACTAGCCCTCAGTCACCAGGACTCCAGAACTGGAGGGTTTAACACTTCGCCCCTGGGAAGTTGACCCCGGCTAAGGCAGTACTGAGGAGAGGTTTCCCTGCACAGCGCCTGAGGCTGCAGATGGGTACCTGGGAGCACACAGAGCATCACTGAACAGGAGCCTGCCCCTGCAGCATCTGGGAGAAGGAATGGTAGGGCCAAGTCAGAGAAATTGAAGGCTTCGGTGAGTCCCTCATCTCTGTTTGGTAATGTGCTCTTAGATCTCACTACCCAATCTTGAGTTGTTGTCATTTCCCTCTCCAAGGGTCAGCCCCATAAAGTGACTTAATTGATTCTTTGCTTTGTCCTGTCTGGAGAGCCATTCCTCTAAAATGAATTTTAATTTTTTTTTGAGAGGCAAGGAGAGACAGAGGGAGAAAGACATCAGTCCTGTCTGCTGATTCACTCCCCAAATGCCTAAAACAGGCAGGACTGGGTGGAAGCTGGGAGCTGGAACTCCATCCAGGTCTCTCACCTGAGTAACAGGGACCCAACTACTTGTGCCACCTTGAGGCTTTCTAGGATGCTCATTAGCAGGAAGCTGAAATCAGGAGCAGAGCTCAGACTCAAACCCTGGTACTGCAGGGTGGGATGTGGGCCTCTTGACTGATGCCTCAACCACCAGGCTACCTATCCATCACTACGACTGGAGAATCTTAATATAGTCTGGGGTGAGGGTTTCTTCATGAATAGCACAAATCTTTTTTTTATAGCACAAATAGTAGAGTGTGGGATCTTCAAAACCTTGGGTTTTGAAATCCATAAGCCTCTGTTTAGAGGCTTTAATTTGGTATCACTTTTCTAAATGAAGCAATGATGCCGCTGATTGAAGGCCATGGAAAGTGTAAGGAGTGCAAATACCTGGGGAGAAAATTTCTCCAAATACATCCACGACACTTATTTGACAGAAAGTAAGCTTCTATCTGCTTGGATTCCCTCAAGCTAATTACAGTGTTTTAAAATTCCTTGTAATAAGACATGAAAAAAGAAATGAGATGTAAATAGTAAAATAAAACAATTGATGATTTTCTGGTTACATGGGTACTTAGAAAATCTAAAGCAATCAATTCAAGCACTATTATTGTAGTCCAAAATGTAGAACAGTGGCATGATAAAAATAATACATCTGTGTATATAAAAATCAGTATGCACAGTTGTGATTGTAGTGACCTCAAAATTTTTAGTCCTCCATTTTACAGAATATCCTATCATAAACTTGTTTCTCTGTTGTAGGGTGTTCTAAATACTATCTTCACAGTTGATGGTTTTTTTTTTTTCAATAGAATTCTTAAAATCAATGGTTTTTTTCACTCCAACCATGATCGATAAGATGTGAAAAACAAAAAAATAAAGTCCGTCCATGGTAACAGATAACATGATGATCTACTGTCTCTAACTGATGGTTTTGGGCCCTCATTTTTCCTGTCATCTATCATATGGCATACATAATATTGTCATCCTTATTTTCCTAAAAAGAATATTTACTATCAAAGACGTAAAAGAATCTTGACTAAATTTCCATGCGACCACCATCATGCAGTCAACACAGCAGAATCTAATAGATACCTACACTTTGAAAGCAAACAAAGAGCAAACTTCTGTATAGTCGAACATAACAAGATCAAGAGGAAAAGGACATGTTTGTGTCAAGTCTAACAAGGAGAAAAGATGAAGAGCTTATTCAAATGCACAAGCACTCTCAAGAATGCAGTGTTTTACTGTGTGAGGGATGTGAACAAAAAAGAGCATCTACAATTAGCCAAGGATTGATTGGAAGGTGTCCATCATTTTTAGTATTCAAAGAATCGCTAATGTGCGCTACCTTTAGAAGTCATTTTGTAGATGCTAAGCAAAGTGAAAAATTATGATAATGGAACTTGAAGTTGGCTGGTATATGGTCCTATTGACATGATTATTCATGACTGGTAAGGCTTGAAATGGGAAGAACTCCTTTCAACAACGTTGTGGAAATATTTAGTGAGAGACATAAAGGTCTTCACATTTTTCTTGACCCAACAGTTTCAAACTCTATGAATTTATGGCAGTTTTTTTCCAGGATAAAAACTCCACATTTGCACAGATAAGTTTGTTGCAGCAAAAGAAGGGTGTGGTTAGTTAGTGTGTGCACTGACAGGTCTGCTCTTGAACTTGCTCATTGACAAGTCTCTTAACTACCTGGTGACCTTGGGCAAATGATGTGACTAAACTGTGTCCCAGTTTCTTCATGTGGATAATCATGATGGGGCCTAAATTGAGAATTGTGGTGAGGATCAAATGAGTTAACAAATAGAGATTAACTTTAAAATGTGTGGAACATTGTTAAGCACTCTCTATAACAATGATTACAACAAAAATGTGTTTAAGAGATCAACTTAACTACTCAACAATAGGAGAATTGTTTAAACATTATATTACTCTGACATGATGCCGCTTCATAAAACCATTAATATAGTATTTTAATGACTCTAAGACAGAAAAACAAGGTTATGGTAGATTATTGAGCATAATGAAGGGCAAAAATTTCAAAGGTTCCTAAGGTTACAACCATGGAAAATATGCATGAAGGAAGGAAGAGGAAAAGTATCTGTTAGTGTAGGGTAGTTGGATCTGGGTAGTTTGCAGAGAAGTTCCTTTCTTCTTGTGTCACCTTTTTTAATTTTAAAAAAGTAAGCTATGCCATAATGAAACCAATTCCAATTCCTTTTTTTTTTTTTTACAGGAAGAGTTAGTGAGAGAGAGAGAGAGACAGAAAGGTCTTCCTTCCATTGGTTCACCCCCAAAATGGCTGCTACGGCTGGCATGCTGCGCCGATCCGAAACCAGGAGCCACTTTCTTCTTCCTAGTCTCCCATGCGGGTGCAGGGCCCAAGCACTTGGCCATCCTCCACTGCCTTCCCAGGCCACAGCAGACAGCTGGACTGGAAGAGGAGCAACCGGGACAGAATCTGGTGCCCCAACCGGGACTAGAACCCTTGGTGCCAGTGCTGCAGGTGGAGGATTAGCCAAGTGAGCTGGGGTGCCGGCCACCAATTCCTTCTAAACACTGCCTTTGGGTTTGGCTACTCCGGTGTGCTAAATTGAGAACTGGGGATGAGGTCATTTGTGGAACCTCAGGGGTTGCAGATGCCAGACTCGGCAGCAATAGCAGGGGGTGCACATTGGCATGCCCTCCAAGCCCCAGTCCATTCAGTAAGTGGCTCCAGCCCACTCTGCATGGCTCTGGCCCCTGCTGTGGGAGGCAGGTGATCCCGTCCAGCCAGATAATCTCTGTGAGATTCTTTGTTCCATTTTTTCTGTTGTTTTCTTTTTTTATTAAAGATTATGATGACTTTTTAAAAAAATACATTGATTTACATTATACATAATATACACTATTAAGGTGTAATTGGCCCACAAAAATCTGCCCATACTGAATGTGCAGAAGCTGGTGAGTTTAGAAAGATGCCCATGACTGCTACTACTACTTCATCAAGGTAATAACCTTGTCCATCACCTCTGAAAGTTTCCTCCTGCACCACTGCCCCCTTTTATTTGTTTTATTGTGGTAAGGACAAGAGACAGAAATGGGGCATTGTTGTTTAACAGGCATAATGGTTTCAATTTTGCAAAGGAATAAGTCCTAGAGAGCTTCTGTATGTCATAGTGCCTAGAGTGAATGCACACGTAGCTACTTGAGGGGGACTTGGCTTTATCTGAGAAGATGCTAAGGGCCTCAGCATATGCTGCCGTTAGATGGTCCAGGGAAAACATTTGAACAGCACTTCCTGAGGGAGAATTGAGCAGTGAGATGACTGAGTTGCTGGGAATCTGGCCAGCTCTTGCCCTTGCAGGGATGAGCCTGTACCAGAATGAGACTAGAAAAGGTGGACTAGTTTATAAGAGTATTAAAGGGGAAGATAATCTGGGATCTTTATCCAAATGCTGGTGCCTTGGATGGTAATGGTCCTGTACTGGTATGATATTTAGATTCTGGCCTTCCAGAGATACTCGGACTCTAGGCAGAAAGGTGTGGCTTGAGGCCAGATCACTTCTTTGTTTTGCCACTAAGGTGATGTCTGTGCATCATAGCAAATACACTGCAGTGGTGGTCCTTGTGTTTACTGCTTGATGTGTTAGGAACAAGACTCATGGGCCCCACAAGACTGATTGTATTGGCTCATTCATTTTCTTAAGTAATATTTGAGGTCGACTGTGGGTCAGACACTATTCTAGGCTCTGGGGATATGTTGAGGGCAACAACCAATCCATGCCCTCAGGAAGACAGTGTTCACTCTGTACAGATGGCAATGAATAGGTTGGCAATGGCACATATCATTTCATGTGCCTGAGACTACAAAGAAAAATAAAGCAGGAGAGGATGGAGAGTGACAAGTGTAAGAGGGCCACTTCAGATAGAGTGGGGAAGACTTCAAGGGAGTTACATTTGGTCAATGGGCTAACTGCAAGGAGGAAGTGAGATCTGAGAGCTACATGAAACATAACAGGAAATTTTTTTGCCTCTACATAAATATACCTAGAATCCAGACACTTCTCCCAGTCTTCACTGCCAACTCTCTGGACCAAATCACCATTAATATCTAATCCTCCATCACAATTGGTCTGTTCTCAACACAGCCTCTAGGGTGTGTTTTTAGAACTCAAAAGTTGTACGGTGCAATTTTAGTGCTGAAAGTCATGAATGACTTCCCATATTGTTTACAGTCAAACTTCAAGTTCTTAGCATAGCCTTCAAGGTCTGATGTGAGCTGTGTTTGTCTCCTGTGGCTCTGTGAAGTAGGATGAGTGCTCTGCACAGTGTGGGCTAAGGCCTTTCACTCCAATTATCATCCTAAACCTGGAGGAACAGAGCCTTCTGTCGCTTCCCTGGGCCCATTGTTGACTCTGGACAGCTCCAGGGAGGCTGGAGACAGTGGAGACTGTAATAAGAGCTGAGGTCTAAGAGGGATTCCTATCTCACAATCCCACTCCTAGAAAACAATGAGAGAATTTGGTCAATGGCAAGGGCTGAAATCTATTGTGTTTAGGTAACTAAAATACACATCACCAATCTGGATGTTTTGACAGTGAACTTTATCTGCGGATTGATGTTGCATTCATTTTGCTAGTTCTGACATCAGATGGAGACCAGATAAAGAACAGGTAAAACACAGTATTCTGGAGGCTGGGCCTAGAAGGGGCACACATCACTTTCTACCTAATTCCAATGGCCAGAGCTGATCATAAACCCCTCCTGGATACAAAAGGATAGGTAGATATTTGCCTGTGTGCCAGGAAGAGAAAGGTTTGGATGTCCTGCCACACCTGGAAGAGCTGGCTCCTGCGCATGAGCTGGGTCTCAGTGTTGAGAATTCCAGGCAGATGAAATGACATGACAGGCTGTGTTCACTCTTCTGGCAGAACTTGGGCCTTAGTCAGCACACCTAATGCTATGGCTTAAAATGCTATCTATACTCGGGTACCCCAGGCATTTTTATCTCCAATTCAGACCCCCTTCTGAACTCCACACTTGAATGTTGTTATCCAGCTGTCCACTGCAACTCTCTGTTTGGGTACTTAATGTGTCATTCAAAAGTAATACTTCCAAAATGAAACTCCTAAATTCTTCCCTGTGTCTCCAAATTTCCTAATCTCAATGAAAAACAATTGCATTATGCCAGATACTCAGGACATGGCTTCTTCATTTATTTAGCTCTTTGCTAACATTTCTAGCTCATCAACAAGTTCCTTTGGTTCTATCATCAAAACAGCAGCATTTTCCATAGATTTTCCTTCTCTTTGCTAATGCCACCTTTGACTTAACCACCATCATCTTTTGCCTGGAGTTTTGCAATGTCCTACTGGTAGATTTCCCAGCTTTGTTCCTTGTCTCTTGTTCCTAGACATTCAAATTTCTATGATACTGACAGATCTCTCAGTAGAATCTTCTGAAAAAAGAAATCCCATTTTCAGAGGTCCATGGTCCCCAGAACTTTTCCAGGACCACTTCCATTCTCTTTTGAGGTACCCAGACCTGCAGGCTCTGTGTGGAAGATTTTCACTAAGCCCTTGGTCTGAGTAGCTTGGAAGCCAGTGTCAACTGGATCAAGTCTTTCTAATTCAAGGCGTATTTTAGGAATGGAGCACATCTTGGAGCTGTCTGGATACCTGTTGTCAAAATCTACCATCAGAATGTAAAATTCACACTATACAAACTAGTGTTCAGAGTACAGAAGGTTTATTGGACAAAGAATAGGTGGTCATGAGCAGAACAGAGACATACAGAAATGAATCGGACAGTGCCCCTGCCCTGTCATCTCTTCCACATGGACAGCCACAATTCACCTCAGAGGAGAACAATTAGACTCAAGAGGTCCCTTCAGATGCAGAGGCTCACAGGGCACAGCTGGACTGGTCTGGCCCCCAGGGCCAGAGAGGGGCAGTACCTCCAGTCTATGTCAATAGCTGGAAAGGGGTGAGGTAGGGACAAGGATGATGCTTTTCCTTTGGAATAGACAGGGAAACTGAGCCCTCCGGGGAGCCAGGGAGTGTATGTAGAGGTGGCCCAGAGAGGGGCAGGGCAGCATAGCCCTGTCTCAGTGGAGGTGGTGCGAGCTGTGGCAGTTCCCCTGATGACCCAGAAGCTGTGCAGGCAGGGCGGGTGGAGCTGGCAGGTGAGCAGCAGCAACTGGGCACAGGTGTAGCCTGGTGCTGCTACAGGTGGCTAGAGCACCACAAGGCCTTGTTGCAGGTGCTGCGTATGAAGGGCTTAGTGTAATGCATGGCGGCTCTGCAGCTGCAGAGGATGGGCAAAGACACTGGTGCACTCGGGTAGCTGTAGCTCTAGTGAGGCTGGGAATCCCTCAGCTGCACAGTGCACATGTAGAGGACCCGGCTGGCACTGACGAAGCTTGTGGTGGAGGGAGGAGTGTAAGTAGAGGCCTTGGGGGGCAGGAGGCATGACCTTTGGAAAGGAGGGCCAAGGTGGGGGGACCATGGTGGCATCTTAAGTGGCAACTGTGAAGAGGAGAGAAGTTAAAATCACCACTTCCTTCCCTTTTTCTCACTGCTAATGTTACCCCTTTCTAGGCCTTATTTTTTTAAAGATTTGTTTATTTGTTTATTTATTTGAAAGTCAGAGTTACACAGAGAGAGGAGAGGCAGAGAGAGAGAGAGGTCCTCCTCCGATGGTCCACTCCCCAATTGGCTGCAATGGCTGGAGCTGCACTGATCCAAAGCCAGGAAGCTCCTCCAGGTCTCCCAGGCAGGTGCAGGGGCTCAAGGACCTGGGCCATCCTCCACTGATTTTCCAGGCCACAGCAGAGAGCCGGATCAGAAGAGGAGCAGCCAGAACTAGAACTGGTGCCCATATGGGATGCTGGTGCCCCAGGCCAGGGTGTTAATCCACTGCGCCACAGCGCCAGCTCCCTTTCTAGGGCTTTGACTGATCTTACCTCCAAAATGAAAACTGGTTTCAGACCAGGTCTGCCAGATTCCATAAAGATGCTCCTGGGCCACCTTCCATAGAACTCAGCAAGACTAGGGGCAACCTGCCCTTGCCCCTGAGTCCTCTACCCGGCCTGCTCAGAGCCTGAGTGATGTCCTCCCTCTTCACTTCCCTATCCTCTGTGCACCAACAGCAATCAGTTTCCAAGTCAGTTTCCTTCTTTTCGTCATCTCAGCCTCCCTGTCCCACACTGGGGACTGCCTGGCTCCTCCCCTTGGGCCACGCCTGAGCCTGGGGGATTCTCCAGACACCACCTGGAAAGCATCCCTTCTCTGCAGACATCTCTGCCTCTTGACTTCATCCCTGGGATTTCCCCAGAACCCCACTAACCCAATTCCCTCCACACCTGTAGGCCTCTCCATCTTCCCCCACTATAGAACCCCTCTTTGGGATGCCTCAGACACCTTCCCTCTCAGCTCACCAGGGCCCCTGTGTCCTGCCGCCTGCTCTGATATGAGGCACTGATCTTTACTTCTCCCTGTCCTCTCCTAGTCCACGTTACACATACCAGGACAGCTGGGCTACCTTTGCCAAACTGTACCTCGGCATCCCCCTTTCAATATATGATTGGCATCTCTGTTTCCCTTCTTTCCTACCTCCTCAGCCCGCTGCCCTGCCCCCATTCACAGTAGGCCCTTGCACCTGTTTTTGGGTCTGTTTCCCAAACGGCTTCTCTGGTCCCCTCTGTCTGTAAGCCCACTCCTCGTCCAGGCATCTCTGCTCGCCAATCCTGCCACAGCATCTGAGGGTCCCCTCCTACTCCCCTTTATTACCAAAGGAGCCCTGCATCTCCCTTGGCCAGCCACGTGGATCCCACCTTCCCCTTCCTTGCCACACAGCACACTCACCCTAGTGGTTCCAGCCTACACCCCCGGCTTTAGCCCCAACTCAGGCTCCTACATCCCTCCTAGGCCCCATACCTGGTGCATGGCCTCTCAGTCTGCAGGGGCTGCCATAGTCCTGGGGCTTTTCTTGGCAAGTGCACCCTAATGCCTATTTTAAACTTGAAGGTATCCTTGGAAAGATAGAGCAGCCATGCCTCGTAAGCTAGGTTTATATTGATGGCGTTTTCTAGAATGGGGATTTGAACCAAGACTCAAAAGGAGTCACAGAGGTCTGTGTTCCCTTGAGCTCACCCGCGTGCCCCTTAACTTGAATGTCCCTTTTTCATTTGACTCAGAATCGAGAGCACTTTCTGGTCTTGTTTTATTCTGTGGCTGAGATAGAACAACTTGTTCAAGTGTCTTGGGATATGTTTAATTAGATTAAGAGGCAAACAAGAAGTCACAGGTGAATGAGTGGATCACAAGTCATTACTGGGGCCACAGGAGCAGGGTTCATCTGAAAAGAAAGGAAAAGAGCAAGAGTAGGCCAGTAGGTCCATAGAGCACACGTGACCAAGTGGAAAATGGATGGGGGATTGTAGACAAAGGGGAGAGGGATAAAACAGAGCCCTGGCCAGAAGGGAGAAATGGGGACACAATTCTCAAAGCAGTAACCTGGGTGTAGACTCAGAATTCAGACTGGTGCAGCATCCATGCTTCCTTGTCAGTGAAACCCTTAAGCCCTTTAATATTGCACTCAGGTTGGTTGTTCGGAAGCAGCTAGGTGGGAGCTAGGGCCTGCAGCTGCTCGTCTCCCTGTTTCAGTTGTCATCTCGGGCAGGCACCTGAGGGACAGGAGCCAAGAAAGAAAAGGCCCTTCATTTCCTGCCCAGTGTTCAGTGCTGCACAAGCATTTTGTCATCGATTCTTTAACAGCCTGTAGGGAGGAATTATTACTCGTATTTCAAAGGAGGGGGAAATGTGATCTGGTGACATCAATCACATTGTTCATAGCCAAGGGATCTGCAGAGTTATACGTTTACACCTGGTGTTTGTGACATCTCAGCCTGTGCTCTTGGATGTAGCACTGTCCTCTCAACCATGAAAGCTGGACTGCAGGACAGTCCATATCTGAGTGATGGACAAGTGATGCTCGAGGGCAGGAACCACTTGCTTTCATTTCTGTATTAGGAGCATCTGTTACAGAACTTTGAAGATGCATGGTAAAAATACATAGAACCGGGCCAGCATTGTGGCCAGTGGCTTAATGATTGTAATGTGGGTATCCCATATTGGAATATTCATTTGCATTCCAGCTACTCTGCTTCCAATTCAGCTCCCTGCTTCCACGCCTGGGAAGTCAGAGAATGATGACTCAAGTACTCGAGTCCTCCGCCATCCATGTTGGAGACTTGGATGGAGTTCCATGCTCCTGGCCATTTGAGGAGTGAGACAGCAGATGGAAGATCTTGCTCTCTTGCTCGCGCTGTTAACTCTTTCTCATGCTGTCACTCTGCCTTTCAAATATGTAAACCTTTTTAAAAGCTAATTGTCTGAAATGGGCTATTCAACAGCTATCTTTTTTTTTTATTATTTATTTGAAAGTCAGAGTTAGAGAAGGAGAGGCAGAAATAGAGGTCTTCTCTCCGCTGATTTTCTCCCCAGTTAGCCGCAGTGGCCAGAGCTGCACTGATTTGAAGCCAGGAGCCAGGTGCTTCTTTCCAGTCTCCCAGGCAGGTACAGGGGCCCAAGGAATTGGGCCATCTTCTACTATTTTCTCAGGCCATAGCAGAGAGCTGGATTGGAAATGGAGAAGCCGGGACTCGAACTTGCATGCATATGGGATGCCAACACTGTAGGCAGTGGCTTTACCAGCTATACCACAGTGCCGGCCCCAACTGTTATCTTTTAAATAATCACATAAAGCAATCTGAGCTTCTATGACACTAGGAAAAAGAGGTTGGTGCCTCCATTTTTATCAAGAAACTTTTACTTCATTGAGCCTCCCAATATCATTCTGCACTGTATACTGTATATAATTCCAACCACCTACCCCTTACACATATACTTCAGATGGCCAGGCTTGCTTGCTTTCAGGGAAAATTACCAGGCTTGTTTTCACTATAACTGATATTTCTCTGAGCATCAACTTCCATTGTCTTGGTAACTTCACCTCTCCTGCTGGGCTTTGTGTCCATAAAGGCACAGGAGGCTGGGGGCAAGGCTGTGGCTGGTTGTAGGAAAGCTCATTGTGTTACACTAAAGAGTCACTGTTGGGAAGGAACTAGCTGTGTGCTTTAGTATCCACGATCATCCACAAGGCATCCCTCCCCTATCTTAGAGGAAGAAAAGGAGCAGCCTACTGGAATACCAGCCTTAAAGAAGTGCTTCATGTTGCTGTGAAAATACACAGGGGAGCCACACAGAATGCAGCATCTGACCTTGACTCCAGGGCAAATGGTACTAATGTGAGCTCAGTGCCATTTCACTGGGCCTGGGAAAAATGCAAAGCCCTTTGTCCTATGCCTTCTGAGCAAAGCTACTGAGCCACTATTCCTGCTTTGGAAACTGAAGATGGCCAAGCACTTTGCACCAGTATCTGAGTTCTCAGGGTCTGCAGGTGTCTCCCTTGGCTAGGTGGCTTGAGGGGAAATTACCCCACCTCTAGTCCTTTTCCCACAAGCAGGTGCCATAGAAGATGGGTTTCTCTTTTGCATCCAACAGTGTTTCAGGGCACCATGACCTCTTCTCAGGAGAGTTCTATGCAGTTTCCTCCTCTTAACCCACAGTCTCCCCTTTCTCTAGAGACCAAGTCCCCTTTCTTCAGAAGTCAAGCCTCCATACAATATTCTCAAAACGTGTTCCCAGGACCAACAACATCAGCGTCATGTGGGAACTTGCAAGAGATGGAGATCTCAGTCTGTACCCCAGACCTGTTGAATCAGAAACCCTGGGAGTGGATCCCAGTGAAATTCTGAGGCACTTTAAGGTTTGAGATCCACTGTTTTTGGCCCCAAAAGAAGCTCATTTTGTTGTATTGAGGATTTCACAGTAAAGGAGGAGGCTGGCATTCAGTTTTTATGGCAAAATCTCTTTGCACCAGTCATCCCCATGCCACCTCTGCCAGCAGCGTCAACTCCATCGTTTGATCTTCCTTTAGCTCTGAAGAGCTTTCGAACTGAGCCTCACCCTTTGATGCTCCCTCTGCTTTGCTTCTCTTTGAGAAATTCATTCTCATTGTAGGTGAACTTTGACACCTCTTCACTGTATTGGCAGGTCCTTGACAGACTGTAAACATAAGGGACTTGTCTTTGAGGCAGGATGTGCAGGATTAGTCTAGACAAGGGCAGGAGTGACAGTACCTACAGAGAGATGAGGAAGGAAGATGACCCAGCTTGGGCTGTAATTTGTCCCCTACTTGCGGACAGTGGAGTGAATGTATATTCAGGGTCCATGCGGGGTTAATCCAGAAACAGGTGGTTGCACCTGTTTAGGGTGGGGAGCAGTAATGTTGCCAGATCTGGGGACTGGATCCCTGGAGCTCAGCTGTCCTGGGCAGAGAGACATGGAGAAGATCATGGTTGACAATGGACGCTTAGGAAGGGCAGGCAGCAAGGAGTTTGGACCAAGGTGGCTGTCATGGGAAGCTGCAGAGGACAGTGTTCTGGAAGGGCGTCCACAGCAATGGTCATGTGGTGTGAAAGTAACTGAATTTTAGAGGAAAAGTCAGTATCAAAAGATACTGCAGATTTTACAATGACCATGTCAGAGGGCTTGAAGCCTGTGAGAATTGAGATGGTCAATAATATTATGAGCCCAGGTTAATAGGAAAAGGGCTGTAGTCAGCAGGTATTCCAGCGTGCCTCGGCCTTTATGTGCAAGCCCTTTGTGCCTGGGGACAGCCTTCACTAGCCCACATTCCTTTATCTGTGGATGGGGCCACTTGGTGACAACCCATAGCCTCTCTTATTGCAGAACCCATTTATGGCTTCCATTTGTGATGGAAGCAGAGCTAGATAGCTGGTGCTGGGATTCTTCTTATTTGCACATTCAGTGTGTGAGGTTAGAGGAGTTTGATGTTCATTTCATTCTCCAGTGTGACTGCTGACATGATGAAAGACGTATCTGTCTGGACCCAAGCAGTCTCTTTAGCAGGAATACCCAGCTGCTTCAGAGGTTCATCTGTGGACCTTTTTCTAAAACTGATGGGTGATTTCTGTAGGTGACAAAAGGCCCGAAGGCCTCATTGTTGGTCATAATAGCTACACACACACACACACACACACACACACACCCTGAGGACCAGTGTCTCTCAATTAGTGTTAAGGGTTGATTATTTTCAGAGGCCTCATTCCATCCATCTCATCTGGATGACCTTGCTCCATACTGTGAGATGGGTTTCATGTGGGGCATGTAAGGAACTAAGCCCAAAACAGATTTTAAAAGATGATACATACCATGTGGAGAATAATCTTAGCTATCTTAAACATTTGTGAGTTCACATACAGGCTTGACAGTTACATTGCCTATGACTGCGTTTTCAGAGGGTGATAAACTACCCAAGAATGGGGGAATCAAAGAGTTCTTTGTCTTCCTTAGGTTATCCTCATGACTCCTGGGGCCACAGCTAGTGCAGGAGTTTTGCGGTATTGATGATACAGGAGACACATGCCTTTTAAGAAAGGAGGAAGAACTTCAGTTGTACACCATTTTCCGAGTGAGTACTGGATGTTGTGGATGTTGGGTTCCACAATAGGGCTGCATATTCTTTTGACAGTTTTCCAACACTATGTCCCATCCTGTTGAGTGTGGATGGGTTTGTGACTACTTCACCAAGAGAGTAGGGCACAAGGGATGCTGTGTGACTTCTGAGGCTAGATCAAGGGAGCCAAGCAGCTTCTGCCTGGTTTTCTGGAATTCTCACCCCTGGAACCCTGAGCCTCTGTGTGATAAGTCTGACTACTTTACAGTGTTTTAATGGAGAGGTCACATTTAGGTGCCCTGAGCCCACCTTCTACACCTTTGAGATAAATCTAGCCAAGCCATTTGTAACAAGTCCATGCATTCAAGTCTTACTGGCTGGGCACCTAAACCTTGTGGAGTGGATATGAACCATCCTTGATCTGCCCAACCCAGATTTCTGACCTACTGAATCTGAGAGAATAATAAAATGATGTTCTGTGCCACTGAACTTTGAGGGGGTTGTTGTGTAGCAGTAAATAAGTAGAACAGTAGGTAAGACTGGAATTAACATAGTAACAATAGCTACATATGGTACTATTCTTGTTCTACGTATGGCAAAATAGGTCAAGCCAAAGTATTTCTAGTTAGCTTCAGGGGTGGGGGAATGGAGTAATAGTGATATCAAGATAAGTGTATCTTTATTTGAAGACAACCATGTGTCTCCTTGGGGAAGTACCCCAGAGAATTTTCAGGTTGGGGACTGGTCACCCAGGCATAACTGGCTGGTTGGTTTCAGGTGAACCATGTATGTGTCAGCATTCATGACCTCATTGGAGATCATTAAGCTGTCCAGTTCCCACTGAGACCCTGTGGACAGGAATGGTTTTGGTGTAGTAGGTTGTTAACAAGGAATTACTACCACAATAGTGCTGTAGAACATGCCTGTCCTCCCCCCAGTGGTTTAATGAAAAAGCGTTGATTTATCTCATGAGTCTAGCACAGAGATCTGAAGGAGAAGTCGTGAGGACTTTGCTGTTACCCGCAGCATCACCACTTGAGCTGTGCAGGGGGTTGTCCTGCTGCTGGGGCATCCCCATGTCAGTGCTTCAGCCACCAAGGGGGAAACTGCCGCTGCTGATGGCGCCTCTGATAGTGAGCTGAGAGTGCTAAAAGATGCTGGAGTAACAGCCACAGCTCTGCTCCAGGTGCCAGAACTGGAAGCAGGAAGAGTCCTTTCTTTCCTTTACCTATTTCTAGTGTCCTTCCCTTGACTCAGTGTTGGCCCAAAACTAACAGGAAGGAGGGACAAGGGATTCTGGGCAATGTAGTTTTTGAACTGCCTGCTCTAGAATCGCACAGCACAGGGAGGTGGGTGGGGAGTGGTTCCAGGGCTAAGAAACAGTAGGCAAATGACTGACACACTTAGGAATCTTAATTCTTGAAAACTTTAAGAGAATCTTTCAAAATATTGTTGACAAATCACAATAAATTAGAACTCTTTTTGCTAAGAAAAATATAATCCTGGGCCAATGTTGTGGCACAATGGATTAAACCACTGTCTGCAACACCAGCATCCCATGTAGGAGCCCCAGTTTGAGTCCCAGCTGCTCTGGGACTTGGGGCCAGGCCACCCACATGGGAGTTCCTGGCTCGTGACTTTGGCCTGGCCCAGCCCTGGCTATTGGGACCATTTGGGGAATGAACCAACAGGTGGATGATGTCTTTCTCTGTATGTCTCTCCCTCTCTGTCACTCCACTTTTCAAATACATAAATCTTTAAAAAGTATATAATCTGAATGCAAGACAACTTAAGCAAAAGCAAATTTGGACACCTAAAGCTGAATACTCAAAAAAAAAAAAAAGCTAGATATACAGGATTAAGTGAAGTCTTCAGCACTTAGTTTCTCTCCATGTCTACTTTCTCACTCTATTTTCTTTCTTTTTTGCTTTCCCATTCTTAGGCAGGATCTCTTATATGGTAACAAGACTCTCAGTAGATTTGGTACAATAACTTCATAGCCACAAAAATAATGGGGGGGGAGGTGGGCATTTGGCTTTAGCAGTTAAGACTCTGGTTAAGATACCAGTAAAGATGCCTGCATCCCATGTCAAAGTACTTGGGTTTGATTTCTGACTCTTAACAAGCAATTCCAGCTCACTGCAGACCTTGTGGGTTGAGGTGGGTGGAGAGACAGCAGATGATGGCTCAACTAGTTGGTTCCCTGCACCTTTGTGGGAGATCTGGGCTGAGTCCCAGGCTTCTGAGTTCTGGCTCCAGTCTGGCTCAGCCCTGGCTTTTGTGGGCCTTTGGGGAGTGAACTAGCCAATGGAAACTTTCTTTCTCTCCCTCCCTCACTCTCTGATTCTCTCTCAAATAAATAAATCAAATTTTACAATTAATAGGGATTCTTCCTCTCCCTTTCAGTTCTTCCACCCACATTCTTGAGCCAGTACTGATTGGTTCTGAAATGCCATGTGCTAGATTGTGCTAGGTTCAGCCACTTAAATACAGCTGGAGTTCAAGGATTGGATCCTGCTAGCTTCAAGGTTGGGGTAAACTCCCTCCCCGGATCTCTCAACTCTGAGAGGACTGACAGACTCAACCAGGAACTTTGACAGCTGACACACATACTCATCATGAGAAAATCTCTTGTTCCTAGTCAGACCTTTGTAGCTTTTTCACCTGAGTGGAGCTCCCCAGCTCAGCACAACAGGACTCTGGGGACTTCTGAGCACTGAGAATTTCACTTCTTAGGGAATCTCAGTTGCCTTCCTGGAGTCCATTCCCTTTCTGAGAGAGCCCCTCATTTCCCAGCCTTGCAGGAATCACCCTACACCAGCTTCAGCTGTGGGCTCTGAACACCTGGAGCCAATCAGTACTCCCTACCTTAGGGCCCTGTTCTGTGTTCATGGACTGTGTGGGGAGCACGGGAATCCCAGAGAAAGCTGGGGCATGGATTCTCTTTGCTGTTCTTGAATAGTAATAGAGAACATTGCTATTGTTAAATCCACTATTGCATCCGTTGCTGGTACTACCATTACTGTGATTACAAAAAACAACAGTGACTCTTGTAGAACTATGCTATATATAAATAAATATGTATGTATACATGTTCTTTATATATATTGCCTCACTTAGGAAAACAACCTTGTAGGGTAGAGGTCATTACTGTTCTCATTTTAAAGAAAAAAATTTGAACCAGAGAAGTTAAGTACTTGCCCAAGGTCACAGAGGTGAAGTGCTGTGGTTTGGATTTAAAACAAGGTACACACGTTCTGCTTTGTGAAACTTGTAACTGGGGAAGACCTAAGTGGAAGTCTGAAGGTAGTGGGAGGTCACCATGTGGCACTGAGGTGTGCACAGATGGAGAGGAAGCAAAGGTGCTGTCTTGCATGTCCAGTATCAAGTTCTTCCTGCAGCCAGAAATACCTAATTCTGCTCTTGTAAGTTACATGAATCAGTGGATTTTTCTGTATGACTTCAACCCTTGTGAGACAGGTTTCTTTGCCTTCCAACTGAACGAAACCACATGCAGAAGCTGGTTCCAGGGAGCAGAGGTTGACAGTGCTGGACACTGATGTGGCATTGACTGAGCTGACATGTGGAGAGGGGTAATGAGAGGAAAGCCTCCACTGCCGGCAGCAGGATTAACACTACTGGTTATGCTGCAGTGCGTTAACTGCTCAATTGCCCCCTGTTGGTTTTTGATATTCAGACCACTTATCTTTCAAGCTGTAGCATTAGGGGTCTTGGAGAAAATTAGGATGTTGAAGTTGGCCACTTGTTACAGCCTCCAGGAAGGCCTGCTCCAGTTATCTAATGATATGTACCAAACTGCTCTGAAACGCAGCAGCTTAAAACACACATTTATTATGAGCATTCACAGTATGTGGGGTGCCTGGGCTCACTCAGTAGTCAGTGCCTGGAGTCCATCATGTTGCCATCCACTGATGGACTAAGAAAACTCAGCTGGGTTGGACGTGCAGACTGGTGCTCTCACAGGGCAGGGAGTTGATGTGGGTGGTTTTCTGGGAGTTAAGCTGTTGACCTGAGTGCCTTCAGGTGGCATCTGTAATCATGGAAGCTGATTATTTTGGGTTAAGATTTATTTATTTTAGGGCCGGCGCCGCGGCTCACTAGGCTAATCCTCCGCCTAGCGGCGCCGGCACACCGCGTTCTAGTCCCGGTCGGGGCGCCGGATTCTGTCCCGGTTGCCCCTCTTCCAGGCCAGCCCTCTGCTGTGGCCAGGGAGTGCAGTGGAGGATGGCCAAGGTGCTTGGGCACTGCACCCCATGGGAGAACAGGAAAAGCACCTGACTCCTGGCTCCTGCCATCGGATCAGCGCGGTGCACCGGCCGCAGCGCGGCGGCCATTGGAGGGTGAACCAACGGCAAAGGAAGACCTTTCTCTCTGTCTCTCTCTCTCACTGTCCACTCTGCCTGTCAAAAAAAAATAAAAAAAAAAAAAGATTTATTTATTTTAAAGACAGAGTGACAGAGAGAGAGAGAGATATCATTCATTCATTCACTGGTTCATTCCCCAAATGTCTACAGCAGGCTGGGGCTAGTCCATGCTAAAGCCAGGAGCCCAGAACTCCATCTGTGTCTCCCATATGGGTGGGATGGGCCTAAGCACTTGAGCTATATACCACTGCTTTTCCAGGTACAACGGAGTGAACTGGATTGGAAGTGGAGCAACTGGGACTCAAAACAGAAGTTTGACATGAGATTCTGGTGTTGCAGGCTGAAGCCATGGAGCCACAACCCTGGGCCCTAAGCTCTGTTTTAAGAGGGTGTGTCCTGGGGCCAGCACTGCCTGCAGTGCTGGCATCCCATATGGATGCTGGTTCAAGTCCCGGCTGCTCCACTTCCAATCCAGCTCTCTGCTATGGCCTGAGAAAGCAGTGGAAGATGGCCCAAGTGCCTGGGCCCCTGCACCCGTGTGAGAGACCCAGAAGAAGCTCCTGGCTTCTGGCTCCTGGCTTCGGATTGGCACAGCTCTGGCAGTTGTGGCCAATTGGGGAGTGAACCAACAGATGGAAGACCTCTCTCTCTCTCTCTCTCTCTCTCTCTCTCTCTCTCTCTCTCTCTCTCTCTCTCTGCCTTTCCTTCTCTCTCTGGGTAACTCTTTCAAATAAATAAATCTTTAAAAAAAAAAAAGGGCATATCCCAAGCATTCAAAAGGCCTGGATTTTAAGCTAGCATTCTGTCACTTATGAGAGAGTCAGATGAACCCATTAGTTTTCAGAGGAAAGGGTCACAGAAGGGCAGGCTTGCTGGGAGGTACAGCTTTCTGGGATCAGCACGGTGCGCCAGCCACAGCGCACCATCCGCAGTGACCAACGTAAAAAGGAAGAACTTTCTCTCTGTCTCTCTCTCTCTTGCTGTCCACTCTGCCTGTCCAAAAAAAAAAATGCCAGAAAGAATTCAACTTTCCTTGGACTGCCACGGGCCCTGGGGAACACAGAGGGACTGACTCTACTGGATGCAGATCTTTATCCCTGTTCCTCCCTGGTAGCAGGAAGAGCAACACCTGCTGAGCCTTGCACCGACCACCCAAAGCAAGTCAAGGGGATTCTAAGAGAGGAAAACCTCTTGACGTGGTGGGGGTGCACAGGTGAGATTGCTGTTTATCAACCCAGATTGGCTTAGAGCAGCACCATTTATACTCTCCCAGATACCAGTCTGCTGGAGTGAATGAATCTGCCTCTTACCTCAGGTGTGTATGTGACCTGGGGCACCTCAGATGTATTCCACTGTGGCCCAGGGAGCAGCCACTGGAGGGAAAGTTTTCTTAGGGAAATAGCACACATGGGAGAGGGGGACCCCACCCAGGCCAGCACATCTCAAGCTGTTGTTTGCAGGGCGTCTGCTAACAATTCATTGGCCAAGAGCTGAGCACCTTCAGAGCACTGGGTATTCCCACTCCCAAGAAGGTTGGCCATGGATGTTTTGAATAACATTAGAAGCCTGAGCTGTATTGGGTTCAACTGCTACCTGTAGCATCCTATATGAGCACTGGTTCAAATTTGGCTTTTCTTCTGATCCAGCTCCCTGCTAATGTGCCTGGAAAAGCAGTGTTGAGTGGCCCAAGTACTGGGGCTCCTGCCACCCACATGGGAGACCCAGATGGAGTTCCAGGGTCCTGTGTCAGCCTGGCCCAGCCTCGGCTGTTGCAGCCATTTGGGGAGTGAACCAACAGATGGAAGATCTCTTTTTGTCCCCCCCTCCACCTCTAATTCTGCCTTTCAAATAAATAAATCTTAAAATAATCGAAATTCTGTGCCTGCAGAATCTTACCTGGGTGTGTCTGGCATAAAAGGGAGAAGTCTGGATCTGCCTGTAAAGTGTTAGCCATCCTTGTCATGGAGCAGCAGCATAACACATGGTTGGGATTTTCTGTTATTTTTCACATTTCATACACTTATGATGTCATGTTTTCATAATCAGAACACACATGACAGAGAAAATGCCTTCTGAGAAGCCTTGTCCTTCTCAGCTGAGGGAAACAAGAACAAGACAGCCTCGATGGAGGGGATGAGGGCTGGGACTTTGGTTTTTCATCCCAGTGGTTTGCAAAGGAAAAGTGAATGCTGCAAAACCCACCTTGTTTTCTAAGCTTGTTCAATTCTGTGGTCAGGGCAGAGGCTAAAGAGCTGCTGTTTATAAGACGTTGACTTTTATTCAGGGCCGAGTGACAGGAAACTTTTGGTGGAATGGATGTGCATGCTCCGTCCTGTTAAGAAGGCGATTAGTGCCTGGGTCAAGGATGCTCACTGTCTTCTCGGATTCCTCTGCTCTCCCTGTCCCCATCTGCAAAATGCCAAGGCTGAGTGCAGTGATCGGTGAGGTCCCTTGCAGATGTCACTTCCAGTAATTCCAACATTCCTCTAGCAGCTTGGTTATCTCCAGATCTAACACGTTAAAAGACGCACCCCAAAGGAAGAGTTCTAATTCCCTCCCTGGCCTCGTGCTGACGTCTTTATGGTAGCTCACACAGAAGCACATGTGGGAGTTTCTTTTATTATGTTTCCCAGTTGCACAAATATTAATAGGTATTGTGGAAATTTAAAAACACAAACAGGATGGGCGTTTGATGTGGCACTTGAGATGCTCGCTGTTCCGGAGCCCTCGTCCCCTATAGGAAGGCCTGGGGTGGAGTGCCCATTCCGCTTCTGATTCTGTCTTCCCACTAGTGCACAGTAGGCATTAATGGGAGGAATCGGTGATGGCTGAAGTGCTTGGGTCCCTGCTACCCATGTGGGAGTCCTGAATTGAGTTCTAGGCTCCTAGCTTCAGCTTGACCCAGCCCCTGCTGTTGCATGCTTATAAGGACTGAACCAGTGATGAAAGTTCTCTCCGTCTGTCTCTCTGCCTTTCAAATAAAAATTAAATATTAAACAAAATTAAGGGCTTAGCCTCCATCTGCCTTAAAAAAATAAAAATACAGAGAAAAAATTTACTTATAATTCCACCACTGTTAACTTCTTTTTTTTTTTTTTGACAGGCAGAGTTAGACAGTGAGAGAGAGAGAGAGAGAGAAAGAGAGAGAACAGTCTTCTTTCCATTGGTTCACTCCCCAAATGGCCACCACAGCTGGCGTGCTGCCCTGATACGAAGCCAGGAACCAGGTGCTTCCTCCTGGTCTCCCATGGGGGTGCAGGGCCCAAGCACTTGGGCCATCCTCCACTCCCTTCCTGGGCCACAGCAGAGAGCTGGACTGGAAGAGGAACAACCAGGACAGAATCCGGCACCCCATTGGGGACTAGAACATGGAGAACTGGTGCCACAGCTGGAGGATTAGCCTAGTGAGCCACAGCACTGGCCCACTGTTAGCTTTTATAATACATTTCCAGTATTTTTCCATTGCATGTGTACCAGAACTATCTTGAACAACTATTTATTTATTTGAAAGGCAGAAAATGAGAGAGAAATAAATCCACTGGTTCACTCCTTAAGTGCTTGCAACTTCTGGGCGTGGGCAAGGCTGAAGCCAGAAACCAGTAACCTATCCTGGTCTCCCGTATTAGCGGCAGGAATTTGAACAATCATCTGCTGCTTCCAAGGTGTGTTTGCAGGGGGATGGATCAGAAGTGGGTAGCCAGGACTCTAATAAGCACTCTAATAATCAGTTGCTGATCTCTCAAGTGGTGGCTGAACCTGCTGTGCCACAATGCCCTCCCCTGAACTGACCTCATTTTTATTTTTGCTTTATAAGTTGTGACATTTCCTGTACAATTATCTTCTAATCTATTATTTTAATAATTACTAAACTAATATTTTTAATAATTATTAAACTAATAACTTCTAAACTAACATTTTAATAATTTCATAATAATAACATTATTAAATGAGATTTAATAATTTAAAAAATTTTCTTCATGGATTACAGTAGCAGTAACCCATTTTTGACCTTTATGTGTTTTCAGTGTGGGGAATGGATGAAGAGTTTGAACAGCCTGGGTTTAAATACTGGATCTAGGATTCCTTACAGAGTGTGTGACTGGCCAGAGGTCCTGACACCTTTAAGACTCAAATGGAAACACAGCATCTACTATCTATGGAAGATTTCTTGTGAAGATGAAATAATACTGGTTATGACACAGGTCAGTGTCCCAGTCATGCATCCCATGCTTGCTCCCCACCCTGTCTTCTGCCTTCATTAGCAGCTTCACTTTCCACAGAGGACCCTCCAACTCTCTCTGTGGAACCAGAAAAGGAAGGCTGCAAACACTTGGCAATTAGATCATAGTATTTCTGATTTGAGTAAAAGATATGTACACATACATACACACACATATGTATAAGCCTGTATATATACTTATAAAAGGTAAATATATATATATATATATATACACACATATATATATATATATATATATATATTCATTCTTGTGAGGTGATTGCTCTTGTCCCCAAGCTGGGTACAATACAGCATGAGTTAACCAGGTGTTTGGGTATCCCCAGCACCAGACAACCCTGTGAAGTCAGCTAGGGGCCATATGCCCATTGCATTTCTCTGTGGAGAGGACATGCAGTAGATGAGGGTACCCAGAGCACCCACGGATCCTTGTATTAGGGACTCTTGTGTCCCTAGCTGCTCAGCCTCCAAATGATCCATCCTTTATATTAACAATACCATGTAGGGCAGCCTAGAACATGTTTGATCCCTAGGCCCCTGTCCCTTAGAGGCTGATGGTGACATGAAGGACAAGCTGTCCCCTGTAAAGGAGGGAGGTTTACAGAAACAGAGCTCCTTTAAGATAATTTCTTACAAGTATAATTACCCTTTTAAGTTTGGGCAGCTTTAAGGCTTTAATAAATATACACTATTTTGCCCTCAGAATGATTTCAGAAATTTACACTCTGTTTTCATGTGTTTTTACCAAAATTAGGATAAAATACATAGCTAAATTCCACTATTATGATTCTAAAATTAATATTTACATGCTTATTGAAAGAGCACCCAATTTTTTAAAAAATCCAGTGCATTTTTCTACAAAATGAGCTCTGCATCATTATTTTTAATGCAAGCTAGCATTCCATGGTATCATAGTGTTTGATGTAGTCAGGTATTTATTAATTAGTTTAGATAAATTATTTTGTTGTTTGCTGTGGGGAGCAATCCGGACTAGACTAAGTTACTCGAATTAGGACTTATTCTATGCATCTGCTCTCCCACAATATGGCGCTGGGAGAGAAGTAAACAGCTTCCGCACAGCTGCCTCCAGTTCAACTAATAAACTGTAGGACTTGCTCCTGATTGGAGGAGAGCAGCGTACTCGGCGTGTGGGCAGCCGAGTTGGGATTGGCGGAGGAGGACTATAAAGGAGGAGAGAGACGGCATGCATCGGGAACATCTATGGGGAACATCTAAGGGAATCCGTGCAGCCCCCGAGAAAGCCGGCCAGCGGTGTGCCGCTCCCCTGCGGAAGTGGGGAATGTGGCCAGGGGGAACTGCCCTTCCACGGAGGTGGAAGGGATAGTAGCCAACCCGGGAAGAACCAGCAGCAAACCCGGGGAGGGCCGAGCAGACGAAAGAACAGCGCAGGGTCCTGTGTCGTTCCTCCACGAAGAGGGGGAGCGACATAATGGTGCCGTGACTCGGATATGAAGCCTAGGCAGGGTTTAGTGTCGTTCCTCCATGAAGAGGGGGAGCGACATAATGGTGCCGTGACTCGGATAGGAAACCTGACTCGGATAGGAAACCTAGCTCGGATAGGAAACCTAGGACGGATATGAAACTTAGGAGGGAAGAAACGGGAAGAACTGGGAAATTACCGGAGAGAGAGACTAGCAAACAGCCTAGGGAAAAGCCGGACGAAAAGGGTGCCGGAAGAAGCTATTGAAAGCCTAGGCATAGACTCAGATACGGACTACGGACTACGGGGGGAAGCTGGGAGAAATCTCTAAGGTCGAAAGCGAAAGTGAAAGCTAGAACAAACAGACTCGGATGCGGACTGTGGGGAGAGGCCAGGTGAAATGAGGGAGGAGTATTGTTGGAGGAAAGCTTGGGGAAACATACCGGGTAGAGAAAAGTGTTAGGGAAATTGAAGCCGCGGGGGGCAGGCCGAGGCGGATACGAAAGCCACTTTGGGATTCTCAAGTTAGCCCGGGAATAGGGGGCGAAAAGTTGAAACCAGAAGCTGAAACGTGAGCCTGGTTGGGATCCGTCTGATTAGCCCGGGGAGCAAAGGACGGGAAGCCAAACCGTGGGGCGGAGACGTACGCTGGGTTGAATTCGCCAGGCTAGCCCGGGGAACTTAGATTGAATGCTAGTGGCGGACACGTAAGCTACGCTGTGTTACTCGCGGAAGCCGCCGCGTGCAGAGAGCATGGGGCGTGAATAGATAGGGAACGGGGCTGGCGCGAGGCTGTGGTTCAGACGCGAAAGGGTTAAGCGTGGAGACCGCGGAGCGCGCGAAGCCGAGCCGCGCAAAGCCGGGAAGCTGCGCAGATGAGAGAGGCGCGCGGGCTGAAGCGGCGCAGAGCCGGGAACCCACTGGCGGGGCGAGGTGCCGGAAAGCCGCAGGGATAAGAGAAACAGAAGCTTAGAAGTAAGATGAGAGAAATAGGAATGCTGGAAGATAGAAGTAAAATGGGAGAAATAGGAATGCCCGGAGATAGAGAAAGAGAAATAGAAAGGCCTCCCTACAACACTGCAATGTGAGAGCTTGGATTCGGTCTGCCTGATTAAATGAGGCGATGAGCACCTGGGCGGCTAGCAGCTTATGCGCCGCAGGTCACCGAAGACAGGCACGAATTAACATCAGTAAGGCTTCCCCACAATACAACCATTAGGAGGCTTGGATTTGGTCTGCCTAATTAAGGCGGTAAGCGCCAGCAAGCAGCTCGACCAGAGTATGAGCTGCAGGTCACCGAAGATAGGCACAAACCAACACTAATAAGTCTCCCCCACAATACGGCAATGAGAAGGCTTGGATTCGGTTTGCCTGATAGGTTTTGTAAACACCTGCAGGCAGTTCTAGCAGAGCAGAGCATGCACTGCAGGGCACCGAACACAGGCACGCATCAGCGCCTAAAAACCTCCTCACAACATGGCGAAGAGAGGACCCGGATTCGGTTTGCCTGATAGGACTTGTAAGAGCCTGTGGCAACTCTAGCAAGTAGAGCAGAGTGTGTGCCGCGGGACACCGAAGACAGGTGCGTATCAACGCTAAAAAATAAAAAGAAAGGGGGATCTGTGGGGAGCAATCCGGACTAGACTAAGTTACTCGAATTAGGACTTATTCTATGCATCTGCTCTCCCACAATATGGCGCTGGGAGAGAAGTAAACAGCTTCCGCACAGCTGCCTCCAGTTCAACTAATAAACTGTAGGACTTGCTCCTGATTGGAGGAGAGCAGCGTACTCGGCGTGTGGGCAGCCAAGTTGGGATTGGCGGAGGAGGACTATAAAGGAGGAGAGAGACGGCATGCATCGGGAACATCTATGGGGAACATCTAAGGGAACCCGTGCAGCCCCCGAGAAAGCCGGCCGGCGGTGTGCCGCTCCCCTGCGGAAGTGGGGAATGTGGCCAGGGGGAACTGCCCTTCCACGGAGGTGGAAGGGATAGTAGCCAACCCGGGAAGAACCAGCAGCAAACCCGGGGAGGGCCGAGCAGACGAAAGAACAGCGCAGGGTCCTGTGTCGTTCCTCCACGAAGAGGGGGAGCGACAGTTTGCTAAATTTTACAGTGAGTCTTGAACATATATCTTCATAAATTTGTTCAATTATACTGTCAGTATAAATTTTAGAAATGAACTTGCAGAGTTAAAGGATAGTCAAGGGGCTGGTGTTGTGACGCAGTGCGGTAAGCCACTACTGGCATCACACACTGGAATGCTGGATTGAGTCCTGGCTACTCATCCAGCTTCCTGCTAATGTGCCAAGGGAGGCAGCAGCAGAAGGCGAAGATGGCCTAGGTGTTTGGGCCCCCCACCAGCCATGTGAGAGATCTGCATAGAGTTCCTGGCTCTCAGCTATACCCTGGCCCACACTTCACTTCTGTGGCCATTTGAGGAGTGAACCAGTGGATACAAGATCTCCCTCTCTCTCTCTCTCCCTGCCTTTCAAATAATTTTTTTTTAAATAATCTTTAAAGAATAAAAATAGGCTGGTGCCGTGGCTCACTAGGCTAATCCTCTGCCTGTGGCGCCGGTACCCCGGGTTCTAGTCCAGTCGGGGTGCTGGATTCTGTCCCGGTTGCTCCTCTTCCAGTCCAGCTCTCTGCTGTGGCCCAGGAGGGCAGTGGAGGATGGCCCAAGTGCTTAGGCCTTGCACCCACATGGGAGACCAGGAGGAAGCACCTGGCTCCTGGCTTCAGATTGGTGCAGTGCGCCGGCCATAGCAGCCATTTGTGGGGTGAACCAAGGGAAGGAAGACCTTTCTCTCTGTCTCTCTCTCTCTAACTCTGCCTGTCAAAACAAACAAACAGAATAAAAATAAAGGATAGGCAGTCTTAGGACTTTCTGTTTTAAATCTACTCATTATCAGATCACTCCTAAAAAGGTTATGCTAACTTTGCCTCCTGCTAGGAGTAACCGATTCTGAATGACATTGATGACATTGATTATTGTTATTTTTAGCTTTACTTTTTTTTTTGGATCAAAAGATACAATGTTTAACATTTAAATGTCTATATTGCTATTTTTTCTATATTATATTCCTTAACCTGTTGATAAATTTGGTATCTTTTGTTTACAAGCCATTAACATTGGTCTCCTTGGGGATTTCCTATATTTTTTCTTCTTTTTTAACTCAGATTCTGTTTGGTTTGCTGTGTATACTATTAATATTGCATTAATAAGTATGTATTATGAATAATAGCACATATTAGTATATTGCTATGTATTAGATTATTTTTCATATGTATTTTAATTTCACGAGTTTTTCATGTGACTCTTACCTGTCCTTTAGATGCCAAGCTCAGAATGTTCTTATCTCTAGATTACAGTTTTTAAAATTGTATTTCCATTATTTGAATCTTGAATTTCTCTGGAATCATTTAGATGGAAGCTAGAGATCAGAACCTAATTTTGGGGGGCATTTAATTGACTAATTTTATTGAAATAAAGATGTGTCTGTTTATGTTGAAAAAAAAAGTTCTCGTTGGCACTTTGCTGGGGACAGCACCTTTGAAATTAAGGCCGTGGTGCTGCTACTCAAACAGGCAGATCACAGTGCCAGCCTCCTTCTCAGCACAGGCCATGAGGATGGCAGATGGGGAGTCCTCTGTGCTTCGCAGAAGCTCCCACTTGTGCTCTGGCTTCTCGATCCTCCTGGGAATGCCAACTCTACCCCTAGCTCTTCAAATCTGGAGGGACAGTTTCTTCATTCAACAGTTATTGAGGTTCTGACTGACTCTTTAGTGTTAAAAAGGAGTATCTCAGGTGCCCTGCCCTGAGATAGTTTACCACGGAGAAGGTATCATCTCCACCAGCTCACATCCCAGTGCAGGCAATAGGTATATGACTGACAGCACTGACTGGCACTTGTCATCAGGGCCAAACTGTAATAGCTGCACACAACTGTGGGGTGCATCAGTACAAACCCCCCAAAACAGGGAAGGAAGAAACTGTGTGATAAATGGAACATTCTTCCATTGGATGAATCTAGGTCTGCAGTGGAGACATGCTGAAAATGAGGGTGATCAGCAGGGCAGCATCGTGCAGAAGCACTCCGTAATTCCCTAGCTCCTTTGGTCCCTTCACTACAGTGAAGATATCATTCAGGAACACAAAATACAGCGTCCAGGTGAAAGGCACCAGCAGAGCCTCTCTGTGGCCCTGCCCCCACCCCCATTGTGTTGAATGGTTAATCAGAATCTAGTTTCATTTTGTCCAAATTTAGCCAGTTTTCCTGTCACCAATTATAATAAATAATACATTGTTTATACATATGAGATTTGCCTGTATCGTAGACTACGTTTCATTTTGTCTGCTTTAGAAATCTGAGTTCAGGATGGCCCAGGTGCTTGGGCCCTGCACCCCATGGGAGACCAGGAAAAGCACCTGGCTCCTGGCTCCTGCCATCGGATCAGCACGGTGTGCTGGCTGCAGCGCGCCAGCCGCGGCGGCCATTGGAGGGTGAACCAATGGCAAAAGGAAGACCTTTCTCTCTGTCTCTCTCTCTCACTGTCCACTCTGCCTGTCAAAAAAAAAAAAAATTATGATGAATTTATAGATTAATGTAGGAGAAAATGACATTTTTGCAATTGTGTCTTTCCTTCCAGGAACATGTGAGGTCCTAAAATTACATTCGTTAGACATGTGTCATTTCTTTCAGGTAAGTCTTGTTAAATTTATATTAGGCCATGCTATTTATTGCATAATATCAAAATAACTTGATTCTTAATAGCACCAGTTTGTGAGTATTGATATAAAAGCGTTTTCTTTTGTAAAGATTACTTTTGTAACCTAAAATGATCCTTAATTGTCGTCATACATTTTAACATGCTCTTTTCAATTTTTATTTCTTTTTTAAATTAAAAAAATGTTAAGGTAAACACATTTCATGTATTTCATGGATACAGATTTAGGAACACAGTGGTACTTTCCAAGCATGCTCCCACCCTTCTTCCTCCTTCTTTTTTTATTTCCTCTCTTAATTTTTATAATGATATATTTTCGATAAGTGAATAGTTCAGCAAAAATACGAATTACACAAACGCTATTCCTCAACAGTAGAGACAAGGGATGTAGACAATTATCAAATCTTAACATGTCAGTTTCACTCCTACACATTACATTTTTGGTACACAAATGTACACAGATCTGGTAAAATATATGATATTTGTCCTTTTGGGACTGGCTTATTTCACTAAGTATAATGGTTTCCAGTTGCATCCACTTTGTTACAAAAGGCAGGATATCATCCTTTTTATGGCTGAGTAGTATTTCCTAGTGTATATGTACAACAGTTTCTTTATCCAGTCATCAGTTGATAGACATCTGGGTTAATTCCTAGTAAGCAATCATACTTGCAAACCATGATGATTTGGGTCATTTTAGCTTCTAATTATACATTTTTCCCCTTTGAGGCATTAGGTAGAGGTTCTAGGACAAAAAAAATTCTGGTGATGCTAGGGTTCCTTCTTCCTTCTTGATTTATTAGCATGCTTCAAAATATGAACAACATTTTCTATGGATTCTGATTTTTTCATTGACATTTACCTAGTACTTTCCCAGAATCTACTAAGAGATTCATGCATTTTTTCTTCCTCTTATGTGATGAGTTAAATAACGTATATTTCTATTAAATTATTGTTGAATTTCCAGATAAAGTCTTTATTATTTTTTGACTCTGTTTTATATTATGCCACAGGATTCAATTTTATCAGACTTGGTTTATGATGTTACAATGTACAGCCATTTCAGCATTTTACTCCTCCTCTTCTTTCTCCTCCTCCTCATGCATGAATAAGCATGATCAGACATAAGCTGAATGCATAAAATATCTTAAAATGTACTTACATAATTTTTACCTTTAACATTATTCTTAAGGTATGTGTCATTATTTTACTTCAGGAAAATGATTTAGAACAGTTAAGTGTCCGAGTCATAAAATATTTCTTTGCAATAGAGCAAGAATTTTAATGTAATTCCAATTAATTTCTAAGCCTCTGATTTTAATCATTTCATGTATCCTTTATTTTTAGTGGAAAGATTGATACATAGATTATTTCTTAGTGCTCTCTTTGTCACATTTTATTATCAGGGTTGGGCTCATCTAGTAAAACAAGTTGAAATGCTTTCAGTCTTTTGAAATGTTATTAAATATTTTAAATATTAAATTAAAAATTTCCCCTGTATCTGAAAATATGTTTACTTAATTGTTCCAGAAGTGTGTATTTTCATTTTTCCTGTATCAAACTTGCTTGTTTTTACACATTTTATTGGCTTTGTAAAAGAAAAAGTACTCTATATATCAGTTATAGTGTTTTTCTCAGTTTGATTTGGTTTAAGAATTATGTCTTAGCTTCTTGGATTAAATACCCATCTCAATAACTCTCTAATATGATCATGAGACCAAACAAAGCTCATGTTTTTATCCTTCTTCCAATGTCCTACTGAAAAGACCTTACTCCTGTAGCAGGGATAAATGCGCACAGTCAATAAAGCACAAAATATGTAAGAAATTCAGTAATCAAGGGAGCATGTGACAGTAGGGAAGGGTTAGTGAGTAGGAAGGAAAGCCCTCTAGGAGTTTAGAGGAAGGATTCTACCCTACCTTACACAACTGAGCATGGACTACAGAGTAAATGCATTAAGCCATGACAGAAATGTTCTCACAAGTACCACAAGATCTTTGACAATTCATTTGTCCAGCGAACAGTATAAACAATGAGAAAAGTGAACTCAAGAAAACAGAAATTGAAAAAAATACATTAGTAAATTTTAAAGATTAAAAATATTTGAGAACAACAAAAATCCCACGGATAAAACAATGATCACTAAACTAAATTAAAATTTCACCAGAAGTAGTGGGTATTACATAACCAAACCAAACAAACAAGAAACAAAACACAAAGGATAGAACTACATATCTAGCCTAATGTTTTGTTACTCCTATGCCAAATATCCTCATTCCTCTCCCCTGGGCCCTCTGCAGATTACTTATGTAACTTGATAATACTTTGCCTGTCTGACGAATGCCTCTCTGACACAGACAGGCACTTGATGTACTTTGGTCAGCAAAAAGTGAGTGAGTGGACTTAATGAGTATGATGCTGAACCGGGACTTTGACCACCTGTTGGGCCCCACTCTCTTCTCTTTGCTTCTCTCTGAAGACAGTCATGGAAAACCATATGGGGCTGCTCATTCAGCCCAGGGCCTATCTACAAGTAACCTGGGGCAGCTGATGCCCACATAGCACAAGGGAAATAGAATCCTTTCTAATTAGAAGCACTGAAATGTCAGGATTGTTTGTTATCACAATGTTTGGTAGTCAGCTGGCTGATTCCACAAGCTTGAGTAATTATCCCAAATTCGGGGGGAAGCATAAGAATGAGTGAATATGAATTTTAAAGATAAAACTTGAAAGACAGGTGGAATAAGAATCCAGAACACATGAGGAAGGAGTTCAAAAGCATATTGTGATTAAATTGGAAGCACAAGAAGGGCATGAATCGATCAGGGAATGATTACATTCTATAGAACAGTAAATATTTCTGTTGTGAAATGTGTCACTATTGTTCCCTTATTTTTTATTCAATGCAACTTTGCAGATTTCTTCTTTCAATTCCAGGACATTTTTCCTGATTACCTCTGATCCTCAAGTGTGTAGAACAATGAGTGATACCAAGTTAGTTCTTTTTGAAACATCTAAAGGAAAATGACTATTTTTCATGATAATTCATCTCCTTTCTGTCTTATTGGTCCCTTGTTCCTGGCAGAAAACCAAAGGCCCCTGCTCTGTCCTGAATGTGCACCCCCCCTACACACAAGTTCCCCTCATGGTTCCCATGTTGGAAGTTAATTGCCGATGTTGCAGTGTGAAGAGGTGGGCCCTTAGGGTGTGGTTAAGTCCTGACAGTGAGGCCCTCACAGATGATGGACTGCAGGGGTGGAGGGAGTGGGTGCTGCCTTTCCCTCCGCTGAGGGCACAGCAGGGAGGCATCGTCCTGCAAGCCCGCGGCAGCCCTCACTGGACACGCCAAACCTGCACTGCCCTCACTGGTGCTCCCCACGCTCCAGCACTGGGAGGAGTGAATTTCTATTTTTTGTGAACCACCCACCCTCGGGCATTTTGTTAGACCAGCACAAGCAGACGAAGCCATCCTTGGTTTTCTGAGTTGGAAGGGGTATGGGAAGATAGCTTCAGAGCCTTGACTTTCTCCAGAGAAACAGGCAGGTTCTCTCTCTCTCTCTCTCTCTCTCTCTTTTTTGACAGGCAGAGTTAGACAGTAAGAGAGAGAGAGAGAGAGAGAGAGAGAGAGAGAGAGAGAGAAAGGTCTTCCTTTTGCTGTTGGTTCACCCCCCAATGGCCGCCGCGACTGGCGCGCTGAGTCCAGCGCACCACACTGATCTGAAAGCCAGGAGCCAGGTGCTTCTCCTGGTCTCCCATGGGATGTAGGGCCCAAACACTTGGGCCATCCTCCACTGCACTCTCGGGCCACAGCAGAGAGCTGGCCTGGAAGAGGGGCAACCGGGACAGAATCCAGTGCCCCGACCGAGACTAGAACCCGGTGTGACGGCGCCGCAAGGTGGAGGATTAGCCTATTGAGCCACATCACCGTATGAAACAGGCAGGCTCTTCTTCACTCCCTGCTGTTGAGGCAGGAAAAGGGAAAGCTCATCCAGTGAACTGTGGCTGAGAAATCAGTTCTTTTGCTTTCTGTAGATCTGTTGTAATACATATTTAAAAACTAGTTATTTAAAAGTAAAATCCAAGGCATACTGGAGTTCTTGTTTCTCTTATTTCAAAGTGTAGCATGGTCTGTGCTGTGGTGTAGCAACACCTCCTGCAGTGCTAGCATCCCACGTGGGCACCAGTTTGAGACCTGGCTGCTCCACTTCCAATTGATTTCCCTGTTAACATGCCTGGGAAAGCAGCAAAAGATGCCCCAAGTGCTTGGACCCCTGCCACCCACGTGGGAGACCTGGATGAAGCTCCTGGGTCCTGGCTTCCGACTGCCCCAGCTCCAGCCTTTGCGGCCATTTGGGGAATGAACAAGTGGATGGAAGACCCCCCTCTCTCTGTCTCTCTCTCTAACTCTGCCCTTCAAGTAAATAAATAAATCTTAAAAAAAAAAAAAAGACAATGTGTCATACACCATCATCTCTCAGTTGATAAGGAGAAAAAGAGCACTTGAGTTTTAAGATAAAAACACATTTTCTCCTAAGTAGCAAGCATTTGAGGGTGCTTCAAAAACTTCATGGAGGGCCCAGCACTGTGGCGTATTGGGCTAAGCCTCTACCTGCTGTGCCAGCATTCCATATGGGTGCCCATTCATGTCCCAGCTGTTCTTCTTCTGATACAGCTCTCTGCTGATAGCCTGGGAAAGCAGCGGAAGACAGCCTAAATGCTTGAGTGATCAGAAATCTGTGAGTGATCAGAACCTGTCACTCCAGCCTCTGCCTCACAGGCAACAGTTGATGACTTGGGGAGAGAGAGCTCCGACAGTGAAATGACAGTGAAATTGCAGACAATGCAGCAATGCCTGGTTAGCCACCCCCCAAATACCCGTAGGATGAACACAGATGACCTCGAGGTAATAACCCACATGAGGTCATCCCATCCGCACTCAGTGAGAATCCCCATGTTTGTGGCAGTCCCCAGGCACCCCAGGCTCTCAGGGCAGGCACTAGACCCCATCCCACCTGCATGTTTGCTGTTAATATAGGAGCAGACACAGAATTCAGACCCTGGATTCCAACACCTGTAAAAAGGCTTCTGCTAACCAAGGGCCGAGGATATGCTTGTATCTTTCCAGAGAATGTGAGACAGTCCATTTGGGTCCCAGCCAGAAACATCAAGCCTGCAACTGACAGTCAACCAGAACCAGCTGAACAAGACTGAGAGCACGCCTTGTTAGCGGACGCACCTCCCCTATCATCCTACCCTGAGGAACTGCCCATAGCCACATCCATTACTGTTTTATACCCACTAGATCTGGTCAGCCACTCAAACGGCCCACAGCCTGTGTGCATCATGTTATTCCTGATTACCATTGTTCCTCATTCCTACCCCTTCTGAGCAAGCACTCCTGTGGTCTCCTGTTTTGAGCGCTGGTTAGTCAACGACGGGTAAGATCCCCTGGGGGACAACCTAAGACAGGCACAGCCGCATACGGAGACCACATCGAAACGGGGTCAACAATGGTATGGCCAAGATTCATGCCTCCCGTTGCTCAAAAATAAACGAAAAGGGGGGAATATTGTGGAATGAGGTGAGAAGGTCATGCCAAGATGGCTGCTGGCAAGTGAGCATCAGTTACTCAGGAATGGCTTTGAAATCCACCTGGCAAGGGAGCCTGCCTGGTAACAGGCTGTGATTGGATGGCTTTGGAAACCACATGGCAACAGGTTGTGATTGGTTAGGGCATAAACCGCCCCTTGACCAGATTGGCTGCCTTAGCTATTTAAGCTGCTGTACCAACTGAAATAAATGAGTCTGCAGGCTGCTCACCTCTGGCCTGCTTTCACCCATCTCTGGGGGTCTGTGTGGTGACTCCGTGCCTCTTGCCCCCACCATGCTCCTCCTCTCAGAACGAATCCAAAGCAACACCTTCCTACTGTTTACATGTCTCAGTTGGACATCGCTGTGCTTGAAATCAGACTCCTCCTTGATAAGGTGTTAAATGGAAGAATCTATGAGAAGAAAACTGAGAAGAAATTTGGGGAAATATCTAGCAAGCTAATGCTCTGGTTTTATTTTACTTTGTAAGATTTATTTTCTTTATTTGAAAGATTGCAATGGAGATCGGGAGAGACAGAGAAAGAGATCTTCCATCCACTGATTCAGTCCCTAAATGGCTACAATGGCAGGGGCTGTATGAGGCCAGAGCCAGGAACCCAGAAACAGAGCTTCATCTGTGTCTGACATCACAGCAGGTACCCAAACATTTGGGCCATCTTCCACTGCCTTCCCAGGGGCATTAGTAGGAAGCTGGATTGGAAGTGGAGCAGCTTCGTCATGAACTGGCACTCTGATATGGGATGCCCATGTCGCAAGTGGTGGCTTATCCCATTATACCACAGTGCCAGCACTAAACTAATGCTCTGTTAAGGGCAAGGTTTTCCTTTCTGAAAATGAACTGAACTTTGATTTGATGTAGGATATATGATATTGAAATCTGAGGAATGGTCTCCAAAGATGATCAGGCCCTAATAGTTGGAACCTGTGAAGGCAGTCTTACATGGAAGAGGGAAATTCACACATGTGATTGAATTAAGGGTCTGGTGTTGGGCAGATTGTCCTGGATGTTCCTGGTGGGTCTTTGGAAGAGAAAGGTGGAAGGAAACTCTACAATAGATGAGGAGAAAACAATGCCATGCTAGAAGCAGAGATTGGAGTGGTGCATTTTGAAGGTGGAAGTTAGGGCCCAAACCAAGAAATATATGTGACCCTTAGGAGGAGCAGCAAAAGTCATTAGGGAGCATGTGGCCTCACCAGCACCTTGACTTCAATCCAGTGAGACTCACTTCAGACCTCTGGTCTCTAGAACTGTAAGATAATACATTGCTGCTGCATTAAGCTACCAAATATATGCTGATTTCTTACAGTAGCCTTAGGAAGCTAATACTGATAGTACCTGGCAAAATTGTTGTAGTTTCTGAATTGCCCTACATATTGGAAGACTCTGCTCTGAAAAAAAAAATCCACAAAATTTTGTTCAATGTGCAACGTTTGGTTTATTAGATTTTTATTTATTTATTTACTTTGAGAGGCACATAGAAAAAGAGAAATCTTCCATCAGCTGGTTGACTCCCTAAATGTCCACAAGGTGCTGAGCAAGAGTTAAAGTCAGGAGCCAAGAACTCAATCCTGGTTCCCCATGGGTGGCAGGATATACAATTATTTAAGCCATCACTACTGCTTCCCAGGGTCTCTATTTACAGGAAGCCGGAGTCAGGTGCTGGGGCCTGGGAATCCACCACAGGTATGTGATTGGAACCCCAGGTATGCTTACCCCTAGCCAAACATCCACCCCCAGTGAGTTTCTGTAGACCTAAATGTGCCCTAGGCACTATTCATTTGTGGAAATTATTTGGGATGAAGACTAGGAATGAAACCTTTCAGTTTTTTAAGGATTGAACTGTGGCCGCCTCGAGGTTGTTGATGTTTTAACCTGGAGTGGCTGTGAATGCAACCTTATTTGTGGTGGGGTCTGGTTAGATGATATAATTAAGATAATGCCAGAGTGGGCTCTAATCCAACTGGACTGGCATCTTTAGAAAAGGGGGATTTTTGGATATGGAGGCAGACACATACAGGGGAGGATGAGACAAAGACACAGGACGACACGGTCTGCAGACGGGGAGCACCTGAGGCTGCCCGAGCTAGGAGAGGGGCAAAGAACAAGTTCCCCTCACAGCTCTCCAGGATCCAGCCCTGCAGACACCTTGCTCTCCACCTCTGAGCCTCCAGAGCTGGGATAGTGCACATTACACCCCTGATGCTCCAGCCCGTGGTCTGTGGGACTTTGTTTGGGGAACCCTAGGAAATGAGTACACAGCTATCACCAAGGTTTGGGCATTGCTGCTTTTTTTTTTTTTTTAAACAAAACTCCCATGTGCTACTGCATTCTCATGCCCTCTCATTCATTACTCCTATAGGCTACAGTCAAGCCTTCCCACTAGGAGTTGTTTAAATCAGGTTTTGTTTTATTTTTTTGAGTTTACATTTAAATTTTAAATGAATGAATTTCTAGGTAGCTAATTCTATGTTTACATTGGCAAACTGCCTTACTTACAAATCTGAGTAACTCTCTGTCCCTTGCTATGCTTCTTTTATTCTTTCTCAGCTACAATCATAAAGCCCACATTTCATGGAACATGGCATGGACAGGATTGCTAAATGGATTGGGATGGTCTTGAGCTTCCAGGACCCAAGGAGAGCAGAGTTCTGCAGATAATCTGGAGATCAGGAAAGACTGGGTAGAGAGTGGGAAAGTTCTTCACCCCTACCCCCAGTTCCCATTCATCTGTAAATGAGTCCAGAGGCCAGAACCCAAGTGTGCTTTTCCACTTTAAGTGGCTGAGGGCTCCCTGAGGGTTAATGCTCTTTCTGTGCTTAAGCATAACAATGCAAACCAAAGATTTCACTCCTTGGAGGTCTTGAATACAGCTGCTTGCATAGTAGCTGAAGGGATGCAGGGTTCCTGATAGGGCCTTCTCTCTGGGTTATGCATCTTGAGTCTGTTCACATGCCCTTTTCTCATCAGACACCTACCTTCTAGGGAACTGGGCAGGGCAAGAGAGTGGGTGTGAAAGCACAGTGCTCAGATCTGTTTCCTCCCTGTGCAGTGTTGAATGGAGTCAGGTCCCAGGACCACCAGTCAGGGCAAGGCTACCTGCAAGTGCTGGCTTTCCTTTAGTCCTAGGCTTGGAGAGTTTATTTCTGACATGGGAGCTGGTGAGATGATCATGGATGCAGTGGAGCTGAGCTAGCGCGTGAAGGAGAGGTGCGTCTTAATTTGGTTTCTCTGATTTGGAGAATTGTAGATCGGAATATTGTAAAGTTATTGCCACCAGTTTTAGTCACACCTATTGCTGAGAAGTGACATTTGGGTAGAGTTTTGTAAGGTGTCCAGCGCGTAACAAATCTTCCCAGGCAGACGAATCAATTAATTCACAGGCTTTTATTGGGGTTCCGCTCCCGGGCGAGGTTCCTGGGTCCCAATAGAGCAACAGAGCGGGGGTGGGGGGCTGGGGGGGTGGGGAAGTCGTGCTTCAGAGATTGGGAGAGCTCCTTTTATAGATTCAGGGCATGGGGGTTAAAGGTTGAGGCAGGTCTGATCCTCATTGGTTGACCTTTAGGCACCAGCAGTGACCTTGACAAGGACTTTCTTCCCTGCAAGTACAGGTAGGAACTTTACATTCCCGGAAGTATAGGCCTTCCTTCCATGCGGATCCCAAAGCTACCAAGTTTCAAGACTAATTTGATGGGAATTTAGAACAGAGAAATAGTCACATCACCTTGCTAATTCTACCACTACTCAGAAGTCAGAAAATCATAATAGGTAATCATTCTCTAAGAGTTTACTGTGTGCAGATCCTATTCTATGCATTTTTTCCTGCAATAATTCATTTAATCCACAGAAGAACCTTTTACAGTGAGAAAGAGAGTGGAAGGTTCGAGTAATCACTGAGCCAGCACATCAGAAGCAAACATGTTTTAACAACTTGGCAAATAGGAAAATGATGTTCACTTGGCTTTAAATGCTGGGAACTGGTTTAGAATATGTTTAGAATATGCTGAGAAAGAAGCCTGCAGAGAGCACTCTCCCTGCCTGCTGGGGAGAATACTCCCTAGAAGTTGCTTCAGGACCTGAAACACTGTTACATGTTTCCCACACCTAGAACTCTGAGTGTGTGTGTGTGTGTGTGTGTGTGTGTGTGTGTCTGTGTGTTTGAATCTATTCATGATTAGTATTATAACAAGTTTGTTTTGCTGTTTATGTTTTTTATATTGAACCTCTTTGTGTCAGTAGGACGATTGGTTGATTGATTAGTTCATTATTTGTTGATTGAACACACCTGCTGTGTACCAGACCCTGGGCTAGGCACTGAGGACACACAGAGAACCATGTTCTTTGCACTAAAAATATTTATGATCTAGCTCAATTTTGACTGTGCCTGCTACAATATTGAGGCAAAAACCAACATTTAAATTACCCAGAAAAAAACTAAAAAGGAAAGGTGGGACTAAAGGGGAAACAGAATCTTTTAGGTGAAGGGACTCCCTAAACCCCAGAAATTAGGGGTAGGTTTTGCATCCCAGTGGGTTAAGCCACCACTGGGGATGCCTGCATTCTATATCAGAGTACCAGTGGAAGTCCAGGCTACTACGCCTCTAATCCAGTTCCCTACTAATCCTTGGGAAGCAGTAGATGATAGCCCAAGTAACATGGGTCTCTGCCACCCAAGTGGGAGATCTGGATGGAATTCCTGGCTCCTGGCTTCAGCCTGGATTAGCACTGGCTGTTGTAGCCATTTAAAGAGTGAACCAGCAGATGGAAGATCTCTCTCTCTCTCCACCCACACTTTCTTTCTGGTATTCTGCCTTTCAAACAAATATTACAAAACAAACCCAGAATTCAGGACAAGGGGCTAACCTTGGTCTGTGCCAATCTCAACTGTTCTTTCTTCTATTTCCTTCTCCCTCTTCAGAACGAATAGGTGCCAGTAGTCCCCAGTTAGCCTGGCTGGAGGAATCCCCTAAAATCATGCTGTGGGGAGCAGAGGCTGTGCCTGTCCATTGGTCACAGACTTCATCCTCAGCTGTAACCATTTGTTTGCATGAATGCAGTGGGGAGATTTGTCTTTGTATTTTTTTAATTTTTTAAAAAGATTTTTGTCTCCGTCCTCCACTGAAATAAAAAGGTCAACCAAGGATCATGAACAAATCATGCCTGGAGTGGTGGAGAGAAAGCAAAGGGAGAGGCAGTGCTTTGTCTATGGATCAGCCTGTTTAGGACAGAGCTAAAAAACATTTTGTTTCAAGCCAAGTTTTGTGCATTTGTCAATAAAACCAGGCTTGGAAAGGGCAGAAATCAGCCCTGCTTGTCACAAAGTCCCCCATGGGTAAGAATCCATGCCTAGCAAAGGGGCTTGCAGATGGCAGTGTTCTTCATCCTAATAATAGTCCTGCTCTGGCCACCTGGAGCTGGGCCTCAGCAGACCCGGTGGTGAGGACTTAAATACAAGGTATGGCCCCAGGATGCTGCAGTATGTGAGTGAGGAGTGCACAAGGACAGGAGGGAGTTGATGTAGGATGCGTTGGTGAGCAGGCTGCTTTCACGGGCAAGTGGAGAAGTCAGAGTTTCCCAGAAAGTGCGTGGAAACTTTCACATTAGTTTCTTAGGGATGTGGGGAGCTCACAGCTGGGCAGTGCCAGGAATTTGTAGTTCAATAGTTTAGTTCTCAGAGTGGTTGGGAACATTGGTTATGGTGAGATCAGAATCTTTGCATACAGATATGCTTGCTGGAACCTTCAAACATAGAGCAAGTGAACTTCACGATGCAGCAGCCTCCCTTGCTTATGGAGAGCCTGGACTGTGTTTAGGCCCTGACAATGCTCTGCAGGGCTAAGCAAGGCCCTTGCAGCTCAAGGATGGAGGACAGGAGCAGCAAAAATAGAATGTTCCCTTCAGCCATTAGGACCCAATGGGGCCTCCAGATTCTCCCAGGCTTGGGGTATATCTTTTATCTTGTGCAGTGAAATAAAAGGAAAAGACTGAAGTGAACTGGGAGGAAAAAAGAGGACTCACTGGGTGTGAAGACAGTTGTGGAAGATGGAATTCTGTTCAGCTTAGCAGGTGAAGAAAGAGGTGCGATTGAGACCTGATGTGTCCAGGGCTCCGTGACTTGGGGCCTGCATGGTCTACTTGTGTAAAGCTGTTGTTGAAACACTACTTATACTGCAAGATACAACAGCACCCCTGATTGTCAAATAGCCACATCCTAGCTGGGAGGGTGTGTGCTCAATGGGGCATCCTCTCCCACACTTTTAATATTTTCCCAAATTGCTTGATGTCAACTGTGCTGTAATTTAATCTTCTTGAAATTAGCATGTTTCACTTTCTTTTCTTTGCTCACTGTTTCGAAGACAGCCTGGTTAAATCCTTCCCACTCATGAAATCGCTAGTCAAAATATTTTAGGAAGGAAGCAGAAGCATTCATTGTTTGCCTTATTAAAAATTAACACAGGCAGATGGAGAAAGACTACAACGAGTGTGCTTGTCTTAGTCCTACTTGTAGTCTGTCCCTGTCCTCATCTGGCACATGAAGTCTCAACTCATTATTCTCACCCCACAAGGTTGCAGGAATACAGGAATGAGACTGAGGTTAAAATATCTTAGGGTCACACCAGGGAAGGAAGTGGAGTCAGAGCTGGAGCTGGAGATGTTTGGGCCAGACCCATGTTGCCCCTGAAGCAATGTAATAGGGCAAGAAGAAGGTGTCTGTGTTTCTTGTGCATAACATAGTGAGAAAACTTGCCTGCTCTGAACTCCAAGCAGCACTTCCCAAAGAGAGCAGAAACTGTTTCTGCATTTCTGGATACTCTGCCCTCCAGTTATTTTTGAGTCTCTTGCCTATGAACTCCCTTGGATTCTTTGAGTCAGCCAGGCATCCATGTCTGTGAGCACTCTTTGAGTCATTCCCCTGTGCCAGATGCTCTCTTGGGTGGTGTAACGGAGAGAATAACTTGCCTCCTGCCCTCTTCGAGGCCGCGATCTTGTGGGGATGTGCTCCATAAGAATCTTCGGCAGTAGGGGAAGTCCTCTGATGAGGCCAGTGCCCAGTGTTCTGGGGATCCATGGGAGGGGCACCTGGTGGCCTAAATTATTCAGACAGCTATGTTTGGGAGCACAGCTTTCATCCTTACCTCTAGCAGTTTTCCACTCCAGGGACAAACAGCCCTAGGAAGGGGGAAAGCCTGGTGGTAAACAAACCTTCTTTCTCTAGCCAGGGTTGGGTAAGCTGCCTCGGGTCACTCCTCACTTAGAACAGCACAGTCTCAAAAGTGGGTCACAGCTGAGAGCCGTGAAGTGAAATGTTTTGTAGGGAGATCAATCATGAGAAGAAACAAGTGGTCCTTATGGTTTCACTGTAACCTACAACTTTTGATCAGAGGGGCCGTTCTCCATTTTTTATTATCTGAGACAGCATTTAAAATAATGTTTAATGTTTTTGTTCAAAAGCAGAGTGTTGGGGATAAAAGTAAGGGGAAGGGTGGGGTAGTGGAAAGATTATCCATTCTCTGGTTCACTTCTCAAATACATGCAACCTCCAGGGCTGGGATGGGCCAAGCCAAAGCCAGGAACCAGGCACTCCATCCAGGTCTCCTACTTGGTTTGCAGGTGTCCAGTTACTTAAGCTATCACCTGCCGCTTTCTAGGGTGTACCTTAGCAGGAAGCTGGATCAGAGTGGGGCTTGATCTTAGGCCCTCTGATATGTGAAATGGGCATCCCAAGTAGCAGTTTAACCCTGGGTTAACCCACTGTGCCCAAATGCCAACCTCAAGGACAACATTGCTTTTAGGTGCAGTATTATGTCAGGCATCTCAGCTCTGATTGGGTTGTAATGTGTTTCCACATTGCAGACAAAGAACTTGAGACAGCAATTTGTTGACTTACTCAAGGTCACACTGCTTACCAACGTCTCGACTGAGGGGTGGAAGAATGTGCAGGATCTCATGGGGCCAAGAGCAGGGTGAAACCTAAGACAAGCCAGAGCCCACTGAAATTGACTGCAGCTCAAACTGTATTGCCTACAAACACCAAGGAGGCACTGTGCTGCCATGGGTTGTAGTTGTTGAGCAGAGCATGATGCAGTTGTTATGAGCATAATAGCAGGATCCCTAGAGTGTGGGGAAAGGTGGCAAGAAGAGGTGGAGACTTGATCCCACAAAGTCTGCTTCCATCAGAGAGATACAGACTCAGGCTTGCCCTTCTGCTGGGTCAGCAGGATGGGGAGTGCAGTGAAACTCAACAGGACAAGGGGGCTTGGCCAAATATTCAGAGCAGGGAGTCAATACCAGGGCACAAACCTGGGGTGTCTGGTCCTTCTGTCTGCCACAGGCCCACTAGGAATGAATCTAGCTCACCTGTTCACAGTGAGGAGTCTCTAAACAGACAGCCATGCCTGCCCAGAAATTCATTTTAATCTTTTAGATGTGAAGCACAACTTGAACTTTCCATTCTGACGTGGAAGCAGGCTGGGGCAGATTACAGGTGCCGGGCCCTGAACTGTTGTGAGGCAGAGCTCAGCATCCCCTTGTAGGCAATGACCTTGGCTGGCCACTGCTTGATGGTTGGGATCCCTTGTGGCACAGTCTCCCATGGCAGGGGCTCTCCCTCTCTCAGACCCTCTGCTTTACCAGAGCCATGGCCTCAGTGCCCCTCTGGGTTCCTCACGGTGAGCCAGAAAACACAGATTTGCAGTTGGCTGTTTTATACCCTGTCAAGCTCCCCAACAAGTCTGCTCTACATCTCTAATCAATAGGCTGAGCTGTAGCACCACTTCCCAGCTGTGGTGGACCATGGGCTGTGAAAGGCTCACTCTAGGACTTGGAGTCTGTCACTCAGGTGTAGCCACATAGACCTAAAAATCAGGGAAAGACACTGAGAAATGATGAGAAACAGGGGCTGTGAGCCTGCCTGAACCCCAAGGCTCTAGTTCTCTGCCTGCTCTGCCCCTCCTGTGTGTGGACACCAGGGAGGACCCCACAGACCCTAGTCCAGGGACATGCTGGACCTCCCGGCATTGCAGGGATGTCCCTGTGCCAAGCAGAGAATGCACTCCAAGACTGCCTTGGAGAACTGGCCCCCCTGTCATTGGCTTATGTTGTCTTCAGATGAAATTCCTCTCTAGTCGCAGCTTCTCTCCACGCTCCTCTCCTCTGTGGCAGTGAGTCCCAAATACTCACTTACCCTGTGTGTGTCCTTCAGGCCCTTGCTGCCATTGCTCACATTGTCCCCACTGCTTGGAAGCCTACACATTGCCATTTCTTGAAATTGCCCTTCCTTCAGAGAGCAGCCTTCACAATAAAACTTTCTTCTATGCCTCCCAGGAGACCAGGAACTTATTGTCTTTCCTGCTCATAAATCTCTGCAATAGCTTTTATTATGCCCCTTCTGAGAGTTGGCTTTCTTTTCCCTCTAGGAGTCTCTCTCCTTAGATCAGGAGCTCCTGGAGGGCAGGGGCAACACTGATTTATTGTGCGTCCTGCCCAGGGCACTCATGGTGGCGTCCCCACACAGAAGGACCCAGTAGGTATCTCAAGACTGCAATGATAACCTACAGTCTGTTTTCCTCAAGCAACTTCCCAGGCTGCAGCCAGGGCATCACTAATTTCATGCTAGTGATCTCTCAAAACCTTCTTTTTCCTCACGTGGAAGGTAGGATTATAATTACTTGATGAAAGATAATGGCAGAATCTAGATGTCTGCCTACTTGATCCCAGTCCCCATATACTCCCCACTTGGACAAAAGAGCATAGGAAGGACCTACGTACCATAGGGAAAAACCCAGGATACAGTGTGCACTTTGCTTTTTTTTTAAGATTTATTTATTTATTTGAAAGAGTTACAGAGAGGCAGAGGTGAGAGAGAGAGGCAAAGAGAGACAGAGAGATCTTCCCTCCACTCGTTCACTCTCCAAATGGCCACAAAGGCCAGAGTTGGGCCAATCCAAAGCCAGGAGCCAGGAGCCTCCTCTGGGTCTCCCACATGGGTGCGGGGGCCCAAGGGCTTGGGCTGTCTTCTGCTGCTTTCCCAGGCCATAGCAGAGAGCTGGATCAGAAGTGGAGCAGCTGGGACTCAAACCAGCATCCATATGGGATGCTGGCACTGCAACACTTGCTATGCCATAGTGCTGGCCCCAGGAACACAGAATTTCAAGAGCTTGCTGATCAACAAGGAATTCTGCTGGTCCCTCCACTCTGTTTATATTGAGCCTCATTTGTGTGCTTTGCCCCGATGCTAACTAACCTCAATACTTTAGCCATCTATGTAGTATTCTGCTGTGTGATTATATCTGCATTTATTCAGCTCAATACTAATTAAGATGGCCCAAGCACTGGGACCGTCTTCTACTGCTTTCCCAGGCCGTAGCAGAGAGCTTGATCAGAAGTGGAGCAGCTGGGACTCGAAACGGCACCCATATGGGATGTCAGCTCTGCAGGTGGCAGCTTTACCTGCTATGCCGGCCCCTGTGGGCTTCTTGCAGAGGTTACACTTCCAGGTGCCCCTGTGGGTCCTACATATGGACTGAGCAGGGGAGCTGTCCTCTGTCCAAAATCAAGTTAGAGGCAGCCTTTAGAGGCTTATTGCAAAGGGTTTTTTTTCTTCAAAGTCTCTTGACTCTCCCTGGTCTTACCAAGACAAGGTGGGAGATTGTCACAGGTTCTACCTTGCTTACTAGATTCAGGGAACAAGACTCCTCTCTCCCCCACCAAAGGAGGCTTTTCTGAGTCTGGTTTTGTTAATGCACTGTTCAGTTGTTCCACCAGGTTTCCTTTCCTGCTGGACCAGCCTATTTCACTAATTCCATCTTCCTGAGTGTGCCCTTTTATCTTCCACACACTTCAGAGTTCCTCCATGCTGGTGAAATATTATGCATGCAGCTGTTTGGGGGGATTCCATCTTTGTAAACCCATTGTTTGAATAACAACATCATGGCCTGAATTAGGCAGAAACAGAGTGGAAACATTATATACTGATGTTGGTATCAGACTTTTCCTTCTACCTGGGAGCCATTTTCCTCTGAGCATCAGTCATAAGATAGAGATGATCTTACCTACCCCAGATGGCTGCTTGAACATCAGATGCCATGGGGTGTGTTCAGATCCTGCCACAGAGCCAGTGTTTGGCTCAATGGGTTAAGCTGCCTCCTACATCCATCAGAGTGCCTGGGATGGAATCCTGTTTCAGCTCCCAGTCCAGCTTCCTGCTAATGTGCCTGGGAGATAATTGATGATTCAAGGATTTGAATCCTTCCCAGCTATGTGGGAGACCTGGATGGATTCCTAGCTCCTTGATTTGGCCTGTCCCAGGCTCAGCTCTTGTGGACCTTTGGAGAGTGAACCAATGAATGGAAAATCTCAATTCTCTCTCTCCCTCTCCCTCCCTTTCTCCCTCCCTCTCTCTCCCTCCCTCTCCCCCCCTTTCACTATGCCTTTCAAATAAATAATGGTTTAAAAATCCTATCACAGTAAGTGGTTTAAAATAGGTCTTTGGTAGATGTTGGTACACTTTTAATTCTCTCTTGAAGGTTAACCCAAGATCCTTTCCCCATTTGACTACCTGAAACTTTTCCTAGGATGGAAGACTTGGGATTCAGGCTTGGCCAACATTACCTCATCACTTTTCTGTGAGCAAGAGAAGAACAGTGTCCAGTGCAGTGCAGTTATTGAGGATATGGGTTCTGGAGTCGGTTCTCCATAGCTGTGTTTCTGAATCTGCACAGATATATATCCAGGGTCCAGATGCCAAGCTTCTCCCTCATCCACTTGCCTATGGACATAATATTTCAGTGGTCATAATAGTATTCAGTCCACATAACTCTGCAGATTAAAAAAGAACATGTGTGTGAAATGGAAGTATAGATTTGATACTACACAATAAGTGCTGCAAACTACTTATACTTGAGTAAAAAACACTTTCAGTGGAAGTGAATAATGAAATTCATAGCAACCAACTATGGAGTAAATTTGCTTGTCATCAAGATAATCAAGAAGAAATAGTGACCAAAATACTCTGCTCCATTTGCAGACTTCTGGAATGCTAGGACTGGCAGGGCCTTTGGAATTCTAACACATCAGTATTTCCCACATTGTGATCCACAATGATTCATCAGTTTTCTAGGGAAAATAATACCCTGTGATCAAAAGAAGTCTGGCAGACATGACATTCAAATCCTTCCCATGCTTTGGAGTTTTAAGTCCACATTAGAATGTCAAAAGCTATGCAACTCCATAGTTTGATAAACTCATTTACAATTGTTTAGCCAGTCTTCACCCAACCTTACTTGACAATAAAACCGCATAGTTTACTGAGCACCATTTGAGTTATCTAATGCTACACAACAGATTGCCCCCACATTTAGTGGTTTCAGGTAACAGTGAAGATGTATATTTCAAAATCCCATGTATTTCCTGTGCTGGAAGGTGGAAGATGCTGTCCCAGTTGGTGCTGTCTGGGGTGCCACTTCTCTCTCATATGATTTCTTGTTTCCAGATGGTTTTCTTACAAAGGTGTGCTCAAGACAGTGTTTCAGTAGGGCCAACAACAGAACCATTAGGCAGCCAAAGGCCTAACTCCTGAAAGTTGGACAACAGCACTTCTGTTGCATAATATCAGGTAAAACAAGTCACAAGGCCAGGCTGGAATCCAGGGATGTGAACACTTCTGTTCCTCTTGGTGGGAGGCCGAAGTCGCATTGCAGAAGGTCACTGAGAGTGGTACAAGGAAGTGCCATGGCCATCTTGGAGTACAATCTACTACTACACAAGGAACATTTTTTGAAACACAGTTTAGGAAATGCTAATATAGAACAAGTCCCACATTTTCTGGGTTTAGATACTGAGATTCTTGGGCATAGATTGGTTTTCCCAAGGATACATAGCTGGTAATCCACAGAGCTGAGGTTACGCTCTGGTCCCCAGACTCCAAGTTTTCTCGCTTTACCATGTTGTTCCAGAGGATGACTGATTCTGAATGATTTCAGTGTTGTCCAAACACTTCCTCCCTAAATTTTCAGGGTCCAAGAACTTGTTGTTGGCCTTCTAAGCCAGTCTGGTTTGACTGTTAAAACAGGAATAACTCAATCCACCAGGGACTTGCTTCCTGTCTGTCCCTTCCATTTAGGATAGGTTCTGGTCAAACTTGGTGGTTTTGAATGGCATGTGCAAGGTGAGCTGTCTCTCAGAAACCTCTCGTGAGAACCACGTAAGCAGGTTTGCCAATACTTTTGCTGTGTTTCCTGGGTCTCTATTGAGTCCAGCATGTTTACAATCCACAGTCAGATCTTCACCTAATCCCCCATGTCTCTTAAACCACAATCCACCCCGGGCTAGTCACATCAGTGAATTTACTTAATGCTTATCTGAAATGGCAACTTATCCTAAACATGCCTTTCATGTTATTAAAATGTTTAAAAGCAAATCCAGAAATAATAACCCCTCTATGAATTTTCCCTGAACTGATCAAGACAAGCATGAAAACCTAACCTGATTTTTATGTCTACAAATTCTGTTCAAGCCCCTTCTACTTAATTTTTATGAAGACCCCTTATTTTGCATGCTCTGTGAGATTTTTATTGACTCTACTCAAAGCATGTTTGGGGCTTGGACATTTTCTACCTAAGTACAGTCTTCTGTTTATGTATAATGTGTTTGAATTTTATTTTATTTTCTTTTAATGCCAGCACTATGACTTAGTCTTGGATTCTGTGCTTTCCAATGGAGGAAGACGCATCTGAATTGCTCTTTGCAGAAGCCCAAAGTCACATCTGCTGCCGCAGTGCCTGGGGAATACTTGGTGACAACAGCTTGGTCAATGTCTCCATGACACGGACCCCTAGCCACATTGCTTAAACATTTGCATGAACTTGACTTTAAATGTCCTAGCTTGCTTTGCTCAGGAAAAGACACATTAAACAAAGGCACGCTTTGCAGACAGGACACGAGACTGTGGCTTTGTATTCCTTTTGTATTAATGTTTATTGTGAACAGAACCCAGCCTCTCTCTAGATGGCATTTTCTGCTCATGTGTCACAGCGTGACAGGCTCTGAAGGCTGCATCTCCTTCCCATTCTTAGCTCATTACAAGGTGGGGTGAACAGAAGGATGAAGGGTTTTGTGGCTGTGATTTATACATGAGGAACAGAGGTAGATGTTAAGTCCCTCGCCTGATATTTAAATCTAAGGCTACCAGGGAACTAAACAGGAGAAAGAAAATAACAGGTGATGTTATAAACACAGCCAGTATCAAATAAACTTTGAAAGATCTCTCTGGAAATGCTGTTAAAATGCAGCTCAACTCTTTGTTTATTTGGTTGATTTTCTCTGAGGCTGAGGGTGCAAGAAGCAGGAAAATAAATACATCATGTGATGCCATTGTTGGAGAACTACAGAGAGGCAGGTTAACTGATGAAGTTCAAGTGTCAAGGAGAAAATCCCCTTTGAGCCACTTTAGATCTCGGGAGGTGCCAATCTTCCTGGGCCCTGATATTAAAGTCCTCTTAGTGTGAAACTAGGTCCAGTTGGCAGAAGAGAGCAGCAAATGACATTTTGGAGGCTGGCCTAATCTGATGAACAATTAAATCACATTTCCCTGAAATCTGCCTTTCCAAATATTGTCTGTGCTCATGTCAAGATGGAAAGTCACTTTGTGCAAGCATGTTGGTTTAGAAATGAAATGTCCTCTAACATAAATTGAAGCAATTTCTCTGTTCATCAGGTCACCTTTCTAGAATTCTCCAAGAGTCACCTGCAGCCACAGTCTTCCATTTAAGCATCTGCCCTCACATCCACCCACTCCACTCCCTACCTTTCTTTCTACTTATTGACTCACCAGAATTAGTAACTCATTTTGGTGCTATTTCTGCTGTAGGGTTACCCAAGTTAATATGTGTGTAACTGTGGCTGACTCATCATTCACTGGAGTTTGAAACATCAGAAGCAAAGAGTTAAGGGAATGGAGAAGCAGGCAGCAAGGTCATTGCAGTCTCCTACCAAGCAAGCTTTCTTTTCCCTGGGGACTGGGACCAGTTTCCTGTGAAAATGTCAGGTATCATGGAAGCGAGTTCATGAAGGAACTAAGATCAAAATGCTCCAATGTGTTCTTTTAGAAAATGAGAACATTATAGGAGAGATGTGTGCAGTCCTCAGAGAGGAAGGGTTGTTCAGAGGTGTGTGTGCGGTGGTGGTGGGGCAGGTAGATTGATGCAGGAGACTGTCACAGCCTAGGTATTCACTGTAGGGACAAGAGCCACTAAGCCAATTCATCTCAAGACAACCCTGGGAGCATTTGTGGGGAGGTCGGATAGTTAAAATGAGGGTTCATGAATCATTGATATAAGATTTTTTTTAAGTCAGCTTTGCTAACACTGAAATGGAACCATCCAACTTTGTCACTAGAGTGAGCAGTCTCTTAAAGGCCAGTTCCTCTGATGGACTGCATGCTGGGGAGATACCATAACTTGTATCTGAAGCTATATCATGCATATTTTCTCCTACCCAAGCAAAAGTAGAGTCAACTCCTCAGTAAGTAATAAAGTAGTACATGTTTTGTTTAAAAATATCTTTTTAGAGCTCCTGATTCTGGAATGTGGAATAGGTATTTCTCTATTGCTCCCACTAATGATCACTGAAAAAATTGGCTATTATTTAGAAAACAAGGATAAGAATACTGAAAGGTATAGAAATGAAGGCAGACCAACTAGGGACTTTAGCACCCAAGAAATCACACAGTGGTGAATTTCCTGGCTTTTCTGTGTTCTTACATATTTCAGACTGAGAACTCAAGAAGCCAGCATTTCAGAAGTCCCAACAAGTGTAGACAAAATAAGCCATAACCAAAGCCTGCTTTCTCTTGTCAAAGAATCAAGAAAAGTACAGCCAAGCAAGACAGAAATCACTTAGTCAACAGTCATTGGATTGCACATAAAGACCCTAGTTAGTCCCACCCTATCACAAGACAAGGCCAAATGTGGAGCCTACACTTCCAGCTTCTTGATTCAGAAACGAAGAACCGCAGCACCCTCCTTGGGATGGTGTCAAGGCCCAATAGGGAACTTAGATTTTTCATCTTCACTTGTCTTTAGAGAGACCTGGCTTGTTGTCAGTGGAGGCCATATGGAATTCCTGTGTGTTCACCCCAAAGCAAGCCACTCATTGCAGTAATGAGACACCTCTCCTCCTTTGTACTGGGGTAGTGTCCTAGGAAGCATACCAGAGCCTTCTAGGACACTTTTGTTTTGTTTTGTTTTGTTTTACTTACGATGCAGGGAGGCACCATGGTGAATCTTGAGGAAGGAAAGAGGATGTGTGTGTGTATGTGTGTGTGTGTGTGTCAAGAAAAAGATGAGCAAGTGCATGAGCAAGACCAAGTCAGAACTAGAGATGTGTAGAGCAGCATGTAAGAAAAGAACTACACTAACATATGAGGGCTCTTGGAAAATGAATCTAATGAGAAAACTATGCATGGAAATTTTAAAAAAAAGTGTTCTGTAGCAAAACAAATGAAACATCTGGGTATACTTCCAACAAAATATGCAAAATCTCTATGTGGATCACCACAAAGCTCCTAAAAAAGTCTCAAGGAAGAACTAAACATTTGGAGACACATTCTATGGTCATGGATTGGAAGACTCAATCTAGCCCAGATATCTGTATTTCTTCACTGAATAGACCAACACAGTCTTAATAAAAATCCTATCAATGTGGCCAGCACTGTGGCGTAGCGGGTGCTGACATTCCATATAGACGTTGCTTTGAGTCCTGGCTGCTCCTCTTCCAATCTAGCTCTCTACTCTGGCCTGGGAAGCAGTAGATGGTGGCCCAAGTGCTTGGGCCCCTACCATCCGTATGGGAGAATCAGATGAAGGTCAGGGCTCCTGGCTTCAGATCAGCACAGTTCCAGCTGTTGTGGCAAATTGGGGAGTGAGTCAGCAGATGGAAGACCTCTCTCTTGCTCTCTCTCTCTTCCTCTTCTTCTCTGTGTAACTCTTTGAAATAAATAAATCTTCAAAAAATCCTATCAAGATGTTTTACAGTTACCAAACTGATTTTAAAATGTATGTGGGGATGAAGATACCCTGAAGATCCCACTGCCCATAATTGAAGATGAACACACTGGAGGACTGACGTGTCACAGCTTCACTAACTTATGAGACAACCAATCATGGCAATGTGGGATTAGTGAGTGTCAGAATGGTAACCCCGGAAGAGACCTTCACGAATACAGTTATCAGACTTTTGACAAGAAAGCAAAGTGATACAATGGAGAAAGTCTTCTTAAGAAAGAGCACCAGGTTTGTGAAATCTCCATTCCAGGGAGGGCAAAGGACTGTCCAAAGGCAGGTGGCTTTCAATGGAGACAGATGCCTGCGGGTCACCCTGCACATGGCTGACCAGGGGTGGATGGTTCGAGGCCATAGGCACCAGGAAAGTCTCTAGGTGTGCGTTCCCATTAGTAACACTGTTTAGGGCATGTTCCTGGACAGGTGGACTGCCTGCACATCTCTGAGTACACTGTGGTCCACCCAGGAAGCCAGGGCAGAGCACAAAGCACAGCACAGGCTTGACCTGGACAGAGGCCTTCCCATCCACTTCACCTGCCCTGTAGCAACCTTGCCTGCAAGCTCATCATCGGGCTCACATCTTCCCCCAGATAAGGAGCAGAAGAAGCAGGTGAAGACTCCAAAATATGGCCTTATGGTTCCCAGGAACAAGAGGACCAGCCTCGAGCACTGGAGAACAGGAGCAGGCTCAGGACTGGCCCATGGCTGTGGCTCCCCAGCCTGGAGAGATGAGTCATCAGCACAGTAGCCACTTGTCACCCTCTATCTTGTCAGCTTCTGGCCTCAGCGTGATTCTGCAAAAAGCACCCTGTGGGGACCAGCGATTCTGAGCCCTTGGGGTCCTGCCACTGACACAGCCATGGCTCATTCAAGAATGGAGTACAGACTCAACAGCTAGAGAATCCTGGGCCTTCCAGACCCAGGGGAAAATGGCTATGGCCTAACCTGCCCCAGGTGGCTTCTGATGAACAGGGCCTAGTGGCCCTTTGGAGGTTGTATGGGTTGAGGAAGAGGCTACAAATGTCTGGGACCCTTGGAGAACTGGGATGCTCTCTCTGCCCAAGGCAGGGTTCCAGACTCCTTCCCTGTGGAGTCTCCAGGCCAGGAGCCTCTGAGCCAGGATTCTCTTCTCCCAACATCAAGGGACACATTATCCATGCTAATGACCCCTAGTGACAGCATGACCTGGAGAAGCTGAACCCACTGTGACAGCAGACCAGGAGGCCTGAGCTGCCAGAGGGCATGTGGGCATCTGGCCAGCCAGGTGTGCCACCAGGACTACCTGGACATTCTGGGGCTGCCTCCACCCACTGGCATCCTGGTCTGTGGTCAGAAGTGCCCTGGGGGTCCTCTCACGGGCTCAGGCCATGAGATGCTGGATTGTGAGAAGGGGCAGAGAGGATGGAAGCAAAGAGGGAAGAAGAGTGGGAACCTGGTGCCCACATACCCAGGACAGTGCACAGAGGTGATCATGGGCCTGGTCCCTTGGCTGGACCCACACTCCTGAACTGTCCCAAAGGCCACATGTACCCAGCCACTGCTGCTCCTCCAGTGCTCCCCTGGTCCACGCTGGGCACAGGTCAATCTCAGGAACTGATGGAGCACCCTGAGCCAGGTCTCTGCCTGCATCTGGTGGCTGTGGCACCTGCAGCCTCTTGCAAGGGACTCAGGGACCCTGTGTGGCAGCTTGGCTCCAGGGGTCACAAAATCAAATACATTCTGAAATAAACAATTTAGTATACAATCAACAAGGGGGCAGAAGTTCCCGGGTTCCCTCACAAAGGCCAGAGGGGTATGTGGCAGCCCACAGGAGCCTGGGTCTGTGTCCTATCTCATCTCCTGCTCTGAGGGTGCCCATAGCAACTGTGGCAGTGGGTTGGATCCTTGGCTGAGATAAGCTAGGGTGAGGCCACTCAGGGAGGGGGAGAGGAGCTCCAGAGAGGAACCTTGTCAATCAGGGAGTCCACTGGGCATAGAGAAGCTAGATTCTGGCCGAGTTGAGCTAGGGTGAGGCTGTTCAGGGAGGTGGAGAGGAGCTCCAGAGAGGAGCCTTGTCCATGGGGGAGGCCGCTGTGCTCAGACAGGCTAGGCTTCTGGCCCGTCTGAGCTGGACACCTGGTGGGCTCTTCTTCCCCTCCAGGTGCCCACACACATCCAGCTCCTCCATGGAATGGGCAGCAAGGAGGCCTCGAGCCAGGGAGGGCACACAGGCCTGGTCTCCCAGCACAGGGCTGGCTCCTGCAGGCTCCAGCCCATGAGTGTCCCCAGAGTGCATGGGGCTCCCAAGCAGGGTAGGTGTCTTCAGCCCTGCTCCCAGGGCTGGCACAGCCTGCATGGGCCCAGGATCCAGGGGCTCTGAGGCAGGTGGGGGAGGGGCCCTGAGATCCTGCTGGCCACCCAGCTCCAGGGGCCAGAAATCAGCGCCTTTGACAGGCGGGCTGAGATTTGGGAGGCCCCCCCATCGGGACAGGTCTCCCCTGCTCTGCAAGCTCTGTGGGGCCAAGAGGCCTGGGCCACGCAGAGACTCTGAGGGCTTCACAGACAAGGCTGGGGATGAGGGCTCCGGGGAGGCACCCTCTTAACGGCCTCCCTCATCATGCTCTTCAAAAATCGTCGCCAGCAGGAGGAATCACAGGTTTCGCAGCAGCTTTGGCCAGGGAGATGCAGGGCACTCAGCAGCCTGGTCTTTCTCCTCTTCCTCCTCCTCCTCTTCCTCTTACTTCTCCTCCAGGCCGCTGTAGTACTCCTCATCGTCAGAGTCGGAGTCATCATCTTTGAAGGTCATGTTGAGTTTGGTCAGGGAAGTCCAGCGCCGGAGGGGGCCTAGCTCATCTACCCAGGAGCACTGTGGGCCCGAGAGGCTGGTGGTGCCCCCTGACCCTGAGGCCCCCGTGGAGGAGCCTGGGACGTGGGGCTTGGTGCTGCTCTTGCCATGACTGCCCTTCTCCTCCTTGGCGTGTTGCTTGAAGTCGGGCTGAACGGCAGATCCGAGAGGACTGGTCCCCTCGGGGACAGAAGCTGAAGCCCATGCTGGCTCCTGGGGAGTTGCAGCAGCGGGGTGGCACCCTTTGCTCTCCTCAATGATGGTCTTGCGCTTGAGGGACACTGATGGGGGAGCGTGCTCCTGAGAGCCAGGTGGCACCTACAGGGCCAGGCTGCCATCTTCCATTGGTTTTGCTGGAAGAACAGATGGGTTTTGCTTCTGTATGGCCACCATCTGGCCTGCAGGGTGCCTGCCCTGACGTGACCCTTGGGGTCCCCATCACTTGGTGTGACGCTCAGGACACCTCCAGCCTTCTGGCCACAGAAGGAAAAGTGCTTGCAGCCTGGGCCATGGGAATGACGGGGACACTTCTGGTTCTTCCTGCAAGGCCCCACATGCTGGACACTCCTTGAGCCCCCCTCCTCACTCTCTCATCTCTGGGGACCGCTGGCACCAACTCAGGACCCCATCACCTACCCCACCTGAAATCCTGGGCCCTAACAGTGCATTGGCTGAGTTACCCGCATCTGAGTCCCTCCTGAATTGTAGGAAGGGAACTGAGCCTAAGATGATGGGGGTGAGAGCTGGGCTGTGGGGCAGACATGGAGTCTGGTTCAGGCCCTCAGGGACAGGGAATGCAGTTTCTAAAGAGGTGGCAGGAGTGCCCTGTGTTATCTGCCCCTGGGCCACTGTGCCTTTCCTGGTGAGATTGGGCTGTCACTGCTTCTGTCCCATGAGCACCAGGGTAGGCAGTACCTAGAAGCACAGTGGGGCCTCCCCAGTGCCTGAACAACCTGCACCTGGGCCCCCACTGCCAGCCTCTAGAGCTGGGACAGACCCATCTCTGCTCTTCATGGGGACCCAGGCGCTCAGGTCCTTGATGGCAGCAGCAGCAGGGACGAGTACGGGGACCCCTGCCCACCAGAGCCCAGAGGCCAGTGCTGCTCCGGATCCCGCTGACTTCTGTTTGCTCAAGGCTAGGACTGCAGAGCCCACACTCAGCTGCACTTGGGTTCTGCCGCGGGGGCCCCCAGCGCCTGCCTCTGCACCCACCCTGCTCACAGGAGTGGACTCAGCCCCCACAACTGGGCTCAGGGCACCTGGGCCTTCCAGGGGTCCTCAGATGGCTGAAGGAGATCCAGTGCCAGCTGGACCATCCCGCAGGAGGATCCAGGGAAGCTGCCCGAGGCCCCACCAGGCCATGCTGTCAGAAGCTCCTGAAAGCAGAACTGCTGAGCCTGGGGAGGTCAAGGAGGACTAGGAAGAGGTGAGACCCTGGGCAGGGCTGCCAGGGCTGGCACTCCCACTACTGACTCCCCCAAGGGAGCATGGGATGGGGCCGTGTGCTGGATTCACCTTCAGGAGGCAGGAGGCACTGGAGCTTCCCCAGCTCATGCATGGAGGCCCGCAGCTGCCTGATGGCCGCATCCTCGCTCAGTGACCAAGCCTGCTTCAGGGTCACCTGCAGGAACTCCCGGATGTGGTCCCTGGACATCTTCAGCAGGCACTCTAGACATGGGGGCGGGCATCAGGCTAGGTGGAGCCCTAGGGATGGTGCAGCCACCATGGCTGCTCCAATCCTTGTTCCTGCTGCAACCCCTGACCCTGGCCCTGTCCCCCACTTGCTGGCCCTGAGGCTCAGCCTCAGCTTGGACCACCCTCAGCAGGACAGGGCCTGCCTGGTCTGCACAGCAGGCTCCCTCTTGTGTCTGCTGGGCCTGGGGAAGCTCAGCCCTGCTCAGAGTCACAGGACACCAGGTCAAGAGAGCCAGGCACTGGGAAAGGAACACATGCAGGGACTCCTGAATGTGGTCCCGGGACATCTTCAACACAGGCTCTAGACGTGGTGGTGGGTGTCAGGCTGGGAGGTGCCATAGGGATGGCACAGCCACCATGGCTGCTCCATCCCTGTCCCTGCACCAGACATGGTCTGCAGACCCCCTTGGACACCCATGAGTGTCAAGCCCTAGAGGAGACTGATCAGGGGCCACTTTTCCTGGGCAATGACCTTGGCCACTTCTCCCAGTGGACTTTTGAGTTTTTGGGGTTGGAAATGAAATGGGATTTGCAATGCCCCCTAAGCTGACCAAGAACTCAGAAAACTCGTCCCTCCCCCAGGTTCTGCTCACCCAGGCCAAGTATGAGACCCCCCCAAGTCCTCCATCCCCAGCACCATGGCCTCTGATGGCCCTGAAGACTTACTTCGATGGACCTTGAGGACAGTGTATACCATGATGGTGAGTACGTGCGTGCCCTCAAGGATGTAGATGTCCCACATCCTAAGTGCCAGGGGGAACGGCAACTGGGGACAGAGGCATTGGAGGACCCCGTGTGTCAGGGCCTCAGCAGGGCCCACAGTGGGTGGGTGTGCAGTGTTATGGGGCATCCTAGCTGTGCCCTAGAAGCCCAGAGAGAAAGAGCACCAAGACCTATCCAGGACCCCGGGGCCACCCAGAATGCTCTGCACACTTTGGAAGCCACACTGGAGATGCCGGACACACCAGGGACCTGGGGGATGGGTCAGCCCTTGGGCTGTGCTGACACCAGCCTCTGCCACTGGGGGTCCATGGATCTCCTGCCTCTCACTGTAGGGCTCTGGCCTTTGCCAGGCTCTCAGGATGGGTCCTGGTGGGACCTGTCCCCTCCTTGATGTCCCTGAGGCTCAGCCTCAGCTTGGACCACCTTTAGCAGGGCAGGGCCTGCCTGGTCTGCACAGCAGGCTCCCTCCTATGTCTGCTGGGGCTGGGGGGGCTCAGCCCTGATCAGAGTCACAGGCCACCAGGACAAGAGAGCCAGATACTGGGCAGGAGCTTCCCTGGGCAAGGGGTCCCTGGGGCACTTACCCCATCCAGGAAGCCCTGGATGCACCAGTGCACGGTGTAGTCCTCCAGGTACACACCCTTCTTCTCCTAAGAAGAGGCAGAGGGGGCTCAGGGCCCAGGGCCCAGGGCTCAGGCCTGACTCCCTCTAATCTGTGCCCTGTGGCAGAGCCCCTGGGTGCAGGAAGCCCAGCAGCAGGTGCATCCCCTCTCCCAGCCATGCAGATTCCTGAAGGGACACAGGTCCCTCAGTCCACTCTGCCCTGGGGACAGCGTTTCCCTTCAATCTACGCAAACTCTGGGGGACCAAGTGCAGGAAATCAAACCAGCACCCAAGCTGCCGCAGTCTCCAGTAACCAAGAAAAGCCTTGGTGAGGATGTAGCCTCCCCTGGCCCAGGAAGCAGTCAGGACCCCTCTCTGTCCTCCCCTCCCTGAGCACAGAGCCCCCGAGAGGAGAAAGGAGATGTTTACTTACCAGGTGTTTCTCCAGGGAGGGGAGCACGCGATGCATGATATCTCTCAGGTGTTGCTTGAATCACTCCAGTTTTGGGGTCTGGTGTGTAGAAATCTGAGTAATAGCAACCCCCCAGCCCTCATTCAGGGTGTATTCCCAAGAAAGCTGGAGAGCCAAAGGCTTGGGGTGGGGTCTTTGAACATGGAGGGTCAGGGGAGGCTCTAACAGGCAGGGGAGCATCAGGGGAAGGGGGGTACAGCTGACAGCCCAGGGCAGTGTGCCTTAGTTGACTGCTGGGCTGACTGCAGTCACACTGGGTGCCTAAGGGCCATCTGGTCACTTGAGGTGTGGAGGGGTCACCATAGAATGGATGCTCCTTCTGCAGGTGTGTGGCTCACTGGGTGGAAGTCTCGGTAGAGAGATGTAAAGCAGTAAGGCCAGTACGGACCTAAGGGTCATTTGTCAAAGACAAGGCACAGGACCTTTGTGTGATGGGAAGTGAGGGGTATGGCTTGGTATTGGGCCCTCTGCCGGCCCTGGCTTCTAAGGAAGTATTCTGAGGGAGACTGCCCTATGCACGCAGCAGCCAGCGAGGGACAATGTCCCAGTCACTTGTCTGCATGCCCATCCCTGCACTTGCACGGACCACTCCCACCACACCCATCACCCACCATGCATCGAGTGCTGGCTGTCCCCCATGAGCTGGACTAGGGCCCAGAAAGCATCCTCTTCACTCAGCCACATCAGCAGCAGGGCTGCCACGTGGCTTAGGCCTTGGCTGTAGCCCAATTCCTGGAAGAACACAAAACACATCAGAGGGACCTCCCTGGCTGGGATGATCTCACATGGCAAAGGTGACCTCTCCTGGGAGGGCTGAGCGTTACTACCAGGCCCCACTGCTGCCCCTTGGGTGTCAGGATCTCAGGGACTGGAGCACAAGCCAGCTCTCAAAGTTCCTGGAGCGACTCCTGCAGGGTCTGAGCGCAGGCTGTGCAGGGTTAAGAAGAGGTATGAGCCCCACCCCAGATGTCAGGAAGGGGAAGACTGTTGTGGGAGTGCAGACTGCACACCCGTGATGGCCTCTGGAGCTCTCTGCTGCACAGGTGCCCTGCTGGGCCCCACTGCAGACGTGAGGAAGAAGAACCATAGTAAGGCCTGCCTGGGCCAGAACAGAGCCCAGCCCAGGAGAAGGCTTCCGTTCTGCCCCCAGAATTGAGGTTGGGGCCAAGGAGGCCATGAGCCTGAACTCTACCCCTCAGTCTCTGCCTTGTGGATTAGAGAGGCCCCCTCAACACAGGCTGGGATCTCTGTGACCAAGGGTGCCCTGCAGGGACTGCCGGGATAGCACCTGCGATATGATACCAGAATATTCACGGGGTTGTACATCGAATATGTGAGGAGCACCTCGAATAAGGAGCGTTGTCTGGAAGAGAAAGGACAGAGGCTATCCGTGTGGCTCTGCCTAACACAGCCTGACAGCTACACGCAGGGCCCGTGATACTCTGCTCATGAGCAGTGACATCATCAGGGCACCTGCATGTTGTCCACCGTGTGGGTGAGTGCTGCCTGCAGGGACACTAACATCTCCCACGGTGCAGTCATGTGCAGTTTCATTTCCCCAGGTGGGTGTTCATTGCACAGGTGAGCGTTCCACTGTGGGAGGTGCAGTCCCGTGGGTCTAAGCTGTGGAGAGTCAGCCTCCCATGCACGTTCAGCCTGGCAGGGAGCAGCTCCTGTGGCCTATGTGTTCCCCATGAGCCTCTGTGGCCAAACTCCCCACCTCCCCCAGCCCGTGGCCACCACTGCCCTGTTGTGTGTCCCAGGGTTTGGCCTCTTGCAGATGTCCTGTGAGTGGATCATAGCAGGTGTAGCCTTTGAGGGACGCATCCTCTCTTAGCAGAATGCACCTGAGATGCATCCAGGTGAGCCCAGGGCCGAGTCTCGTCCTGCTTCTCACTGAATCCCATTCTCGGATTCAGCTGTGACATGGGTTGCTTATCCGTGTCCCCACTGAGCATCATGCAGGCTAGTCCTACGTCCAGTGACTGTGAACACAACCCTGAATCCTGGGTGAGGGTTTTCTGTGCACTCAGCTGTTCTGGTGGTTGTGTACATGTGCGTGTGTGCTGGGGGTTCGTGTGGAATGTGTGTGTTTCTCATTGTGAGAAATGGCCCTGGGTGCTGCCGGTGGCCTGGGCGCTGTGCTCTGTTCCTGCAATGAACCAGAGTGGTGCTCACCTCACATTGTCCCCAGCACCCGGGGTCCTCAGTGGTCTTAGTTCCCCCATTCTCACAGCTGTGCACTGGTGCCCCGTTGTGCTTTAGGTGCTAAGTGTGTGTTCATGCGTTGAGTAGAATTGTGTGTGCCATCATGCAGGGGCCCTCCTGAGCCTTGGCCCGTGTCAGGGCAGGGAACCCTGATTTGCTTTCTTGTTATTTAGATTTACAAACTTCATTTTATATATTTTGTAAATACTGTCTCCCCTTGTGTTCCTTTTCATTTCATTCCCACCAAAGTGTCTTTGGGAAAGCAAACTGTTCAGTATAAATAGAAGGCCATGGATCCATTTTTTTCTGTCCTAGAGCAATTACGCTTTAGGTTTGAGCCCAAGTCTCTCCTAGGACCCCATGTGTACCAGGACCCTTGTACCTCCCTCCCCCGGGACCCCTGCAGCCCAGAGGCCTCACTTGGCTCTGTATCTCTCTCGAAACATGATGTGATTTCTGAACGTGCGTGCTACCTCTTCATCGATCTGTTGGACTTGATCTGAGCACAACCTGGCCCGTTCCTTCATCTCCTGCAGGGCAGGGCCGAGGGGGAGGGGCCAGCCTCAGGACGAGCCAACCCCCACTGTCACACAAGCACCCCAAAGCCACATCAGCTCTTCTGGTTGGCAGGGAGAGTTTTTCTGGGGGCAGCTCATTCCCCTGATCCAGGGAGGGTCAGGGGTTCCCCACTCACCTTAGGGCCCACGCCACCCCCAGTGCCCAGCAGAGGGGCCACTGCGGACCCGCTACAGTCAGCCTGAGGCCAGGGGCTCTGCCAATGTCCTTCTGTGCTACCTCTGCCTTCCCAGAGCAGGAGAGACTGAATCAGGCCTCCGAGCCTCCTCACTGGGCTCTCAGGCCCCACAGGACAGGAGTCAGCCTCACCCTGACCAGCCTTCAGGGCTGCCCCCTGCAGGAGAGCCCCAGCTCCATCAAGAGAGTGGACACCCTTCTTGGACTTGGAGCTGGCCCCAGGGGCAGCCCCCACTTGAAGACTTGGGGGAGGGCGGGGCTGGCGGCTCAGTTGCTCCTTGCTCCCTGATGTCAGCCAGGGAGGTGACAGTCAGCCCGGGGCCAGCCCTCTGATGGATCAGCCCTCATTCCCAGAAGCAGTTGAGAGCTGACTCTGACCGATGGAACCAGCAGGCCAGGTGGGGGCTGGGTGAGCTGAGGCCAGGCCAGGCATGAGAAGGCCCAGGTGAGGGCAGGGCCCGGTGAGCATAAGAAACACGCAAGCAGGTGTGGGGAGGGCCGTTAGGGACAGAGCCAGCTGAGGGCCCTAGCTCACAGGACTTCCACCTCATTCCAGGCCTTCTCTATGCATTCAGAACCCAGCACAATGGCACTGGGCAGTCCTGGGCCTAGAGGCAAGGTGGAACCACAGGGATGAGGGCTGTGGCCCTGACCGGATCCTTGTGTCCAGGCCCATTTGTGTGTGGGGAGACATGGAGGAGGCCTCTGGGGAGACATGGATGAGGCAGAGGGGAGGGCCGGGTGGGGGCCCCAACCGAATGACCACTCCTCCTTGGCATTACTTGTCCACCACGCGGGAGCCTCGGGCTCCTGACCAGGCCTGAGCAGGTCGGGCTGCCTCGGGTTGCGTGCAGAGCCATACCTCGAATTTGCCAGGGTTCTGGGCCTTCCTGGTATCCACGGAGAGCATCATGGCCCACACCTTGCCGCGCACCTGGGCGGGGATGCCTTTCTCAATTCTCCGGTGGAACTACAGGAGAGAGGAGGCTCTGGTGAGACCCGCCCCAGGCCCTCTGTTGGGGGGGAGCGTAGGGTGAGACAGCAGGAAGGGGAGCCCTGGGCTCTGTGCTATGTCCCCAGATCTGCCTGGACCTGGGCCTCCTGACCCAACAGTGAGAGGAGGGCCGAGGGCTCAGTGCAGTCTCTGTGGTGCACTCACTGCCCACACAGGGCACCAGGAACTGTGCCTGCCCTGCATCTGGGAGTGGCCCCAGGGGAGACTTTGGATCTTCTACTGCGACAGTGTCCTGGGTGTAAGGGCATTGGGCTGAGATGACCTGTGTCCTTTCAGGGCAGGACAGTTGTGTCTGAGAGGCACAGCGATGGGCACCATCCATTGTAGCTCCGCCCCCAGTGGTCCCCAGGGGCCCTCAGGTCCAGGCACCTTCTCACTGCTGTGGTACTTGGTGAAATTTCGCAGCATCTTGTTCCATTTTTGCAGTCGGCGGCCCTCCTGATGTTTACGCTGGGAATGGAGACAGGATGGCGTGAGCCCAGCAGTGTCCTCTGGAGAGGCCACGGGTGCAGCTCAGGAGCCTGTGGAGAACTCAGCTGGGAGGAGCCAGCAAAGGGGAAGACCACAGCACCCAGACCTTCCAACTAGGGGAGCCTCAGGGGCTTGGGCTCTGCCTACAGGACAAGCCATCCTCAAGCCAGTCCCATCTCATCCAGCAAGTGGGCCATAGTGGCCCACAGGCGGGGACTCCAGAGCTGCAGGCCTACACTGGGGCATGTGGGCCTCAACAGATCTCCTGGGGACTGCTGTCCCTGGAGGACCATATGGCACTCCCCTAACCACTGCCCATACCCACAGGCCTGCTAGTTCTGCCTCCTAGTTGAAGAGTCCATGGCCAAGGTCAGCTTACCCCTTGCATTGCCAGGCATCCAGGCCTGGGTGGCTTCTGCTTACTGAAAGGCAAGAGAGACAACACCATGAGAATGGGCACTGAACCTCGCACGGTCCACTTCCCAGCAAGGCTGGGACAGGACCTGTGTCCTCCTCACCCTGCTGAGGCACAGCCCAGGGGACAGAGAAGGGCAGGGAGGGGGCAGCCATGCTGCAGGCAGACACCCAGCAGGGGCTGGACCGTGAGCACAGGGAGCCCAGGGCCAGGCAGGAGCCCTTGCTGCCAGTGCTGCGAGTGTGCAGCTGGGGCTCAAGGCACCTGGGACCACCACACCCCCAGGGTCCCCTGCACCCACCCTCCCCACCATGTACTGGCCACCTGAGTTGCCTGATTCCCACCTCACCCTCCTCTGTCAGCCCGAACTGTGGCCATCTCTCCACCACTCGGCTCCTGCTTTTTCTCCAGGTTCTGGCACAACATGGAGGCAGAAACCCCTATCCCCGAGCTAAGTTGGGCTACTGAGTCACGCCAGAGATGGCCTGAGACGGATCCATGCCTCTAGGTCACCGGAGCCCACCTTCCAGCCACGGGGCCTCTCTCTCTGACATCTGTGGGAACAGCCTCCAAGTCTGCCTCCTGCCCCCAGGCCCACTCCTCCCAGCATAGACCCAGGGGCCGGGCCCTCCGCTGCAAACCCCTCTGCCCCGGTCTGTACTGGGGAAGTTTGCAGGCAGGTTCGGAGCCTTGAGGTCACACCCCTGGCCGTCCCTCAGGCCAGTTCTTTAAGCCTTTAGCTTGGCTCCTGAGACCCAAGTACCTCCTGGACAACTGCCCACCTTCTAGGATGGTGCTCCAACCCTGTGGACATAGCTCTGGAATGCTGATGGCCTGGTTGTGTCCCCTAGGAGCAGGGCAGGACCCTCAAGCCACCCCCTCTACTTAGCATGAACAGAGGCCTCAGAAGCAGAGTGCCCCGTGTTTGCCCCATGTCCAGCTCTGTCCCTGCCTACAGTTTTGTTTTTTTTTTTTGACAGGCAGAGTGGACAGTGAGAGAGAGAGACAGAGAGAAAGGTCTTCCTTTTGCCGTTGGTTCACCCTCCAATGGCCGCCATGGCTGGCACACCGCGCTGATCCGATGGCAGGAGCCAGGTGCTTCTCCTGGTCTCCCATGGGGTGCAGGGACCAAGGACTTGGGCCATCCTCCACTGCACTCCCTGGCCACAGCAGAGAGCTGGCCTGGAAGAGGGGCAACCAGGACAGAATCCGGTGCCCCGACTAGGACTAGAACCCAGTGTGCCGGCACCGCAAGGCAGAGGATTAGCCTAGTGAGCCGTGGCACCAGCCCCTGCCTTCAGTTTTGATTCACTCACTGGGTCATCACCTCTGGCCACACGCTGACCAGTGCCTGTACTGTGACAACAGATTGGATCAAGGAGGGGGCCTGGGGACAGGTGTGCTACCTAATGGCAGGGTTTCTGACCCTGGTCCCTCCCCTGGGTGTATCATAGTGCAATGGACTCACTGCAGGAATCTAAGTTTGTCTGGGACGAGCGCTCCACTCTCATCATCCTCTTCTCCCAGATGAAACTGGGCCTCTTTATGGGGACCCTGCAGGGAGAGTGGACCCAGGTGAGAAGCCTGGGTCTCAGTCACTGGGGGACCTGAGCCACCCTCCCCATGTCCCCAGGGAGGCAGGGTCTGGCTCTCACAGGCACAGTGCTTGAGACAGGGCCCCACCTCCTCCCCCAGCACCCTGGCCCGTACCTGCTCATGTTTCGTGATGATCGCTGCTTGCTCCTGGCCCCTGCCGGACCTCAGGGTGTCCATATCCAATCTGTAAGACACACACACTTGTGCGCTAGCACAGGGAGCCCACGGGAACTGCTGCCCTGAGGGCTGTCCCCCTGGTCAGAGGGGGGACAGTCACACAGCCAGGTGGGCGGGTACCTGGTGGTCGGGTCCCAGGAGGATGACTTGTCCAGAGCACAGGGACTAGGGATGGTTGGGGAAGGACAGCCCCCACATTGTCTCCCCTGCCCTCAGAAAGGATGCTCCTCCCCCAGCCTGGCATCCATGTGTACTCCAGGGAGCCCAAGTCTTAGGGTCTCCCTGGCCTGCTCCCAACCCCCGCATCTCTAGGCCTCTCAGAGGTGGACTCACTGCCCCACCTAACACCAGCTGATCTGACACAGACTCACACCAAGGCCCATTCGACACTGATGCCCAGCACAGCGGGAGGAATGAGATGACTGTATACACGTTTTGCACACAGGGGCCCACTGAGAGCTCAGTCACATCACTCATGGAACCTGGCATGGGAGACCAGTGCCACCCACCTGGCGTGACCTTCCCCACGTCACAGCTCATGCAGAGAACAAGTCCCACGCACCTCCATCGAGAATCCATTCAATTCTATCAAATGTGCCTCCTGCCTACGCTACCAACAGCTGGTCAGTTGGGCAGTAGATGCACTACTGACCACTGGTTGCCGACAACCCAGAGTGCACAGTTCTCACTGACTGTGACATAATGGGGCTGCCAGCCAATCCCAAGTGATGCACAGCTGTGGCATGGGTCAGGGTCCTCATATCGGCTTCATCAAAAGTCACCAAAAATGGAGCCTGTGTTCTCCCTAGGCCCGAGGTGAAGAGGGCAGGGCTCTGGCAGAACTGCCCCAGAACCAGGGGTGCCAGGGCCTTCTGCCGCCTGCCATAACGGTCCCAAGTCCCAGGCAACCTGCACCTTCTGCCCCTCCTTTATTCCTCTGCAATGTTATTGCAGCACAACTGTGAAGGTCTCTATTTGAACACTAGGTGGCACAGCGAGCCTCACATAGACCTGTTCCCACACTCGGGGGCTGCCCCTGCAATGACCTGAATGGAGACTCCCAGGGCTGCAGCCTCCTGTCCTACCACAGGCCCCACCCCAGCACTGCCAACCCCTGCTGACACCCCCTGCTCTGTTCCAGCCCCTCTTCCCAGGAGTTGTAGGAGGTGGACACAGGGGGTCCTCCTGGGATGGAGGGCAGGGAAGCCACCCGCTGAGCACCACCTGCATAGGACCTCAAGCCAGTGTGGCCAACTGTCCAGAGCAGGAGCCAGGGCCCTGTCCTGACACTGACCAGGGCTTCAGGCACAGAGCGCTGAGAACTCCTGGGCACCAGCTCCTGAGCCGCATGCTGGTAACACCTGGCTGTCTTCTACTGTGGGGTGCGCATGTATTTCTCTATGCATCATACATGTGTGCCCAAGATGGGTGTGTTCCAGGCCTCCCCTGGGACTAGAAGCTCCGTGCCTGAAGCACCCGGTCCTTGTCACTGTCACCTCATGGCATGCAGGCTACCCCTCATGGCATGCAGGCCCTCAACTCCACACTGAATGTATGAGAATGCCATGTTTTTCAATTTATTGGTATTTATTTGCATTCTACTGTTTGCCAGCAAGTCTGCAGGGCAGGGAGACTAAAGAGAAACTGCCCATGTCCGTGACCTTCAGGTGATGAGGCGAGCAAGGTTGCTGTGAGGACTAGAAAGAAACTGACAGGCAAGACAATGCCATGGCCGCGTGGCTTTAAGGGGTGCAGGGAGGCCTCCTGCCCCCGTGTCTGGGGAGAAGTTTCTCCAGGGGTTGGTGAGTGCTGCGTCAAGGTAGGGCAGGACAGCAGAGGGGAACACTTGGGTGGGTTCCTGGGCACAAGAGGGGCCCCTTGCAATGAGGAAGTGGAACAGAGAGTGCTGTGGTGCATGTGCAGGGGATGGGGACGCTGGACTCTGTGGTACCGGGCAGGCTGCAGATGAGACTTGGGTTGTCACTGCCCTGACCATGATGGGGTGAGCAGGAGAGGCTGTCCTGGGGCCTGAGACAGGGCAGGGAGGGGCTGGAGACAGGTGTATCTTTTTTTCCTTATCCACCTCCAGGGTCCTGACAGAGGAGGAGATGGCCAACAGGTGGGATCGTCACCTGACAGTAGGGGACAGAAGCCACGTTGCAGAGGTGAGTTCATCCCTCCCCCCGGGCGTCCTCCATGCTGGGCCAGGTTGGCAGGGGCTGTGCAGCCAGCTGCCTTGTCACCCAGAGCAGGATTCATCCAGGAGCCTCCTAAACCCATCAGCCTGGGGCCATCGTCTCAGCCTCACCAGTGAGTACTGTACTGAGGGCAACAGGAGTTCTTGAAGGAGTGTAGATTCCTGCCTTACCATGGGGCTGTGCCCACTGCAAGCCCACCTCCACTGTACCAAAGCAGCCCAGCAAGGCTTGGTGGGAAAATGGGGGGACACTTGGTGCCATCTCAGTGTAGCCTGCATGCCATGAGGTGACAGTGACAAGGACCGGGTACTTCAGGCGTGGAGCTTCTAGTCCTGGGGGAGGCCTGGAGCACACCCATCTTGGGCACACATGTGTGATGCACACAGAGAAATACATGCACACCCCACAGTAGAAGACAGCTCCCCCTCCCCGGAGTAGGCAGTGAGGATGCAGCAGGAAGGCAGCCTAAGCTGGAACCCTTGAGGCTGGGCCAACCCTGCTGGGGTCCCTGGGCTCTGCAGAGCCTGTGGTGACCATGAGCAGCCCAGGGGCTGGAAGGGCTGAGCTGCTGCTGGCAGTGACCCCTGCATCCCTCAGGGGTGTGTGTCCCGGAGAACAGCACCCCGGGTAGCTGCGGGCCTGTGACTGTTCCTGCCCGATGTGTGCTGTCCCTGTCCTTATGGTCAGCAGCAGCTTGGTGTTACCAGCATGCGGCTCAGGAGCTGGTGCCCAGGAGTTCTCAGCGCTCTGTGCCTGAAGCCCTGGTCAGTGTCAGGACAGGGCCCTGGCTCCTGCTCTGGAAAGTCTGGGCCACACCGGCTTGAGGTCCTATGCAGGTGGTGCTCAGCGGGTGGCTTCCCTGCCCTCCATCCCAGGAGGACCCCCTGTGTCCACCTCCTACAACTCCTGGGAAGAGGGGCTGGAACAGAGCAGGGGGTGTCAGCAGGGGTTGGCAGTGCTGGGGTGGGGCCTGTGGTAGGACAGGAGGCTGCAGCCCTGGGAGTCTCCATTCAGGTCATTGCAGGGGCAGCCCCGAGTGTGGGGACCTCAGGAAGAAGGACTGGCCATGATGGGGCTCCCTGTGCCACCTTGTGTTCATAGAAAAAGGCCTTCACAGTTGGGCTGTAATAAAATGGCAGAGGAAGAAAGGAGGGGCAGGAAGTGCAGGTTGCCTGGGACTTGGGACCGTTACGGCAGGTGGCAGAGGGCCCTGGCACCCCTGGTTCTGGGGCAGTTCTGCCAGAGCCCTGCCCTCTTCACCTGGGCCCTGGGGAGAACACAGGCCCCACTTCTGGTGACCTTTAATGAAGCCAGGGCTGAGGACCCTGACCCATGCCACAACAGAGCCACTTGGGATTGACTGGCCGGCTTCTGTGATGTTACGGTCACTGAGGATGCGCACTCTGGGCTGGGAGGCGACTAGTGTCCAGTAGTGCATCTACTGCCCAACTGACCAGCTGTTGGTAGCGTAGGCAGGAGGCACATTTGATAGAATTGAATGGATTCTCGACGGATGTGAGTGGGACTGGATCTCCGCATGACCTGTGATGCGGGGAAGGTCACGCCAGGTGGGTGGCACTGGTCTCCCATGCCAGGTTCCATGAGTGATGTGGCTGAGCTCTCAGTGGGCCCCTGTGTGCAAAGCATGTATACAGTCGTCCCATTCCTCCCGCTGTGCTGGGCATCAGTGTCGAATGGGCCTTGGTGTGATTCTGTGTCAGACACGGGTTCAAGACTAGGTGTCAGATCAGCTGGTATTAGGTGGGGCAGTGAGTCCACCTCTGAGAGCCCCAGAGATGCGGGGACTGGGAGCGGGCCAGGGAGACCCTTAGACTTGGACTCCCTGGAGTACACATGGATGCCAGGCTGGGGGAGGAGCATCCTTTCTGAGGGCAGGGGAGACAATGTGGGGGCTGTCCTTCCCCAACCATCCCTAGTCCCTGTGCTCTGCATAAGTCATCCTCCTGGGACCCAGCTGACCAGGGGGACAGCCCTCAGGGCAGCAGTTCCCGAGGGCTCCCTGTGCTGGCTCACATGTGCATGTGTGTATTACAGATTGGATATGGACACCTTGAGGTCCGGCAGAGCCCCGGAGCGAGCAGTGATCATCATGAAGTATGAGAAGGTATCGGCCTGGGTGCTGGGGGAGGATGTGGGACCCTGCCTCAAGTACTGTGCCTGTGAGAGCCAGACCCCACCTCCCTGGGGACAAGGGGAGAGGGGGCAGGCTGCTCAGGTCCCCCAGTGACTGACACCCGGGCTTCTCATCTGGGTCCCCTCTCGGCTGCAGGGACACCAAGGAGCGGCACTGTTGGAGCCTGAAGAAGAGGACAATGAAGGCGGCTGAATTGTCCCAGACAGGCTTCGGTTCCTGCAGTGAGTCCTCCACACCCCAGCCCACCCCAAGGCAGGGACTGGGGTCAGAAACCCCAACATGAGGTGCCACACCTGTCCCCAGGCCCCCATCTTGAGCCCAGCTGTGGTCACAGGCAGGCACTGGTCAGCAGTTAGCCAGAGCCTAGTGTCCCTGTGACTGAGGACTACAGGCAGGGACAGAGCTGGACGTGGGGCAACCACTGGGTACTCTTACTCTGAGGTCTCTGTTTCTGTTAAGTAGAGGGGGTGGTTTCAGGGTCCCCATGCTCCCAGGCAACACAGCCTGGCCATCAGCATTCCAGAGCTGCGGCCACAGGGTTGGGGCACCAGCCTGGCATCTGGCAGTTGTCCAGGAGGTGCCTGGGTCTAGGGTCCAGGCTCAAGGCTTTTGAAGACCTAGTCTGAGGGATGGCCAGGGGTGTGGTCTCTGAGGCTCTGAACCTGCTTGTGGGTTCTCATAGTACAGACCACAGGGAGGCTGCAGCTGAGGGCCCTGCCCCCGGGTCTGTGCTTGGAGGAGTGGGGCCTGGGGGCAGGAGGCAGACTTGGAGGCTGTTCCCACAGTTGTCGGGGAGAGAGGCCCCATGGCTGGCAGGTGGGCTCCAGTGACCTAGGGGGATGGAGCCATCTCGGGCCATCTTTGGCATGACTCAGCAGCCCACCTTAGCATGAGGATAGGGGTTTCTGGCTCATGCTGTGCCAGAACTTGGAGAATAACAGGAGCAGAGTGGTGGAGAGATGGCCACAGTCTGGGCTGACAGAGGAGGGGTAGGTGTGGAGCCAGCACCTCAGGCTGCCAGTGCACAGGGGAGGGGGGGGCAGGGGGGAACCCTGGGAGTTGTGGTGGTCCCAGGTGCCTGGAGCCCCAGGTGCACACTCACAGCACTGAGCATCTCTCAGGCAGGCCACCTGGACTCAGTTCCAGGGTGACTTCTTGGGGAGAGTTGATGTGGGGACACTGCTCCCTCCCCCCCGGGCAGCCTGGCCCTGCTCAGGACAGCAACCCCCCAACCGCTGTGGGGGTGCTGCCACACACCCAGGAAGGTGGACCTCTGACAGGCCTGGAGACCCCCACTGGCAGCAAGGGCCCCTGCCTGGCCCTGGGCTCCCTGTGCTCATGGTCACCAGCCCCTCCCTTCCCGTCTCAGTCCCCTAGGCTGAGAAGTTGAGGCTGGTACTTCCCTGGCCCATTAGGGAGGTAGAGGTGCTGGTTGTGGTCCTGTCCTCACCTCTCCACCTCCCTTGCTTTCCAGTGAGCAGAAGTTGCCCCAAGACAGCACCCTGGGGGCAAAGGTAAGGACAAGTCCTTGACCATGGGCCAGTCATCTGGGAAGCAGAGCTGGGTGGAGGGGGTATGTGGGGCTCGGCAATGGTTAGTGGGAATGCCATAAGGCCCTGTGATGGAATACTTACATGGCACCTGCTAACATCTTAACATACTTGCCTGTGCCAGAACTGAGCCACAGCTCAGGGGCATCTGCCTGTCGGCCGCCCTGACTTATTGGCATGCTAGGGAGTGACCTGGCTGGAGCTCAGGGGCTCTGCCTTTACAACAGGGCAGCTCGGATCAGAGGCCAGGCTGCCGACTCTCCCCAGACAGAATATCTGGGGCTCACGGTCTGTGCCTTTTCTGGCTCCTTCCTTTGAGCACACACAGAGCTCCTGAGCTGCATCTGAGAGCCACTCTCAGAGCCTGAAGCTGGGCTCATGCCATCCTATCTCATTTTCCAGTGTAAACAGGTGCGCAGGATCCAGAAATGGATCAAGATGATAAAGAACTACAGCAAATATTGTGGCAGCGAGAAGGTACCGTGGAGCTGAGGGCCCCTCGGGAACACTGAGAGCTGAGTTGGGGTTTGAGCAGTGCCCATTCCTGTGCCAGGCACCACCTGCCTCTCAAATGCCCAGGGGCAACTGTCCAGCCCTTAGAGACACAGGTCATCTGCACCCCTTCCCCATACACACAGGACACTGTCCTGGTAGAAAATCTGAAGTCACTGCTGAAGACAATCCCGGATGCAGGGCAGGTTTCCAGGTGCCCTGTAGGGGGCAGTCAGTGCAGGGCAGAGCCGGTGCCCCTGAGCCCTTGGCCCCCAGTCACTGTGGGTCATAAGGCCCCCATCTGGGCAGATCCTCCCTCTGCCAATACACAGGGAGCCCCTGGCTTCTCCCTCCTGCTGTCTCACCCTGCAGTCCCTCCCTGAACGGCCATGTTCACCACTCACCAGAGCCTCCTCTCTCCTGTAGTTTCAGCACAGAATTTATAAGGGGATCCCTGCCCAGGTGCGCGGGAAGGTGTGGGCCGTGATGCTGGAGGTGGACAAGAAGAAGGCCCAGAATCTGGGCAAATACGCGGTACGGCTCTGCACTCAGCCCAAGGGGGCTCAAGCTGCTCGGGTCTGGTTAGGAGCCTTAGTCTCCGTGGAGGACTGTCCCTCACTTTGCCCTCGGGAGCCTCCTCCCCATCCTGCCTTCCTCTCTCTAGATCCTAGTCAGTGCCTCCTCCACGTCTCCTCAGACTCAGCTGGGACTGGACATGTGTGTTTTGTGCCAGAGGCTTTAACCTGCTCTCTGCTGAACTCACCTGGGCAGCTTGGCATAAGGCCAGAAGAGAGGAATTGCTGTGCCCATGATGGGTGGGGGTCTCCCAGTATGAGATCACAATGGTGTGAGGTCGGGAGCCCCACAGGCTCTGTGCTAACAGGGCCTGCCCTTCGCTGGCCCTGCCTTCACATGCAATTGCACCCCTGGCATTGCCCTTGCCTGGAGTGGCTGGTCCGATGGTCAGACAGCTCTCAATGCTTCCGGGAAAGGAGGGAGCAAGGACTGGTGTGAGCAGAGGGCTGGCAACTGCAGCTGACTCTCGTGTCCCCGGCTGCCATCAGGGAGCAGGGCCCAGCTGTGTGGCCCACCCTGCCTCCCCCAAGTCTGCAGTTTGGGGCTACCCTGGGAGCTGGGCCTGGAGACAGTCATTGCCCAGACTCAGCTCCAAGCCAAGGGTGGCTTCCAACGTCTAGATGGAGATGGGCCCCTCCTGCAGGGGGCAGCATGGAGCAGTGGTCAGGCTCTGGCTGACTCCTGGAGGGCAGGGCCTGAGATGCCAGCGAGGAGGATCAGAAGCCTGGCTGGGGTCAGACCGCGTCTATGCTGAGAGCTGAGGGCAGGCAGGGGTAGTGCACAGGGACCTTTCAGAGCCCCTGTCTGATACTGACCATCGGGGTCCCAGTGGCCCCCTCAGCAGGGATGCTGGCAAGGGGGTGACATGGATGCTGAGGCAAGTAGGGAGCCCATGACCCCCCCTCAACGTGGGACCCAGAAGGGAATGAGCTCCCTGCAGGGAACTCTCCCTGTCAGCCAGAAGAGCTGACGTGGACGTGAGGTCCTTGTGTGGCAATGGGGCTTTTGCTAGTCCTGAGGCTGGCCCCTCCCCCTTGTCCTCCCCATCCTGCCTTCCTCTCCCTAGATCCTAGTCAGTGCCTCCTCCACGTCTCCTCAGACTCAGCTGGGACTGGACATGTGTGTTTTGTGCTAGAGGCTTTAACCTGCTCTCTGCTGAAGATGAAAAGAGCAGACCAGACTGGGCGCCAGACACTTCCATCACATCGACTCCGCCATCACATGGGCTTTCAGAAACCACCTGATGTTCCAGGAATGTTACGGAATGAAGTGAGGCCTCTGGGCTGGGGAGGACCCGGGGGTGGGAGGAGCAAGGGTCCTGGGGCACATGGGGTCCCTAGGGAAGACTTGGATGCAAACCTGAAACAGTTCACTTAGCACAGAAAACAAAATTGCCTTTTATATATTATATAAACTTTTTTATATTATATAAACTTTCCCAAAGACACTGTGGAGAGAATGAAATGAAAAGAAACACAAGGGGAGACAATATTAGCAATCTACCTTATTAAGGTATTATTTCCAGAATATTCAAGGAGCCCTTCAACTCAGTAAGAAGGAAGCAGTGGGCAGCCTCCTAGTACCCCAGGGACACAGGCTCAGGAGGGCCCCTTCATGATGGCACACACAATTCTACTCAACGCATGAACACATGCTTAGCACCTAAACCACAACGGGGCACCAGTGCACAGCTGTGAGAATGGGGGAACTAAAACCACCGAGGACACCAGGTGCTGGGCAGAACGTGAGGCGAGCGCCACTCTGGTTCATTGCAGGAACAGAGCACAGTGGCCCAGGCCCCTGGCAGCACCCAGGGCCATTTCTCACAATGAGAGACACACACCTTCCACACAAACCCCCAGCACACACGCACATGTACACAAGCACCAGAACAGCTGAGTGCATAAAACCCTCACGCAAGATTCAGGGTTATGTTCACAGTCACTGGATGCAGGACTACCCTGCACGATGCTCAGTGGGGACACAGATAAGCAACCCGTGTCACAGCTGAATCCGAGAACAGGATTCAGTGAGAGGCAGGACGAGACTCGGCCCTGGGCACACCTGGATGCATCTCAGGTGCATTCTGCTAAGAGAGGAAGCATCCCTCAAAGGCTACACATACTGCGATCCACTCACAGGACGTCTGAGAAAGGCCGAACCCTGGGACACACAACAGGGCAGTGGTGGCCATGGGCTGGGGGAGGTGGGAAGTTTGGCCACAGAGGCTCATGGGGAACACATAGGCCACAGGAGCTGCTCCCTACCAGGCTGAACGTGTATGGGAGGCTGACTCTCCACAGCTTAGACCCACGGGACTGCACCTCCCACAGTGGGACGCTCACCTGTGCAACGAACACCCACCTGGGGAAATGAAACTGCACGTCACTGCACCCTGGGAGATGTTAGTGTCCCTGCAGGCAGTGCTCACCCACATGGTGGACAACACGCAGGTGCCCTGACGACATCACTGCTCATGAGCAGAGTGTCACAGGCCCTGCGTATGGCTGTCATGCTCTGTTAGGCAGAGCCACACTGAGAGCCTCAGCAGCACAGGACGCACAGCCTCTGTCCTCTCTCTTCCAGCCAATGCACCTTATTCCAAGTGCTCATGGCCTATTCTGTTTACAATCCCGTGAGTATTCTGGGATCATATCGCAGGTGCTATCCCGGCAGTCCTTGTAGGGCACCCTTGGTCACAGAGATCCCAGCCTGTGTTGAGGGGGCCTCTCTCATCCACAGCTCTGGGACAGAGGTGTAGAGGCCAGGCTCTGGGCCTCCTTGGACCCAACCTCAAGTTCTGTGAGGAGAAAGGCAGCCTTCTCCTGGGCTGGCCTCCAGACCCCAGGAGCTTGGCTGAGTTGGGACACCCCTCCCAGGACTAGCATTCCACACAGTGGGGTGTGGGGCGAAGGCAGGACAGATCAGGTGTATGACTTTGCTCATCAAAGTTGAGTCTGGGTCCCACTGATGCCATTACACCCACCAGACATGTGGTTGGACCCAAGGCCTGAATCCCACTCCACACAGCACCACTGCCACAACCACCCACTCAGACCTTTCCCATGCATGGAGCAGGTGCAGGGCTCCATGGGTGACCCAGCAAGGCCTGGACATCCCCATCCCCTGACCTGCCACTGGCCAACCCTGCCTGGTGCCCTGGTTCCCAGGGGGCCTGGCACGCAGGAAGCCCAGGCCTGTACCCATGACAGAGGCACACCTCCTATTTTGGTCCTGGTAGCACTTCCTGGCTTACTTCTTCCTCATGTGAGAAAGGGCCACCACGTCACCTGCAGAGCTCAGGGGTCCAGAAGCTTCCATGGGCATGGGTCTGGATTCCCACAGCAACCTGGCCCATCCTGACATCTTGTGGGTAACAGGTCCCCATACTTCAGGTCTCCCCGCTGTGCTGCCTAAGCTCAGGCCCTGCAGGATTCCCTCCAGGAACTTGGAGAACTTCGATGGGCTCCAATTCTTGGGCTGCTGACACCAAATGGCAGGATTCAGACACAGGGGCTCCCTCCCCAATCTTCCTAGACCCTTCAGTGGGTGACCTTGATCTCCCTGAGAGGTGGGTCATCCCAGGATATTATTCTTGCCAGGGGAGGTCTAAAGGTATTCTGGGATCTTGCAGGAGGTGGGCTACAGCCAGGGCCTGAGCCATGTGGTGGCGCTTCTGCTCATGTATATGCCCAAGGAGGACTCTTTCTGGGCCCTGGTCCAGCTCATGGAAAACAGTAAGCACACGATGCACGGTAGGTGGATGGCGTGTGAGGCCCAGTGCATGCAAGTCCATGCACAGCCCTCACTGGCTCCTGAATGTGCAGGACAGTGTCCCTGTTGGCGGGGGGGGGGGTGCTCTCCCTAGAAGCCAGGGCTGGCAGAGGCCTCCCACACTGAGCCAGCCCCCTTCTTTCACCACCATCCAAAGGCCCAGCAGCTTGGCCATGGCCATCCTGGGTGTGGGAACCTTCAGAACAAGGGGTCCTGTCCTTGTCCAGTGACTCAGGTTGTTTCTGGCTCTTCTGCCTCACACTTCTCTACGCAGACTCTCAAGCAGAGAGCCACACCCAGGGAACTTACAGAAGGCAGCATCCCCTGTACGGTCACCCCTTCATCGCTCCTGAGTCTTGGAATGGTCAGGAGGCACCCAGTTTGACAGCATTCACCCCAGCAGTATCCAGGGGGCAGCCTGGCCTGGGCTGCACACAGTCACCCACCTGCACCCACCTCCCAAGGAGGTCCTCTGCCCTGGACACATTCATTCCCACCTGCCCCTGGTCGAGCCTCCCCTGATTCTCAGTGCTCAGAAAGACCCCACCCTGGCCTTGGGCTCTCCAGCCTTCCTAGGAGGAGGCTCTAACATGGGGATGTGGCTGATACTATGCGGGTTTCTACAAACCGAACACCCCAAAACTGGAGCGATTCCAGCACCACCTGAGAGATATCATGCATCGCGTGCTCCCCTCCCTGGAGAAACACCTGGTAAGTAAACATCTCCTTTCTCCCCTCGGGGGCTCTGTGCTCAGGGAGGGGAGGACAGAGAGGGGTCCTGACTGCTTCCTGGGCCAGGGGAGGCTACGTCCTCACCAAGGCTTTTCTTGGTTACTGGGGGCTACGGCAGCTTGGGTGCTGGTTTGATTTCCTGCACTTGGTCCCCCAGAGTTTGCGTAGATTGAAGGGAAATGCTGTCCCCAGGGCAGAGTGGACTGAGGGACCTGTGTCCCTTCAGGAATCTGCATGGCTGGGAGAGGGGATGCACCTGCTGCTGGGCTTCCTGCACCCAGGGGCTCTGCCACAGGGCACAGATTAGAGAGAGTCAGGCCTGGGCCCTGGGCCCTCGGCCCTGAGCCCTGAGCCCCCTCTGCCTCTTCTTAGGAGAAGGAGGGTGTGTACCTGGAGGACTACACCGTGCACTGGTGCATCCAGGGCTTCCTGGATGGGGTAAGTGCCCCGGGGACCCCTTGCCCAGGGAAGCTCCTGCCCAGTATCTGGCTCTCTTGTCCTGGTGGCCTATGGCTCTGATCAGGGCTGAGCCCCCGCAGCCCCAGCAGACATAGGAGGGAGCCTGCTGTGCAGACCAGGCAGGCCCTGCCCTGCTAAAGGTGGTCCAAGCTGAGGCTGAGCCTCAGGGACATCAAGGAGGGGACAGGTCCCACCAGGACCCATCCTGAGAGCCTGGCAAAGGCCAGAGCCCTACAGTGAGAGGCAGAAGATCCATAGACCTTGGGTGGCACAGGCTGGTGTGCCTGGTATCTCCAGTGTGGCTTCCAAAGTGTGCAGACCCCCAGGGTCCAAGACAGGACATGGTCATCCTCTCTGGGTCTGGTTCCCTGAGTGGGCGGGGATGTGGCTGTGAGGAATGGCCTTACCTCCCAATGAAACCAGTCCCCCACCCTCACCTCCCCTCCCAGGAGCAGCTCTGGCCTTCTTGTGTGATGCAGCCTCCTGGAGTCTCCCTCTGTCCTAGGATAGTGACACTGCACACCCACCCCTGTGGGCCCTGCTGAGGCCCTGATGGGCAGGGTCCTCCAATGCCTCTGTCCCCCATGTGCTGTTCCCCCAGCTCTGAGGATGTGGGACATCTATATCCTTGAGGGTGAGCACGTGCTCACCACCATGGCATACACGGCCCTCAAGATCCATCACAGTGAGTCCTCAGGGCCCACAGAGGCCCAGGTGCTGGGGACGGAGGAGCTGGGGGTCCCTCTGCCTGTGTCTCATGAGCAGGGCTTGAGGGAGGCATGAGGGGCTTTGCGAGTCCTGGGTTCTCTTCAGGAGGGCACTGAGAATCCCCTGTTGCATCCCCAATCCCAGGCCCCCACAGACCACAAGGAGAAGTGGCCAGGGTCCTTGCCCAGGAAATTGGCCCCTGAGCAGTCCCTCCAGTGCTTGGCTTGACACCCAAGGGTGTCCAAGGGTGTCTGCAGCCCATGTCTGGTGCTGGGACAGGGCTTGGAGCAGCCATGGTGGCTGCACCATCTCTAGGGCCCCTCCTAGCCTGACACCCGCCCCCATGTCTAGAGTGCCTGCTGAAGATGTCCAGGGACCACATCCATGGGTTTCTGCAGCTGACCCTGAAGCAGGCCTGGTCACTGAGTGAGGATGTGGTCATCAGGCAGCTGCGGGCCTCCATGCGTGAGCTGGGGAAGCTCCAGTGCCTCTTGCCTCCTGAAGGTGAGTCCAGCACACGGCCCCATCCCATGCTCCCTTGGGGGAGTCAGTAGTGGGAATGCCAGCCCTGGCAGCCCTGCCCAGGGCCTCACCTCTTCCTTGTCCTCCATGTCCTCCCCGGGCTCAGCAGTTCTGCTTTCAGAAGCTCTGACAGCATGGCCTGGTGGGGCGTCAGGCAGCTGCCCTGATTCCTCCTGTGGGGGACTGCTCTCCCCCAATGACTCTGGGGCTGGGATGTGGAGCTGTCCTAGGGCTCTGTGGCTCTGGCTCCTCAGCTGACCTCCACTCTGGAGTGGATTTGAGGCCCCGCCTTGAGCTACCCTGCCCAGGTCTGGAGCAGGTACCCTGGCTCAGTGTCCCCAGGAGCCTGGAGCACAGCTGGACTCCCACTCCAGCAAGATGAGAAGTGGCCCTGCCTGCCCAGGGTGCATCTCCCTGACTGACCCCACACAGGCTCCTGGCACAATGACCACAGCTGTCTGCACACAGGACCCTCCTAGGACAGGGGTGGGTGGGGCTCCCACCTGCATGTGGGCAGGGCTAGAGGAAGGTGGGGCTGTGGGAGACCCTGCACAGTGAAGGCCAAAGCCAGCCAGCACTGCATCCCCTTCAAACATCTGAGGATCCCTGGAAGGCCCAGGTGCCCTGAGCCCAGTTGTGGGGGCTGAGTCCACTCCTGTGAGCAGGGTGGGCACAGAGGCAGGCACTGCAGGCCCCCACAGCAGAACCCAAGTGCAGCTGAGTGTGGGCTCTGCAGTCCTAGCCTCGGGCCAACTGAAGTCAGCGGAACCTGGAGCAGCGCTGGCCTCTGGGCTCTGGTGGGGAGGGGTCCCCGTACTCGTCCCTGTTGCTGCTGCTGCCATCAAGGACCTGAGTGCCTGGGTTCCCATGAAGAGCAGAGATGGGTTTGTCCCAGCTCTAGAGGCTGGCAGTGGGGACCCAGGTGCAGGCTGTTGAGGCACTGGGGAGGCCCCACTGTGCTTCCAGGTTCTGCCTCCTCTGGGAGCTTGTGGGACAGAAGCGGTGCTGTCTCACCAGGAAAGGGACAGTGGCCCAGGGTCAGAGGACACAGGGCACCCCTGTCACCTCTTTAGAAACTGCATTCTTGTCCCCAAGGGCCTGAATCAGACCCCATGTCTGCCCCACAGCCCCAGCTCTCACCCCCATCATCTTAGGCTCAGTTCCTTTCCAGCCATTTAGGAGGGACTCAGATGCGGGTAACTCAGCCAATGCACTGATAGGGCACAGGAGGTCAGGTGGGGTAGGTGATGGGGTCCTGAGTTGGTGCCTCGATCCCCAGAGAGAGTGAGGTGGGGAGGGCAGGGCCATCCACCCTGTGGGCCTGTGCAGGAGGAGCCGGAGCTGTCCCAGGGCTCCCCTGGCCCAGGCTGCACACACCGCCCCTCTGGGGCCAGCAGCCTGGGAGAGTCCTCAGTGTCATGGGATGATGGGGACCCCAGGGTGAGGTCGAGGCAGGCACCCTGCAGGTCAGATGGGGGCTGTGGAGAAGCAAACCGCGTCTCTTCTTCTTCCAGCCAAGGCCATCAAACGGTGTGGCAGGCCCCTGGGGCAGGCACACGTCCCCCAGAAGCATGTTCCTGCCCCCAGTGCCATGAAGGCCAAGATCGCCATTCAGGACACAGTGGCTGTGTGGGAGCAGACCAGGGGTCCCGCTGCCCGTGCAGTGATGATCCATCCTCCAGAAAGCTTTGGCCTCCGCATCACCGTGAGGGAAGGCATCGAGGAGGAGGAGAGCTGCGAAGGCAGCCCAGAGCCCCTCGGCCTGGGCTCCCCTGTGTGGACCGCAGAGTCTCCACATGTGGCCAGCCCCACGGAGACTCCAGAGAGCTCATGGGGGAGGGGAGGGCTGTGCCAGTGTGCCAGTCTCCCTAACCTGAGCGGGCCAGGACAGAGGGAGGACGACTCTTCTGATGCTGGCAGCCGGGAGGGCCTGTGGATGTGGGCTCCTCCACAGGCCTTGGAGCCCCTGGAACCAGGGCCCATGCAGCCCGTCCCAGCCTGGGGGCCATGGCTGAAGACTCCCCACTACTGGCATGGCAGCCCCATGCACTCTGGACAGCCATGGGCTGGAGCCGGCCAGAGCCAGCCCTGGGCTGGGAGACCAGGCCCGTGTGCCCTCCCTGGCCCGAGGCCTCCTTACCTCCTACTCCATGGGGCACCTGGATGATGGGTGCCTCCTAGAAGAGAGGCTGAGCCCACCACGTGTCCTGCCCAGGCTGGGCAGCAGCCTTCCATGTGTCTTCATGGCATCCTATACACTTGATTGAGCCCCGACCCCCCAGGCTCTTCCTGGGGCCAGGATACCCCGTTACTGCAAGACAACAGCAGTGCTGGGAGCCACTGTACTAACCCCTGCCCCCTGCCCCTGCCACCCTCAGGTGGTGCTGACCCTGTATTAAATGGTTACAAGGAAACGTGTTTGCTCCAGTTTGTGACCCTGGTGTCCATCGGGGTCTGGGTCAGGGTGGGAGAGCAGCAGCTGTGAGTGCCCGTGACCTCTGGGACAGATCGGCACAATAGGAACAGTCGTAGTGGGAGGGCCTGAGTCACCTCTATGCTCTTGTAGACCTGGGCAGCCGTGTGCAGCATCCCTGGCTTGCCCCCACATGTCTCTCCCTTCTGTCCTGTATATTCTGGAACCCAGCTCCTCTTCACCCTGACACCGGGAGAGGGCCCCCAGCATGCTCGGCTGGGTCCTAGGGGGATGCCAGCAGGGCCTTTCTGTACTGCTGAGCCCTGGTGTCTGCACTGAGTTGCTGGGGGGAGGGCTGCCATGGGTGCTGTGGGCTGGCCCCGCTTGCCCCAGGCCCGGCCCTGGTCTAGTACAGCGACCTGTTTTGAGCCCATCCCCTCTGCCCCCACCTGTCCCAGCTCCCCACGGCCTCCTGTGCCACAGCTGTCTGCTGCTGCCTGCAGAGCTGGCTGCCTGGTGACTCCAGGTGCCCTCAGGGATGGGGACGGGGCCTTTCTCTGTGCTCTTCTGGGTCTGTAGGTCAGAGCCCTCGGGTCCCAGCCAGGCCCACCTGAGCCCGCATTCTGATGAGGGAGAGATGTGGCCTTTGCCCCCTAGAACGTGAGCCCTGGCCCCGGCCTCGGCTGTGCTGGATGGGAGTGTGCGTCTGTACCACACCCCGTTTGTGAGCACAAGGCAGAGGCTGCATCACAGAGACGTGGACTCGCTCTGTGTGTCTGGCCCCACCTGCTTCTCCTGTCACAGGTGCTCAGGGCAGGGGCCCAGCCTTCTTCCACGCTGTGTGGTGTCTCCCGAGGCCATGGCTGAGGCTATTGCTACTGTGTCTGGGAATCAGCCAGCCCTGGGAGGCACGGTCTGTCCCCAGTTCTTCAGGGGCTCACGCGTCAGAGCATCAAGAATACAAAAGGTGAAAGTCACAGTTAGTGAACGTGGCTCTGGGGTGAACAGACAGCAAATAGACAAAATGCAGAATCCAAGAAAATATGGTTAAAACTCACCCTGCCCCCACCCAGACACAAAGCCACCTTCCACATCCTCTTGTCCATCTCACAAAGGCCAAGCAGGTCAGGTGAGAGTGAGAGGGCTGCAATCCCACCTGCAGGAGGCTTGCAGGGGACACAAGGTGTCCAGGTTTTGTCCAGCGTCCAGCATGGTGGGGGAGAGGAAAACCTAGAGAGAGACAGACCTGATTCCACAGCGCCTCTGCCACTGGACAGCTGAGCCATTGGCAAAGTCCCTCACCTTCCTAGCTTCCATTTGCTGTCCTGTGAAATGTCAGTGTCAGCAGCACCTGGACCAGGCATCCTAGAGACACACAGGCTGGTGTTGTGGCACAGCGGGTTAAGCCGCTGCCTGCGATGCCAGCTTCTGTGCTGGTCCGAGTGGCCGCTCTTCTGCTTCCAACCCAGCCCCCTGCGAATGCGCCTGGGAAGACATCAATGATGGCCAGAGTACTTGGGCCCCTGCCTCCCAAGTGGGAGACCTGGATGGAGCTCCAGGTTCCTAGCTTCAGCCGTTGTGGCCATTTGGGGAGTGAACCATGAAATGGAAGATTTCTCTCTGCCTCTCCCTCCCTCCCTCCCTCCCTCCCTCCCTCCCTCTGTCACTTTCAAATAAATAAAAATATTTTTAAAAATTAAATTTTAACAATGTTTATTATAGTGTTTGTCCTAATACATGATGCTATGTATCCAAAAAGCAAAGGATCCTTAAGGGAAAATAAAGTGGTAGAGGAAGAAGTGGAATTGTGCCCGGGGTCAGAAAGGGAAGTCTCGCAGAGCTGGGGAGGCCTGGGCAGGGCCTTAGGAAGCATGCTATTGTGTGTGCAGATGGTAGGAGGAGAGTGCTGGGGGGCTAGGGGTAAAACACCATCAGATGTCCACGTATCGCTCCTCTCCCCCATCATTAAGACCCCATAAGGGATAAGAAAATGGCAAAATCTGTGCTAGGAGATAGCCAGGGTCCCAGCTCCCAGATTCTGAGAGCACACAGTGACATGGAGCCACACCCAGGCTGGAGAGAGACCCTGTGCAGGTAGAACAGCACTCACTAAGGAGCTGCTCTAGACAGAGACTCCCCCAGCACTTCAAGGTCAAGGGGAGGGGCTCTCACAGTGTCTAGCAGCCCTGCTGCCACTGCTCTGTAGGTGCCCTGGTTCTGCCTGCTGTGTGCTCCTGGTTTTGGCCTGGCCCAGCTCTGGCCAACATGGCCATTTGGGATCTCTCTCTCTCTCTCTCTCTCTCTCTCTCTCTTTTTCTCTCTCTCTGTCTCTCTCTCTCTCCACCCCTCTATTTCAAATCATTTTTAAATACATAAAAATCAGCCTTACATTCCCAGGTAGTAGGTATGATTTTTGTCCCATTTTACAAACAAGCAGAGACAGATGAAACAACTTGCTCAAGGTCACAGCTGAGCAATGGCACTGGGATGGGGCCCGGATGGCTGCCACTTGAGCTGAGCGTTTGGTTTGCACGTTGGGGAGTTTGCTCTTGGAGGTGCACAGGAGAGAGGGACCCAGCTCTCACGGGGCTCCCATTGGCAAGGACTTTCATGTATTCATTCACGCGTCTATGCCTTACACAGCCTCATTATCTTGAAAACCACATCCTGCTGCCCGCCCTGCATGCGCAGTGCAGACTTCGGAGTGAATTCCAAGTGTGACCCTCTCGAAGGCTGACACCATCGATCAAGCAGCCGGGGTGTCACCAGATTTAAGCCTTTTGCGTGGTCTACATCAGTCCCTTTGGCTTCCCCAGGACTGAAGCCCCTCTCCCTGGACAAGAGCCCTGTGTCTTGGCCTCAGGGCTTCTTTGCTCCCTGGAGGGGACTAAGGGGTGGGTTCCCCTCCAGCTCTGACTGCCTCTCAGGGGATCTGGGCTGTTTCTTCCCCAAGGCTACTCCAGGTGTAACTGCAGGAGGTTCTTGTCTTTGCACAACAGAGTTGGGGGTAGGGGGTGTGAGGCAGTGTAGCAGCAAGCAGCCAGGCATGTTTCATGAATCGAATACACCTGCCAGGCCAGGCAGGCATCTGGGGAAGAACTGAGGGCCTGGTTTGCATTCAGACGGCAGTTTTCATAGAACATGGGTGTGGGCCCCTGTTTCTCCTCCCTGCTCCCTCTCCAGGATATTGCTGGGTGGAGGGCTTCCTGGGTGTAGAATTCCTAAAATTCCCCCCAGGATCTTCTCAGCAGGGCACTACTGGACCCGATAGCTCTCTGGGTATAGGGCGGGAAATGGTCCCCTAAGCCGAAACCCACCCAACAAAGCAGTGCTTTAGGTATGGACTTCCTGGACAGGCACAGAGGTTTCCATTTTCTTGAAAAATTCCCACTTTCTTCAGCCTCTCACACACATAGGCTAATGTCTATCTAGCTACCAACACAAGGTTGCTTGTATTTATTTATTTTTTAACCAGCATCAGAGCGACTTGGAGCCCCCATCCCATGCTGGCTGGGTTGATCCCAGCTGATGGCCTCAGAGCTGTAGCAGAGACAGCAGGCCCTGCCAGCCCCCACTCCCCCACACCTCCACACCTGAGGCTCTGAGCTCCACTCTAGCACTGCCCCCTGAGCCATGCCAGCTTGCACTTCCTGAGTAAAACAAATGGAGGCCCTTGTTTCAAGCCATCGCCCTGGGAAAGTTGGTTACATGAAACAGATGACCAGAACACAGGCAGCCATAAGTGCTAATGTTCCTGTGGGAGACCCCTTGCCCAGGCATCCAACAGAATGAGACTCCCATCCCTTCACAAGGACCTTAATAAGTGACAACAGGAAGGCAAGAACTTCAGCAGGGTCACTAATCTGTCCAGAAAGACAACCAATGCTATGGCCACACAGGCACTCACCTGAAGGGGGAAAAGCCATCAGCATTCCAGAGAGCATCCTGGAAGTCTGAACCAACACATGAAGTGGGGTGGGGGGCAGAACTGGAAAAGAAAGAAGAGATTGAATTAACAGTATTCACAGGCTGTATGGTCGTGCACCTCAAAAACTTAAGGAAATAAAAACATTCTGGGGAAAAGACCAAGGGCACAGCTAGTTAAAAAAAAAAAAAAGTAGAGCTTTGTGCCCTCCCCTCCTCACCAGAATTAGACTGGGACCTGTCACTGAATCTCACAAGTACCAGGCAATGCTGTCAGCCCAAGAGCTGGACTCACTACTCCTGAGACTAAACCTCGCTGTTTGGTCACACAGAGGGCTCAGCTGCAGTGCTCTGGGGCTGCACAGCCCAGATCCCAGCCCCACTCACAGTCCCATGGCCCTGGGTGTGTTATTTAAAGTCTCGTGCCTCAGTTCCCTCAAATGGAAGTGTTACTAACCACACCAAATGCACATGGTTATGAAAAGAAGTCAACAGTCGTTTCTAGAGGCCAGTGCTGTGTGGTATAGCAGGTAAAGCCACCAGCTGCAACATCAGCATCCCATATGGGCTCCGGTTCAAGTCCTGGCTGCTCCACTTCCCACCCAGCTCTCTGCTATGGCCTGGGAAAGCAGTGGAAGATGGCCCAAGTACTTTGGGTCCCTGCACCCGCATGGCAGACCTAGTAGAATCTCCTGGCTCCTGGCTTTGGATCAGCCCAGGTCCGGCTATTGGGGCCATTGGGGAGTGAACCAGCAGATGAAAGATTCTCTCTCCCTCTCTCTATGTAACTCTGCCTTTCAAATAAACAAATAAACTGTTGTTTCTATGTAAAGTTATCAAACCAGTGACTGCAGATCATATATGTAATTATTAGTCATTGATGTTAGTTGGGGTTCTCCAGGGAAACAACCCATAGAAGATACACCAGGGGACTTCAAACAGTTATTTTGGTGCAAAACATTTCAAAATCTATGAAGAGTTTTTTCATAATAGGCATTTTTCATGAGCTTTTTGAAGAGTCCTCCTATGCATAGATTTAAAATATTTTTGCACTACAATAAACATCATTTAATTCTGATTTCCACAAATTTTTTGAATAGCTTTGTATACAAAAGGAGAGATATTATGAAGAACTGGTTCCCAAGAAATGTGAGGCTACGAAGTCCCTCCATCTGCAGTCTGCACGCTGAAGTCACAGGAAAGCCAGCTGTTGTAACTGAATCTGAGTCCAAGGCCTGTGAACCAAGGCAGCCAGTGGTGTTAATTCCAGGTCCAGGGCAGGAGAAAGTGAGGTTAGATGTCCCAATTCGATGATGAGGCAGGAGACGGGGGTAAAGTCCTTTCTCAGCGTTTTGGTCTGTTTGGGCCATCAATGGGTTAGGAGACGCCACTCACCCTGGGGAGGGGTTCTACATCACTGAGCCCCCTGACTCACACAAACTCATCCAGAAACACTCTCATAACACACCTACACATTATGGTTTGTTTTATTTTATTTTAAGATTTATTTGTTTACTTGAAAGGCAGAGTTACACAGAGAGGAAGAGACAGAGAGACAGAGATCTTCCATTCACTGGTTCACTCCCCAAATGGCTGCACCATCCAGGCCTGGGCCAAGCTGAAGCCAGGAGCCAGGAGCTTCTTCCAGGTCACCCACATGGGTGGCAAGGCCCCAAGTACTTGGGCCATCTTCTGCCACTTTTCCAGGCCATCAGCAGGGAGCTGGATCAGGAGTAGCAGAAATGCACATTGGCACTCACATGGGATGTCGGTATAGCAGGCGGTGGCCTCATCCACTACACCACAATGCCAGCCCCTAGACATCATGTTTAGGGTACCCCATGTCCCAGTCACAGCTCCTCAGCACAGATGTTACTATTGGAACACACTCCCAGGCTGCAATCCCAGCATGGCTCAGGAAGAGGGTAGTTGTTTTCTTCTAATCACAAACACTTTGTAATCAAACTATATGTAAATATAACTATGTGTAGAAAAATGTATAGAAAAATTTCATAAAATGTTAAGCTTTCTGAATTAGGCATTTTTTTTCTTATTAAGGTTACCAAAAATATCCATTATGCTATAGGTATTAAAATTTAAAATATACATAATCTACATTTAAGCACTCCAATTCAATAAATCTAAATGTTTAAAAATTAGTTAATACAAAGTGATTGATTCCAGCATGGCTTATAATAATGAAAAATAACCTAAAATGACTATCGGTAGTAGACTGGTTAAATAAATGATAGTACATTAGAATGTGTTACAGACATTAAAAAAAATGTGACATAATTTTTGTGCTACTACATGGAAAGTGCTGTAATTTACATTGATATAAAAAGTTTCAAAGTGATGTACATAATATTCTACACTTTTGTAAAAATTAAAAATAGTGTGTATACATTACATATGTGTTCACGTGTGTGTTGTGGCTTACATGGATGTACAACACTCTGGAGTATACTCTAACAAATAGGCACATGTTCTCATGGCAGGGCACCCTGACCCAGCAGAAGGGCAGGAAGCAGTCTTAACCATCACCATATGTCATGCTGTTCATTTTGAATGTTGTGCCTTAAGCTGACAGTACCTACATAACAATAAGTATTTTGTAAAAGACATATGCAGGACCTAAATAATGAAAATCATAAAATTCAATCTCCCTGGTGAAAATCAAAGAAATGATGGTGCAGGTGTTGTGGCACAGCAGGTTAAACTGCCACTTGGATGCCCGCCTCCCACATCAGAATGCGTGGGATCAAGTCCCACCTCGGCTTCTGATCCAGTTTCTCACTAACGTGCACCCTTAGGAGGCAGCAGATGACTGTCTCAAGTACTTGAGCTCCTGCCACCCAGGTGGGAGATCCAGACAGAGTTCTTGGCTCTTCTTGACTTTGTCCTGACACACCCTGGCTGTTGCAGGCATCTGGGGAAGTGAACCAGTGGATGGAAGTTCTCTCTCTCACTCACTCACTCTTGGTTGCTAGACCTTTCAAATAAATAAAAACAATTTTTTTAAAAAAGCAAAACTATAGCATCATAAACTATTTGTCCATAAAAATGACAAGGCCCTTTTTTGTTTTTGTTTTTTATAAGATAAACAGTTTGCTCTCATGTTCACAAAGTGACCGAGAAGGGCAGCCTTGTGTGCGGCTAGTGGTAGGTAATCACTCTCAACACTGGCAAAGCAATTAACTCATGGTTCTGGATGAGCAGCCCACTTCTAGAAACCTATCCTAAGGAATTAACTAAAGTCGAGGCAAAGATTTATGTACAAATGTTAAATCCATATGACTAAATAATGTAGAGCCATTAAAGTAATGTTTTTGAAATACATATAGATTATATATTATACATATAACAAAATGGATATCGTGCTTCTGGATTTTTTCCACGGCAGTAATACTTTTTTAAGTTTATTAAGCATATTTTTCAAGATGAAAGCAATACTTGAACATTTGAAATAATGGATATTATAGGAGAACCTCAGGAGATAACATGAAATAAATGAGTAGTATTCAAAGTTATGGGTGCATTTCCATCCTGGTTTCTCATATATTTTAATGCAAGGGTTGTTTTGCTTGTGTCATGGCACCAGGAGATTTTATCCATTACTTTAGCCTCCCTAGTCCCTTCTGAATGTGCAGCAGGTGGGAATCATAGCAGAGTGAAGAATCATAAGCTTATTCTATTAATAGAGACACTGGAGTGGGCTCTGCCCCTTGTCAAGTCTAATGATAAAAAGGACACCCGTGGTCCCCAGAACAGCCCTGCCCTCTCAGCACCTTCCAGGACTGTGGGGCTGAGAGCCTGGGAACCACACTTCCAGGACTCCCCTGCCTGCAGGACTTGTGTGAGATGCAGCTACTGTGAGGTTGCAATGACAGCCGGAAGGCAGAAGTGGGGGAGGAGCCACGATCTCCTCCCATGGCAGCCACAGGTGTCACCAAGTGGCAGATATGGGGCTGTGCCAACAGCTTCCAGGGTTCATCCCAGCTACCACTCATGTACCCACTGCCAGCTGCTGAGACAGTCTCTGATCTCCTGGAGAGCAGCTCTCTGAGCCTGCCCAGAGCCCCTAGAAGTCAGCAGCACCTCCTGAGCCCAGCCTCCTGCCCAGCTCTTCCTCCTAGTTTCCTGAATCCACTCCTTTCTGATTAAAACTCCTGGATGGTTGCTCTGTCCCTAACTCCTGGCTGATGAGCCTTCCAAATCCAGGCCTCTGGTGTCTCACCAGAAAAAGACAAGTGGGATGGGACCAGCATTGCAGCACAGTGGGTTAAGCCTCAGCCTGTGGATGCCAGCATCCCATATGAGCATTGGTCTGAGTCCCAGGTGCTCCATTTCCAATCCAGCTCCCTGCTAATGTACCTGAGAAGGCAGCAGGTGGTGGCCAAGTGCTTGGGCCCCTGCTGCCATGTGGGAGACCTGGATGGAGTTCCCATCTCCTGCTTCAGCCTGGCCCAGCTGGCTATTTGAGGAGTGAACCAGTGGATGGAAGATTGCTTCTTATCTCTCCCTCTATCTATCTGTCACTCTGCTTTTCATATGGAGTCCCAGGAGGGCCAGGCCCAGCCACCAGACTGGATTGCTGGGCTCTGAGCATGGAGTCCCATCGGCTCCAACTTATGAGCCTCCAGTGGTAGCAACACCTGGCTGAGCAATGGTGTTTATGACTGGAGTCTAACTCCTAATCTGTGTGCTTCAAGGGTGTTCCTCATGGCTGAAATTTAAACACAAAACATTGATTTTGCTATTTTCCAAACACGTGAATTATTTAAGCACCATGGGGCTATACCTAGAACTAGAGCAAAAGACTCCCTCTCATTTCTTCCAGAAGCTTCCTCCCCACTGTGCCAGGGAGAGAACAGTGCAGAAAGATGGCTGGGTCATGATGTGCCACAAGTACCATCAATGCCACCTTCAGCTCCTCATGAACAACCATGAGGAGCTTCATCTGTCCCAGAGCTACTGGGCATTGTGCCCTCTGCACCACATGGAGCTTAGAGTGGACTGAGACCCAGGGAGGCCAGCATCTCTGATGAGATGTGTAGGCTCCAGCGTGTGTCCGGACAGGAGAGAACACGTACGGTGATGGGAGACATACTTTGTTAGTTACAATCCTTCTGCTGCCTTCTGCGAAAAATATACTCCCAAAGACTCCATTGGTCTTTTTTTTAAGATTTTTATTTATCTATTTGACAGAGTCACAGAGAGAGAGAGAGAGAGAAAGAGAGAGAGAGAGAAAGGTCTTCACTTCCCAAGTGGTCGCAACAGCTGGAGCTGCACCGGTCTGAAGCCAGGAGCCAGGTGCCTTTTCCCAGTCTCCCATGTGGGTGCAGGGGCCCAAGAACTTGGGCCATCCTCCACTGCTTTTACAGGCCACAGCAGAGAGCTGGACTGGAAGAGGAGCAACTGGGACTAGAACCCGGCACCCATATGGGATGCCGGTGCTGCAGGTGGAGGATTAACTTAGTGAGCCATGGCGCCAGCCCCAAAGACCCCACTGTTAACTGAAAGGATATTGTGTGTGAGGACCCAAGATTGCAGAAACCAGAGAATAAGAGGTAAGCTGCTCTGTTAAGACCACATAGGACAAAAGGAGAAGGAAAAGGAAGAGAGAGAGAGAGAGAGAGAGAGAGAGAGAGAGAGAGAGGAAGAGAGAGAGGGAGAGGGAAGGAGGGTGAGGGGGGAGGGAAGGAGGGTGAGGGAGAGAGAGGGGGGGGAGGGAGAGAGGGAAGAGAGAGGGAGAGGGAGGGAGGGTGAGGGGAGAGGGAGAGAGAGAGAGAGAGAGAGAGAGAGAGAGAGAGAGAGGAGAGCAGCCAGCTCTAGAGGAAAGTCACTGACACTCCACTGCCCACCTGTCTCATGCCCAGCTTGGCCTCTTCCAGAGTTCACTAATGACTTTGTCTTGCCTCTCCACCCACACCCCGCCAGCAAAAGGCCTTCTTTGTGCAGTAGATCCTTGGGCTGCTGTGAGTGGACACCAGACAGGAGTGGAGAAAGTTAACAGATGCTTGTAGGTGAACAGAGAAGAAGAGGTGAAGGCTTGCTGTGAGGGCAGAGGGAGTCAACGAGCAGGCAGCAGTGAGGGTTCGGTGATAAGAAGTCCAGCCAAGGTTGCTGTGCAAATATCAAACTCTGTATGGTTTTCTCCAGGAGCTGCAGGGAGGGCGAAAAAAGGCCAATTTGAACAGCATCTCCAGGGACCACGCCCCTCCGTGGGCTTGCAGAAACACAAGCAAAGAATGCAGATTAGGCTGTGAGTGACGCTGTGTCCCTTTCTCCACAATATTGCTTTGGGGATAAACCTGGGGTGGCTCCATACAGGTTACAAAAATCCTCCCAGATGTCCGCTCAGAGGTGTAGGGGGAGTCCTCTGTGCCCTCTGAGCCACATGGGACGGAAAGCATGCACGATGCACCTGGAAACTCACACACACACACATACATGGTGCACACAAATCCCCGGGCAATGCAGACTCAGGTCAGTGTCCACACACTGGGGCCACCCCACCCCCAGCCTCAGACTCACATAGTCAGGTCCAGACCCAGGTCACGTGATGCCCAGACTTCCACAGGCACATGGAAGCCCTGAGAGGCCTGCAGCCCCTGCAGCCACTGGGAGATGTGCTCCATTGCCTCCACCCCTCCCCACCCCGGTGCTGAGGCAGTGCGAGGATTCCTAGGAGGGAAGTCCCGTGTGGCCCAAGGATGAACTCTTTGGCCCTCAGCAGAGTGGTGGATGGGGAGAAATGGACGCTGAAGGTGGGTGAACAGAGGATCTGGCACTGCCCTAGAAGAGAGAATCAGAGGCGCACCTGCAACAGGGTGGGTTCTGGGCGCACGTTATAGGTCAGATGGAACCAATGGCTCAGTGGCTGCTTCAAAGCATCCAGAAGGGAAGTGAGCTGGGTGGCACTTGGGACTGTGTCTGGGGCCTCGGGCATCACTCACTGGGAGGGGTTACAACAGGGAAGGGGGTGCAGGGTGCCAGAATGGCCCTATTGGTTATGCAAACTGGGGACTCAAATTACCCTGAGCACTAGTTCCTGGGGACACATAGTCTCCAGCCAAGACAGGGGGGCTGCAGCCCATAGCCTGAACCCCAGCGGGCTCTCAGAGTCCCTTCCCAGGCACCTGGCCCTCATAGGAGAACACAGAGGCCAGAGGCCAGAAGAGCAGGGAGCCCCCTGGAGGCCAGAGGAGTTAAAACCCCCTGAGGGTGGCCTCAGGTGTTCCTGCCCCCCCCCAGTTCTGCAGTCTCCAGCTGTCAGGGGTACCGTGAATCGCAATGGTCTCACCACACAACCCTGGACCTCCCTTCAGAATCAGCCCTGTCAGGAATCAGAAGAGCCCTTCTGAAGCCGATGTCAGCCTGTTCCTCAGCACCAACCACCCCCCACCACCACCTCTGCTTTGGACCAGAGCCGGGTATGACAGCATCCTACCCCTGCAATGGCCTCTACCCTCAAAAGTGCAATCACTTTACTTGCCCAGTGGCTTCTCAGCAGGGACTGAGCCATTCCCAGAAGCCCCTGGGCAGCACAGACACACAGTCTCAGGCAATGCTCTCCTGGGCAGGCACTTCACCGAGGCTGAAGGGGGGCTGGCAAAGGCTAAACTGGCAGCAGGCAGCATTTCCAGCATGCAGTCTCTCCCATGAAGGTGGAGAAGGAACTCCTTCCCGCAGCGGCCCAACTTCCAGGAGCCAGGGGCGACTCCAGCAGAAACCACGACCTCGTGCGGAGGACATGCTGGAGAAGCCCCCAGGGCCCTGGTGCACTGGATTCTTCCTGTGAGAACCTCATTCCTCTCTGTTCCGTGTCTCCCAGTCCACCTCCTGCCTCCGAGTCCCCTCCACACGGGGACTGCAGGGGACAGCGTCCATGGAGCTGCTGGGAACTGCACGTCCGCACCTGTATCCAGGCATCTGTAGGGGGAGCTGCCATGTTCTTGCCTGATCCCTCCTACCTAGACCACTCTGGGCCATTGAGACTCTTCCCTGGAACTGGGGTCTTAGAAGCCCATTCATTTTTAGTGGCTGAGATCGCAGGCAGAAAGCTCAGGCACTGTCCATGTCCATCGTGGAGAACAGAGCCAAAGAAAGGAACGCAGGGAGCTGGTGCCCAGGGAAGAACAGGAACCAGAGGTGGGTGCCCAGCCTCTCCCGAGGGTTCCCGAGGCCACTACAGCCAAGCCTCCCCAGGGATCCTTCCAATACAGCCCTGTTTTGCATAAGCAGGCTCCAGCCCAGTTCTTCCCTCAAAACCCAGAGGATGTGGGTGCATAGGGCAGGGGGGCAGGGGTGAAACAAAGCTGAGGTCAAGAGTGTGAAGCTCTCAAATGCCACCCAGAGCTCAGCCACTCCCCCCACCAAGGCGTCAGTGGGTGTTGCTGAGCCAACCACCCATACATGTGGCATTGCAGGAGCTGAACAGAAGCAGATGCTGCCAGGGACATGGGCCACAAGGTCAGCAGGACTGGCTGGGGCAGCTGACTGGGGTACAGGGAAGAGGGAACAGAGTCAGGCAGGGGGTGGAGAATTAACAAGGGAAGAGATTAGAGCGTTTTAAGGAAAACCTCATTTTCAACCATGCTCCCCAAGAAAAGGGGGCTGGTGGATCAACGGAGGTGACGTCGGCAGTGCAGACTGAGGATGGTGATTCGGGAGCTCCGACCAGACAGCACTGTCTCTGCAGGAAAAACCAAGCTGGAACTGGAAAGATCAGTGCTGACTCTGCATTTGTCTCCACTGTGAGATACCATGTCCAATATTGCCACGATAATTCAGCTGATGGAAGTAAAATGATTCCATCTCTTGACAACAGGTTTATGACTCCTCTATTTTTAAAAACAAGCTAAATATTTTATTTCTTTCAAAGAAAAATGTGATTTTTTTTTCCTTACCAGCCACAATAACTTAAATGAGTGACACCCTTCAGTGCATATATGTATCGTGTTTTTCTCTTTTTGAATAGCTAATACATATATATGACTGTCTTAGAAAACAGAGCACAGAGGGGTGGGTGGTAAAAAGTGACTCTTCCCCTCTCCCACTCTGCATTTAAAGCACTGATACTGGGGTTGGCATCCAGCACCATGGCTAGGACACCACTTGGGATACCCACATCCCAGATCAGAACATCTGGGTCCGAGTCCCAGCTCCATTCTCAATTCTAGCTTCTTGGAAGGCAGCCGGCAATGGCTCCACTAGTTGGGAGACCTGGATTGAGTTCTGGGATCCTGGTTTTCAGCCTGGCCCATCCCTGGCTGCTGTGGGCATTTGAGGAGTAAACTAATAGTTAGGATCTCTCTCTCTCTCTCTCTCTCTCTCTCTCTCACTGCATTTCAATAAAATTTAAAATAAAAATTCAGGAGCTACATGGCATAGCAGATTAAGCTACCACCTGTGAGCTAGCAGATAGATCTCTTTCTATCCTTCTCTCTCTAACTCTGCTTTTCAAATAAATAAATATATCTTTAAAAAAAAAAGTAAAAAATTTTGAAGCCATGGTCCCGAGTCTCTTGCTGCTCCCTCCAGAGGTGGCCGTAGATGCACAGTGACCTAGTTGTGCAGCCCTCCTTCTGTATACACTGTACCACTCCTTGCTCTTCCCCTGAATACGGCATGAGAGTGTTTTCTCTCTGTGTGGGTAGACTGCCTCTCATTTTGAAATATTCCATGGGGGCCGGCACTGTGGCACAGTAGGCTAAGCTTCTGCCTGCAGAGCTGGCGCCTCATATGGTGCGAGTCCTGGCTACTCCACTTCTGATCCAGCTCTCTGCTATGGCCTGGGAAAGCAGTAGAAGATGGCCCAAGTCCTTGGGCCCCTGCACCCACATGGGAGACTGGGAAGAAGCTCCTGGCTCCTGGCTTTGGATCAGCGCAGCTCCAGCTGTTTCGACCATGCAGTGAATGAACAGATGGGAGACCTCTCTCTCTTTGTCTCTCCCTCTCTATAACTCTGCCTCTCAAATAAGTAAGTAAATCTTTAAAAAATAAAAGAAGTGACTCCTTGGTATTTCTGTGTATTATTTTCTTTACCGTATTTTACTTGATAAGATCCCAATGGACGGACTTTTATATAGCTTGCATTCTTTTACTAGAATAATCAGGGCTGTAGTAAATGATGTTATGCTTTTCATGGGGATACACCTAGGACAAATTCCCATAATCGAAACTTCTAAGGTAGAGTGAATGGAGCAGGCTTTGGGCACAGTACTTATGTCACCACTTGGGAAACACACATCCCCTAGCAAAGTGCCTGGTTCAAGTCCTGGCTGCTCTACTTCAGGTCCAACTCCCTGTTAATGTACCTGAGAAAGCAATGGAAGGTAGCCCAAATCCTTGGGCTCTTTCTACCCACATAGGGAACCAAAATGGAGTTCTGGGCCCCTGCTGTTTACAGCTGTTTGGAGCATGAAACAGCAGTTAGAACATCTCTATCTCTCCCTCTCTCTGTCATTCTGCCTTTCAAATAAATAATTTTTTTTTTTTTTTACAAAAAGCATTCACATGCCGGAAGTTCCTCTCCAATGGGATCACACTGCCAGGCAGTGGAACTTTTATCTATGGGGGTCCCAGTGCAAGGTCATCACATCACTGGGAGCCTCACCCTCGAAGTGAGGAATGTAGTCCTGGTGGCACCTGGTTAGTTCCCCAGAGAGGGCTTGTTATCAAGAGAGCAAGCCAGGGCCTTGAATCCCTCAGTCTTCCCAGCTGGCCGGGTCTCTCTTCTGCACCTGCTGCCACCACTCTGATACCATCTGCCATGAGCCCTGCACCAGAGGCTGAACAGATGGGGTCACCTGATCCTGCCCTTTCAGCTTCCAACATGAGCCAAAAAACTTCTCATTATACATTTCTCAGCTTCAGGAATTTTTTAATAGCAACAACAAACAGACTGAGACACTTTGTTAATGGTACCTTTATCCATGAAAAAATCATTTTATTTATCAGTCACATTTATCCATCTTTTCTCTTTACGACTGCTGGATTCTGTGAAATCCTTTCAAATGCCTTTTCTACTTTAAGATTGAAAAGGTATCTTCATGTTTACTTTTGGTTATTTCATTTTTTCATTTGTAAAATATTTTAGTACTCAATATATCGAGAATTTTTTTTTTTTTGCTTTAAAGAGAGAGGTAGAAATTCAACTTCATTTTTTTCCAGGTTATTACCTGAGTCAGTGCCTAAGTAACTACAGCTTCCACATGGCACTAGGAGGCTCTTTGCAAGCTCTCCCCTGAGGCAGCCGTATTAGGCTCTTGCAATGCTTACCATTCCTCTCTGCAATGCTGAATGAATTACGCCAACAGGCAGCTCCAGACGTCTGAGGCTCTCCTCTACCTGTTTACTAGCCATTTCTAAAGATGCAGGGAGTGAGATGATAACTCAGGCCATCTTCCTGATGGGCAGAGACTGTCCACCAGCCAGAGAAAGGATGAAGCCCTCTCCCGCACACCCTCACTGCACCCTGTGCTGGCTGTGCAGGCTGGAGGGGCAGTCACACTGAGACAAGGAGCAGCAGGCTTCCTTTCCCCATGCAACTGAATCCAGCAATGCTGATTCCCAGCCATGTAAGCCAGAGGTCTCAGTGGGTCTGGTGTTCAACTGTCCACCTGTGCTACAAGACGGCAGCAATAGACATGGGATGGGCTTAAAGGATCCAGCAGATGATGAGCATGGCTTCTGGGGTGGGGAAGGAAGGAGCACCTGGAGCCTCAGCTTCTAAAGAGAGAGGCAAGCAAGAAACACGGCCACCCAAAGAGAGAAGGAAGCAGCGGTGTGCAGGTTGTCCCACCTGAGCGATTGCAAACACAGGAGCATCACACACTGATCAACTTTGGAGTCCTTTATTGCCCGAGATCATGCCCCAAAGAACTCTTGACCCCAAGGCTCAAAGAAACAGGGTTTATAAAGGCAAAACCCACAAAGTTGGGGGAGGGGGAATGCATGGTTACTACGGTCAAGCTGACCTAAGGCCTTTGGGAAGTATCAATTACAACCTTGACAACAAATTGCAATGTTAACATTAATCCAGGTGCATCCTATTTGTTTTATGCTTAAGGAATCATACTAGGGAGCTTCTATGCTCTGCCAAGTGGGATGCAGTGAACTATTATTGCCTGAGTACTGCTATTGTCTAGTTTTAGATAATAGTTTCAGACCAGAATATCACAGTGGAGGGGGTGCTTTCTCAAGATGGAATCTCAGGTGCTCGAAAACAGAGTCTCTACTGTCAAGGTGTTACTTCAAGGGTAGCAGGAAAAATATATTCATAAACTGCAGGCTTCAGCTTCTCACTTAAATTAAGAGAAACACAGGGTCTGCAAACCAAGAGACACAGGGACAGGGACCTGGTTAAGAGAAGAAAAGTGTTAACAAATTGCAGAGGAGAAAATCAGTGAAGAGGAAGAAAAGCTCAAGAGCTCATCTCTCAATGCTGAGAAGAATAAAGCTATAAACATACAGCAACTGCTGATGCTGTGGAATGCAGGGTACAGGGTTGGGGGCACTGCACCTGAGGGGTGGGGGCACAGGGCAGATAAGCAGTCATCAGAGAGACAGAGTGCTCTCCAACAGGCAAACAATATTCATGAAAAGGAGCGACAACAAACTCTTCTGGCAAGTCTAAATGTAACAAGAATAAAGAGAATCCCATATGCATGAATCAGGGGACAAACAGCATGGGGAGGGAGTGGAAGTGGGGGTGGGAGTAGGGGAAATGCAGACTTTCCCTGGATGACCGGTGTCTCCCTGGCAGAACACCAGACTTAAATGCACTGGAGCTGATCCAGAGACAAAGGAAACCAGGAAATCTGGTAGTGAATAATGAGATTCTGTAAGTACAGATTGGTCTAAATATTTGTTGTAGAGCTCAGAGTTGTGGCGCTGTGGGACAAGTCACCACTGGTGATGTCAGCATCCCATATCAGAGTGCTGCTTTGAGTCCTGGCTGCTCAGCTTCTGATCCAGCACCCTGCCAGGGCACCTAAGAAGACAGCAGAAGATGGCTTAAATGTTTGGGTCCCTGCAGGCCACATGGGAGACCCAATGGTGCTCCAGGCTCCTGGCTTCAGCCGGGCTCATTACTGACTGTGCAGCCATTTGGGGAATGACCCAGCAGAAGGGAGCTTGCTTGCTCTCTCTCTCTCACCCTTTCAAATAAGTAGATCTTCAAAAAATTGTTGTAAATATGGTTCTAAGAAATACCAAAATCTATTATTAAACAGGATGGGGGCTGGTGCTATGGTGTAGAGGGTAAAGCTGCTGCCTGCAGTGCCAGCATCCCATATGGGTGCAGGTTCAAGACTTGGCTGCCCCTCTTCCAATCTAGCTCTCTGCTGAAAGGAGCGGCCAAGAGCCGCCATAAAATGGCCTTAATAAAACAGTCCTGGGAAATGGGGAGTAAACTAAGTTCACAGAGAAAGCAGATAGCTACTACCCAGAGATAAGGGCTACTACCCAGAGATAAGGGCGACAGAACATCCTGGTATGCACCTAAGCCCCCTCCCCTGTGCTTGTTCAAGCTTAACAAAGAAACCGTGAGGCACGTAGGGCACGTAGCCATCCCTTTCTGCTCTTCAAGGACAACCTCCCCTTGTCCAAGCTTAGACACGTAGGGCACGTAGCCCCCGTTTCTCCTCCTCCTCGACGACCTCCTCCCATTGTAGTTACCCAATAAACTTACGCCACCCTATGGTATGTTAATTTTGTGGTTTTGCCCCTTAAAAGCTGTGTGAGATAGCTGCTCGGGGCTCCTCTCTCTTGCTCGCTGCTTGCAGCAGTAGAGGGCCCATTTGCACAAATGAAATAAAATTACCTCCTGTTCTATTGCATCGTCTGGTCTGGAGTCTGTGTTTCTGGGGTCGTCACAAGAGGACACTGCTTTTGGGGTTCTACACTGCTGTGACCTGGGAAAGCAGCAGAAGATGGCCCAAGTGCTTGGGCTCCTGCACCCATGTGGGAGACCCAGAAGAACTCCTGGCTCCTGGCTTCAGATAGCTAAACTGCAGCCATTGCAGCCATTTCAGGAGTGAACCAGTGAATAGAAGACCTCTCTCTCTCTCTCATTCTCTCTGCCTCTGCTTCTCTGTTACTCTTTCAAATAAATAAATAAATCTTGAGAAAAAACCAGGAGGTAAAAATGAATAAAACATGATATCATAAAGTTTTTTTGAAGAATATGAAACTTAAGGGAAAGGAAATGTGTGTTCTTATATTTAATTTTTCATGCTGATGATTAAAGGAAACTATAGTAAGGGTTTTTTTTTTTTTTAAGTTTTTATTTATTTAATTAAAGTGACAGAGAGAGAGGAAGAGTGAGAGGAAGAGGGAGAGAGAGATTGATTTCCATTTATTGGCTCACTCCCTAAATGCCTGTAACAGTCAGAACTGGGCCAGGACAAAGCCAGGAGCCAGGACTCAAGTATTTGGACCATCCTCTGTGGCTCCCCTACTCATATTAACAGGAAGCCAAAAGGAAAGCAGAGGTCAGACTGGATCCCAGGCACTACCATATGAGATGCAGGCCTCCCAGGGAGCAGCCAAACCAGCCGCACCACAAGGCCTACCTCCCAATGAGGCATTTTCACTTAAATCCTTTCAGTTGTAGAATTCAAAAGGCATTTTGAATCTGTAAATCATGACAAGGGAAAGAGAGAATCAAATAAGACAGTACATGTAGCAAAGGAATAGGAGTGGGAAGACTTTTGGCAAAGCAAAAACAAAATGAAAAAAATTAGGTTGAATGAACCTGACAAGTATAAATCACTAAATTACCATCCTAAACCAAGAAGACCACTTGCTCTCTGCCTCGAAAGTGTAGTTTCAAGCTGTTTTCAAAACTGTACAACAAAGTAACACAGAAAGGCTAGGACTGGCCCAGGGTCCCCCAGCCAGCAGGATCAGAGGTGTGACGCTTCTATTTCTACACCAGCATGAATCCAGACATAAATTCCCAACCTGCTCGATTGCCACCAACGTACATTCCGAGGCAACACAAATGGTTAACCTGAATGAAGACAATTATCCTGCCTTTGGTGGCAGTACATTCTATAAGGATGCGCTGATATTCAGGAAAAAAGTTTATACACCAAATAACATAGCCTCAAATAGAATGAAGCAAAATCTGTTGGGAATAAAAGAGACTTTCAAAAATGCGACATTACATTCTGTTACATTCTGCACCACTTAACGTCTGTAAAAGACAAAATAGAAGAGTTAAAGAAATGAAGCTCTCAAGTCTTAGTCTTCAAACTGTCCAAGGAGCAGCCAGGGGGAGGGCCAAGGAAAGACAACAGAAGGCCAAGCTCAGACCCCTCCCTGCCTGGGTCACTTGTCCCTGACCTTGCCTTTTGGTGAGGACAGCCATGAGACAGCAGTGGGGCCCAGTTCTGTGTTGTATTTTACAAACCCCATGACACCACTCTGAAAGCCAGGTCCAACCTCGGGAGAGGTCAGAATTTAGCTTTAGTGTCTCTTTGTATCCAGCAAGACCCCAGAAACCCCTGCAGCCTGCACGCAGGGGAGAGACGTGTGGCTGGGTGCACATTCTGAGCTCACCACGCAAAGGCTTTTGTGCTGAAATTCTGTTAGCAAATTTCCATATCCCAGTTGTCAATCAGCGATTGATAAGTAATTGGAAGGTAATGTGTTTTGATTTTTTTTTAGCTAAAGAAGCTCAAAAACAACAGTGTTCTTTGGAACAGTTTTTAAAATGAGTTAAGACTTTTTTTGTTTTTCTAAGGTTTGGGGGAGGGTATGCATATTCGAGAAATATTTTAAGAGGCATATATTGTTTTCAGCAGGAAAATCATGTAACAATGAAACATTTCAGACATCTGTTTTCAATTTTTTTTTTAATTTTTTTTTTTTTTTTTTTTTTTTTTTTTTTTTTTATTTTATTTTTTTTTTGACAGGCAGAGTGGACAGTGAGAGAGAGAGACAGAGAGAGAAAGGTCTTCCTTTGCCGTTGGTTCACCCTCCAATGGCCGCCGCTGCAGCCGGCGCACCGTACTGATCCGATGGCAGGAGCCAGGATCCAGGTGCTTTTCCTGGTCTCCCATGGGGTGCAGGGCCCAAGCACCTGGGCCATCCTCCACTGCACTCCCTGGCCATAGCAGAGAGCTGGCCTGGAAGAGGGGCAACCGGGACAGAATCCGGCGCCCCAACCGGGACTAGAACCCGGTGTGCCGGCGCCGCAAGGTGGAGGATTAGCCTATTGAGCCACGGCGCCGGCTAGACATCTGTTTTCAAAATGCACTCTTCCTTAGCACAGCCTTTTGTCAGAAAGCAGTTTCTCACTTGTTAAATTATTATCTTTGCCTTAAACAGACAGATTAAATGTGTTTGTTTCTTTAAAAATACCTGCTTGGATGAAAGGAAGTCATCGATTTTGGGATATCTTACTTTTAAAGAAAAAGATTTATTTATTTACTTAGAGATCTTCCAGCCATTGGGTCACTACCCAAATGGCACAACAGCCAGGGCTGGGCCAGGCTGAAGTCAGGAGCCTGGAACTCCATCCAGGCCTCCCACATGGGTATAGGGGCCCAAGCACTTGAGACATTTTTCTGCTTTCCCAGGTGCATTAGCTGGAAGGTGAATCAGAAGTGGAGCAGGCAGGACTCAACCCTGTGCCTCTGTGTTGCAGGCTGGGGCTTAGCCTGCTACACCACTTCGCTGGCCCTGGACCTTCCTTCTGATGGGAAGACAATGTGTCTCTCTGAAGCTGAGGAATCTTTGAAACCCTTGCTGGAGACACCCGGCTGTCTTCCAGGAAGGGCAACCCTTTGCCCTCTACCAGGGGCAGAAGAGCCCATCGGCTTTCTAACTGCTGCCAATGGCCCTTCTGGACACACCTTAGTTGGGGTGTGTCCTTACCTGAGAAGAGATAATGGAAGGCTTTCACACCTGGTGTAACCCCTGACTACTCCTGCTCCCTTTTACTCCCCCAGCAGCCCCTGTTCTCTCTGTGGCTGCACTGATGCAGTTTCCTGCCCTGCACCCCATGAAACAGCGGGGTTTTAAAAATCACTATTAAAGAAGTGATGGGCTGTTGACAGACCGTCTTCTCTAGTGCATTAGAGTGGTTCAGCATTCATGCACACACATGCATGTATACACACATGCACACTCATGCATATGCATATACACACGTGTGCACACACACATACGCACATCCATGTGCACATGTACATGCTCAAGCACACACGCACACATATGCACGTGTGCACGCGCTCTCACACCCACACGGTGCATTGGGCAGTGAATTGCTGTCTATCCTGGTCTAACAGGAAACACCTCGGAAACACCCATCTTCCGTCCAACGACAGAGCAAACCTTCCCTATCAAAGAATCTATTCTGAAACTTGTTTCTTCAAATATACGACAGATCTTACCTGCCTTCAAATACGTTTTACTGACAAAGAAATGCCCTTTTACTCTGTCAAGATAGGGCTTTCTGTATAAATTCAAAGACTGTTGCCATTAAAGGAAAAATAAATGTCCCTTATGATGGGTGGCATTTGGTTTTTCACTATACAAAACAAAATCTCTGAATGTTTTATGTATTCTAATAGATTTATGTTAAAGCTTATGGGGCTTAGTCGTGGCTGAGAAAGTGACAAACGCTTATTTTGGGGGCCTGATGGTTCAGGCTCACGAGGCCCTGCTGTCCTGAGGCTTTGCTGCCTGCAGGCAGTGTTCCAAGGGCAGCAGGTGCACCTGGCACCTTCTGCTTCCCAGGCCCGAGTGGGGAAGACCCACCTGGTGCTGAGAGAAGCATCGCTCTCCTGCTTTGCTTTGTGTACTAGTGCTCACCTCATTAGGATCATCTTCTATCTCGGATCATTTTGCAAGAATCTTTATAATCCTCTTTTCCATTTGGGAGGAATGAGTTTTGTTAAAGCCAGAACATTATCTTCACATCGACCTTGCCGGGAGCAGGTAAACTATGATGCATCACAACAGCCTAGAAGCTGATAAAGGCAGGGTGGAGAAGTGTCAACCCTCCTGCCTGGAAAATTCCACGCAGAAGTGAAAATGTAAGATAGGAAATACAAGCAGAGAAAGTGAGCACACCTGCACAACGTTAAAAATAGTGAAGACAGAGAATGAGAGGCAGAGGATTTTTTAATAGAAAATTACATTTTTTAAAAGTCCATATATATGTACTTAGAAATATAAAGGCATAAATGAACAACACTGATCCAAAATTAAGTGAGAAAATCTGACAACATTAACATACAGGGAAAAATGTGAAAATATTGCTAAAAATTTAAGTTCACTTAAGATCTTGGATATAAATCATTTTCCCAGTAAGTCTATTCTTTTTAAACACTTATTGTATTTTGAAGGGCAGAGAGACATACACACAGAAAGACAGTGAAAGAGAGAGAGAGATTGAGAATATCTTCCATCCACTGGCTTATTCCCCAAATGGCCATAACAGCTAGGGCTGGGCCAGGCCAAAGCCAGGAGACAGGAACTCCATCAGGGTCTCCCACATGGGTACAGAGGCCCAAGTACTTGGGCCATCTTCTGTTGCTTTTTCAGATGTATTAGCAGGGAGCTGGATAAAAGAGGAGTAGCCAGAGCTTGAAACAGTGCTAGAATGTGGGATGCAGGTCTCTGAAACATCATTTAATCTGCTGCATCAGGCTAAACCCTGCCTTCAAATCTCTTAAGAAAAATTCTACTGGGCTGGTGTTGTGGCATAGAGGATTAGGCCACTGCCTGTGATACCAGCATCCTTATGGGCTCTAGTTTATATCCTGGCTGCTCCACTTGTGATCCAGCTTCCTGCTAATGTGCCCGGGGAAGGCAGCAGGAGATGCCCCCAAGTGCTTGGGCCCCTGGCACCCATATGGGAGACCTAGATGAAGCTCCTGTTTCCTATCTGTGGCCTGGCCCAGCCTTGGATGTTGCAGCCATTTGAGGAGTGAACCAGTGGATGGAAGATCTCTCTCTCTCTCTCTCTCTCTCTCTCTCTCTCTGTGTGTGTCTGTAATTCTGCCTTTCAAATAAATCTTTTTTAAAAAATTTGTCAGTTACAAAGCCGAGAAAGGAGCACAAAACAAAGAAACCCCATAAAATAACTGGAAATATAAATTAGATGATTTGTAAACTTGAATCTATTATACAGTCAACTAAAGCTTCTAGTGTCTCTCAGTATCACGCTAGCTCACTGTCTAGCAAGCCTGCCTCAAGACCTCTTTCCCTTCAAGGGAAAAGCTATTTCACTGGACTCACCACTGACGACCGAGGAAGAGTGGGGCTTTGTCAAGGTAGATGTTAACTTTAGCATACTGACACGTTGTAAACGACTTTTATCTGGTAGGAAGAATTTATCCCGGATGAAAAGAGGATGGAGGGTTCGGCTGTGTGGATCTGCACACTCACTCCAGCAGCACATCACTGCTGGCTCGCTTAGGCTGGCAGACCCTCCTCCGCCCCGGCTCTCTGGTTCCACTGCTGCCTCCTTGCATGCTTTTCGCCAGTCTTTGACTCTGAATGTGAGGCTGTGACCCTGAACTCTTCACATGCGACTATTTCACTGTCTAGCAATTCTGAAAGATTTGCTCCATTTGATGGCACGACATGTCCTTTCCCAGTCCCACCCTCTGGCCTCACCACCTGGACCCAAATTTATGCTGGAGGTTGTCTCCTGCTCATCTCTGTCTGCTAAGCTAAATGTCAGCTATCAGGGAGCCTCTCCCGACAACCCCAGACACAGATGCACACACACACACGCTTGTGTGCACCCACACGCTCACACATCTCTGTAACACACAGTGTCCTCTCTAGGTTTTGTGGGCCCAACCAGAAATAGAGCCATAAAGGATGGATGAGGGTGGGCCCCATGGGCATGTACAGAGGCTCAGGCAAACACCTGGCCCTTCCCCTGTGAAGGGTGTAACCCAGCTCCTCCTGGGCACTGCATGCCCGGCAGAAAGAAAAACCCTGATGTTTCCTCCTTGGAAAATCTTCACTCCTCAGGATCCAGGTGCACACCCACAGAGACGATGGTGCCGTCACCACTCAGTATAGCACAGAGTCAGGGGCACAGTCTCCAGAGCCATACCCTGCGGGTTCAACTCCCGGCTCTGCTGCTACACCTACCAGCCATGTGACCCTGTGGGACTTAAGCTCTCTGAGTGGCCATGCTCTGCCCAGTGTGACATCACTGGTTGTCCTGTCCCTGTCCCTGTGGGCCTTTATAGACGCATGACAACTGCTCTGGTTCTGAGAAAGCCCTGGCAGGCGAGGGGGTGACACGTGAGCACCGCTGTGGTGCTGTGGGCTGTACTCCAACACCAATCAAGCCTCCTGGGCTCATCTCTGGGGGTCTACCCAGCTAGGTGGGAAGAGCTTAGGGCCGCAGCCACAGAGGTAAGTCCGTGTGTTCACATTTCAAGCACAGGGGAACAGCCGTGACTCTGGCGTGCCTGGCCCAGTCCCCGGGACAATGGGCACTGGACCCCTGTCCCTCTGCCTCTGCTGTCCCCACCCTCCTCACTGCCAGTCCCAGCCTTAGCCGCACGGTTCAGTGAAATCTCGGATGCTTCCCCTGCTTCTGTGATGCCTTTAGAAGATCTTAAATAACACAATCACCCCAGACTTTATTGCAGAAATGGTGTTTTCAACAGGATCCACACAAAATCACAGCACCTGTGAGACCTTGAGGTGAGGGGCCTTCTGGGAAATATCACGTTAGGATCTGGAATAGAAGGGAAGAGGTCCACGGACGGCATCCAGGCCAGCAAAAGTTTTGCCTAAAAAAAATTTTGAGGAAAATTAGATTTATTGGGCATTGATTTTTGCCATTCAAAATTTAAAACCTCTTTCAAAGCAATTTTAACTTTTTAAAAAAGATTCATTTATTTCAAAGGCAGAGTTACAGAGAGAGGTGGAGACACAGAGATCTTCCATCTGCTGATTCACTCCCCAGATGCACACAAAGGCCGAGGATGGAGCAGGCAGAAGCCAGGAGCCAGGAGCTCCATCTGGGTCTCCCGTGTAGGGTGAGAAGAAACACCTGTAGGCAGCCTTGCAGCAGACACAGATCACAGGGCAGAAGCTGCACCTGGGAAGCAGGTGGCTCAGTGTTCCTTGAGGCAGCTCAGCCAGGGGAAATGTGGAGTATGAGGCTTGGAGGCTGGGACAAGCCTGGGACACCCCTCAGCTTTCCGGCCACCACGGAGGTGCAGAGCCGGGACAGACCAAGCCCCTGCGGTTTCCCATGGGTACCTGAGACAACAGAGGAAAGTATTCAGTGGCTCCTACTCTGCCGGATGCTAGCTTACAGCTCGGACAAAAGACTATGCGTGGACACATACATTTTGTTTAAATTTGGCTCTGCCAAATCCACTGAATGGCCCTTGCTGACCCCACGGTGCTTTCAGCTGGACGTCTGGCAGGATAAGTGGCCTTTCTGTACCTGTTCCAACTTGGTTAGTCCATCTGTCACATGGAGTGCAGCCTGAGACCATGCACCGGCTCAGCCCCTACAGGTGCCTCCCTCTTGATGCAGTTCCACCCTCACCCTATGGTTCTCTTCCCTCCTGAGTGACAGCGGCTGGAGGAATGTTTGTCTAACCCCATCAGCTCCCAGCAGCACTCAGCTCTGCTAGGACCAGGCAAGGCAAGGCATGGGAGCCACGGCCCTGGCCACTCCTCTGTAGCTGAGACAACACTGACATCTTGTGGTCTGCAATTCCACCTGCCCCAAGCATCACAGGGCAGTGCAGAACCAGCTCTGCCAGGGGCAGTGGCTCCCAGCACAGGCTCAAGCCAGTCAGCTAATACTCAGGTGTGATACTAGGGGCATTAACAAGCATCGCATAATTATTGTGCAAGATGGGCAAAGCACCACTCTGGATGTGTTTAATGGCTGTGGTGGGAAAGAGGAGGCAGGGTCCTGCAGCCCAAGGATGAGAAGTGCTGTGGGGTCCAAAATCTAAAGAATGCTTGGGAGTTGTCCCAAAGGCAAGGTGGTAACACGCAAGTCCACATTCCCAGGCCTTGCACAGCAGACTCAGTACAGAGAGGAGGGCTTAGCCTGGGACCTCCAGCACAAGAGAAGGGTGTGCATGGTTGATTTGGGTAGAGCCCAGAGTGGGGGGGCCCAGAGAAGGTGAGAAGTGGACGCTATTGGAAAGGCAGAGAGCCTCGAATGCCAGACCAAGGATACCAGCTTTGCTCAGTTGCTGGGCATCACGTGATCCAGATGTATTTAAGAGGAAGTAACCAGAACAGTGCGAGCAGGACAAGGCTGGGAGGACATTCACCCTGCAGTCCTCGGGGGCCTCACAGCACAGCAAGGGCCTGCAGCTTCATCAGCCCCTCAGAGAACAATGAGCCCACAGTGTTGGAGGGTCAAGGTCAAGGCTAAGGTGGCTGTCAGGCTCCATGGAGGGAGAAACAATCCAACACCAAGACTCCTGCGTGATTTCATCCACCGCCTCTCACACGGGGACCTGTGAACTCACAACTCTCTCATCACATCACTCAGGGACAACCTGGCTCCATCATGCTTGCTATCACTTGAGCATGCAGTGGGTTTTCCGGGAGTGACTTGGTGCAGAATAGAGCTGAGCATTGACAGTGCAGGTGAACGCTTTATCCTATCGAATCTGCTGCTATGATTACAGAGGCAGAGGGGAGAGCCCTGCTGTCCTCCGCCAGCCAGGCATTAGGGGAAGGAGCAAAAACCTAAAGCAATGCCATGCTTATGAAATTTTTGCATGAGAAAATAGTTATTAAAAAGGCTTGTAGGGAGAAGTAATGGGCTTATTTTATTTTTACTGAGTTCATAAATAAATACACAGGAAATGCCTCTACTCTAATTTCTAACGTGGTAAATATTAACAGAACTCACATAAACAAAACTTTTGGTGGGCGCCAGTAAATTTTAAGAGTGTAAAGAGAGGGGCCAGAACTGTGGCCTAATAGGTTAAGCCTCTGCATGTGGCACTGGCATTCCCTTTGGGTGCCGGTTCTAGTCCCAGCTGCTCCACTTCCGATCCAGCTCTGTGCTATGGCCTGGGAAACCAGTAGAAGATGGCCCAAGTCCTTAGGCCCCTGCATACACTTGGGAGACCCAGAGGAAGCTCCTGGCTCTGGATGGGCACAGCTGCAGCCATTGCAGCTTTCTGGGGAGTGAACCAGTGGATGGAAGACTGATCTCTCTGTCTCTACCTCTCTCTGTTACTCTTCAAATAAATAAAATAAATATTTTTATAAAAAAAGAGAGATCAAAGTGGAGTAAGACAAATCCCCCAGTCCACTTATGGTTTCCTGGGGACATGGAGAAGCAGCAGGTCTGCCTGGGACATCAGGAAATTCCCCACGGACGATGTGACATTTGACTTGGGTCCTGCAGGAGGAGAAAGGGTTTATGGGGTGAAGGAGGGGGGAGAGAGAGGCTTCCAAAGCTCACAAGTGAGAAAACACATGACATGATTAGGGAGCTGAGTAGGCCAATGGAGGTGCGTGTGTGCGTGTGTGTGGGCATGCATGTGTGAGTTTGTATGTGGGTGTGCACATGCATGCATGTGTTTGCCTGTGTGTGCAAGCTTGTGTCTTTGCATGTGTGTCTGTGAACATGGCTATGGATGTGCACGCATGTGCTGAAGGGACTTCAAAAAGTTCATGGAAAATAAGTTAAAAGATAAGTTTGTTTTCGTGCAAAAAAAATTGAAACCCATGCATACAAGAAGTCCTCAAAAGGTTCATGAAAATTGCATACTAAGAAAGCACTGCAGGGACTTCAAAAACTTTTTACACCAAAGCAAACTTGTCTTTTGATTTCATTTTCCCACCAACTCTGTGAAGTACCCATGTGTGTGCATGTCTGGGCATCCGTGCACTGAGTACCTTGCGTGCTTGTGTGTGTGCACACGGGCTTTGATATGTGTGACCATGTGTGGTGTGGGGAGCAACTGGGAGCAACTCGGACTAGACTAAGTTACTGGAATTAAGACTTATTCTATGCATCTGCTCTCCCACAATATGGCGCTGGGAGAGGAGGAAACAGCTTCTACACAGCTGCCTCCAGTTCAACCAATAAACTGTAGGACCTGCTCCTGATTGGAGGAGAGCAGCGTACTCAGCATGTGGGTAGCAGAGTTGGGATTGGTGGAAGAGGACTATAAAGGAGGAGAGAGACAACATGCACCAGGAACATCTATGAGGAACACCTGAGCAGCCCCCGAGAGAGCCGGCCGGCGGTGTGCCGCTCCCCTGCGGAAGTGGGGAAAGTGGCAGGGGGAACTGCCCTTCCACGGAGGTGGAAGGGACGGTAGCCAACCCAGGAAGAACCAGCAGCAAACCCGGGGAGGGCCGAGCAGACAAAAGAACAGCGCAGGGTCCTGTGTCGTTCCTCCACGAAGAGGGGGAGCGACATAATGGTGCCGTGACTCGGATATGAAGCCTAGGCAGGGTTCAGTGTCGCTCCTCCATGAAGAGGGGGAGCAACAGTGTGGGACACGCTTCCAGATGCATTTTGTGCACATGTGTGCTTATGTGACAGCCTAAGGGTTATGGGGCAACAATGTATCTCTTGGACAGAGACAGTAAGAAGCAGGAGAGAAAATGATTGTCCAAGATATTTTATTTTTATTTGGTCGACACAAAAACCTTGCCACCTATGTGGGGTTGCACCCATTTGACAGAAAGGTAAGTGAACTGGCCAGGGACACACCAGGAATGGCGGACACAGCCCTGGTTCAGACCAATCTTCTCCACAGTCCCCTCTGCAGGAAGCTGGTGCTGGGCAAATGAGGAGCCTGGAAGCCCAGCTCTGTGCTGGAGCCCCGCCGACCCCGAGTGCCCTCATTCCATAGGGAGAACACTGGTGAGTGTTTATTTGTGTGGACAGTCCCTCCAGCATGCACCAGGGCAACCCTGCCCCTCTGCCATTAGACAGAAGAAAATACGTGTGCCAGCACTTTCCCAGCCTTTCAGAGAGCCCATAGCAAAACACAGGTCCAGTCTGTAGAGGGCCTAGTGGGAGATGAACTGGGAGGCAGGGGTGAGGACACCGGGAAACCCCCAGACCCCTTCCTGCTCATGGAGGCTGCTGGGGGCTTGACTGAGCTCTGCACATGAGGCTCTGCCACGCTCACTGCCGGGGCCCTCTGACTCTCCTCTCTGTGTCTGCTCCACTGAACAGTGCTGCTGCCAGCCCAGCCCAGCCCAGCCCACAGCCATTCACCAAGTCCAGCAGGAGCCCCCCATGGCCTAGCAAGGAGTAGCAAGTATTTCCCATGCCAGGTGCTGTTACAAGGCCTTCAGTGGGAGGGGTCTCCAAACTGCTCATGGAAGTGGAGTTAAAAGTCAATTTGAAAATGAACCTTGATGTGAATGGAATGGGAGAGGGAGCAGGAGATGGGAGGGGTACAGGTGGGAGGGAAGTTATGGGATGGGGGAAGCCATTGTAATCCATAAACTGTACTTTGGAAATTTATATTTACTAAATAAGAGTTTTTTAAAAAAGATAATTTGAATGCAAAAAAAATTGAAATCCAAGCATACGACAAATCTTCCAAAAGTTCACAGAAAATGTCTGTTATAAAAGATGATGCGTGGATTTCAAAATGTATTGCACTAAAATGAACTGATTATTTTTCCCTTATTTTATTTGAGAGCCTGAGAGATGAAGGAAGGAAGGAAGGGAGGGTGGGAGGGATCATTCATCTTCTGGTTCATTCCCAAAATGTTCTCTGCAATGCTCAGGGCTGGGCTGGGGCTGGGGCTGAAGCTGGGAGCCGCAAACTCAATCTGGATCTCCTTTGTAGATGGCAGGAATCCAATTGGTTGAGCCAACACCTGCTGCCTCCCAGGGTCTGCATTGGCAGGAAGCCAGACTTGGGAGCTGGAGCTGAGAATTGCACTCAGGCACTCCCATACAGGGTGTGGGCCAAATGTTGCCCCTAGACTGACTTTTTTTAAAAAAAGATTTATTTACTTATTTGAAAGAGTTACATAGAGAGCTCTTCCATCCACTAGCTCACTCCCCAGATGGCCACAAAGGACAAGGCTGAGCCAGGTCATGAAGCCAGGAACCAGGAGCTTCCTCCATGTCTCCCATGTAGGTAGCAGGGGTCCAAGCCCCTGGGCCATCCTCCGCTGCCCTTCCCAAGCCATTAGCAGGGAGCTGGATTGGAAGTGGAGCAGCCAAAATGCCAGTCATACACTTATCTTTTAGTTTCATTTTTCTGCCAACTTGCTAAGATGCCTTCATATTCTGCCACTTCTTAATATCATGTTTCCCATATTCTATAGAATATAGGATAAAATTATATCCTATAGCACATATTACACATTTCATGTATATTTACTCTTTTTTTAAGATTTATTTATTTATTTGAAAGTCAGAGTTACACAGAGAGAGGAGAGGCAGAGAGAGGTAGAGACAGAGAGAGAGGTCTTCCATCTGCTGGTTCACTCCCCAGTTGGCCACAATGGCCAGAGCTGTGCTGATCTGAAGCCAGGAAGCAGAAGCTTCTTCCAGGCCTGCCACGCAGGTGCAGGGGCCCAAGGAGTTGGGCCATCTTCTACTGCTTTCCCAGGCCATAGCAGAGAGCTGGATCGGAAGTGGAATAGCCGGGACTTGAACCGGTGCCCATATGGGCTGTGCCACAGTGCTGGCCCTGTATATTTACTTTTTACACCATCTATGCTATCTGTTCCATGGTGCCTTACTTGATGTTTTCAGTGCAGTGCTTGGAGGCCCTTTTTTATCAGCCCATATTTCAGATGAGAATACTGAGGCCCAGAAGGTATGGGTAACATCCAGTAACAGTGACAGACAGAATGCAAACCTACCTCTGCCTGCAACTCAGACTTGTGCTCTTTCCTCTGTGTCAGCTCTCCTGGCTGGTCTCATTCAGGGTCACCACCAGGACATGGCCTGTGGCTGCAGGACCTCAGCCATTCTCTCCACATCCCCGCTGCACACCGTTCCTGACCCAGCGGGTCCTGGTCACCTCCCCATTCTTCAAGGCCTGAGTGTGGTGGTGGCACTGACACCCTGAAAAAATCCCAATCAGTTAACATTCAGCCAACAGTAGCTCCTTTGAAATAAAAGATTATGGAGCCCTTAAAATCATATTTTATGGCCATAGAATTAAATGTATGTGTGTAAAACAAATAATAAAGGGCAGAGTTTTAACATGCATAGCACATGATCAGAAATGAGAAAAAAAGAAGTCCGTGGAGAAAAAGCCAGAAAGGAAAGTCACCAACTGCTAGCCATGGTTATTTCTGGATGATGGGCTACTGCTTGTCTGTTTTGTTCTTCTTTTGACTTTTCTGTATCTCACAATTTTCCATAAAAGCCATGCATCGCTTTGCAAAGAAGGGCAAAAACACTGAAAGCCCGGCTTTGGCTTGCACCCTGCACAGTTGCCCATTTCCTGTGCACTTCAAAGGGTGTGGGGCTGCAGGGTGGCCGTGTTCTCATTCCACAGAGCCTGCCAGGCACCTGGGGGTGGGAGGAGCGAGCACCAGGAAAAACCCAATGACCCGCGTGGGCAGCTGGGTCTGCTGCCCCTGCCCTGCAGTTCTTCCCTCTCCTTTCACCTGAATTCCCCAGGACACAGCACCGCAGCAGCCTGAGTCCGAGCCTCCCCGCCCCAGCCGGTCTGCGGCACTCAGCAGCACAGCCTCCGAATGGCCAGGTGGCCTGAAAGGAGCCCACTGGAGGCACCAAAAATCCCCCCACAGCCCCTATTGGCCTGAGTGCAGGGGTCCCAGAGGACGGGACCCAGAGCGTGGGAAAGCAGGACTGTCCCTTCCTCTCCTCATCCCCTGTTGTCACCCAGGACCACCAGCGACACCATAGCTCCTACATTTGTCCTCCCACAAAGTCAGTCGACGTTTCCCAAGGGGCACAGCCCATCAGCTCCTGTGGGGGCTCAGCAAGTTCCGCTGCAGGAGAGAGACACCTGGACACCAGGCGGCACTCTGGAGCCATCTGGACCTTGTCAGGTGGGACAACAGGTGGCAGAGGGCGGAGGCAGCTCCTGTCCCTGGGGTGGGCTGTGCCTGAGCAGGTGTGTCTGAGCTGGGTGTCTGCAAATTGAGCACAGAAAAGGTGGGAGAAAAGAGCATTTTGTGCAAAGCCCGAGCCAAAGAGCAAACACAAAAGGAGAGCGGTGGGGGTCCCTGGCCAGAGGAGGTAAGATGCTTAGCCTCCTCTGCTGCTAGTACTGAGGGGGTAGGAAACCTCTTTTCTGCAAATGAGGCCAGCTGGGTGTAGAAGCAGAGGAGCACTTGGAGAGTCGTGTAGGGCACAAGAGAGAGTGAGGGCAGAAAGTCCCCTGGGGCATTGTCCCAGACATTAGTTACCTATTAATTCTGCCCAGGTGCAGAAATGGAAACTCTCACATCACCTGGATATCCCAGGCCCTCCCTCTGCTGACCCAGCCCTGTCAGAGAACCTGACCTGAGCCACCAGTGGGTCCCATGCTCCAGCGCCGGGCACTAGGAACCAGAGAAAGTTAATTCCACTTCCTGGGGGCACTGGGCTGTGACCTGCTAGCTACAGGTCTGATTTGCCAGACTAACTAGAGCATGGAGGAGCTATTCTGCAGGAAATGAGGCAAGTGGTGCAGAAGAAAGAGAGCAGAGAGGTCACCAGCAAGGACTGGATGGGGCTCTGCAGTGCCCCAGGCTCCCCTTCCACTCCTGAAGCCCAACCCTAGCCTTAAGTTTGCATTCCATGAGGAGGGAAAACATGATTGATTGATTCATTTTCTCTCTCTCTCTCTCTCTCAGTTAAGTTTCCATTGCTTGCACCCAAAAAATCCTAAGGTATGTTAAACTTTTTGCTCAACTTCCAGCCTGAACTAAGTTGGTGTAGTGAGACTGCACAGAGCCGAGTGTATGTGAAGACTGTTTAAATCATGACATCAACAGGTGACACGGGCTGCTCTGCCAATTAGCCAGGCTCCATCACTCACAGCCAGGCCCCCTCACATACCCTCCCGAGGCATCTGTGAGCTTCACCAGGGGAATGCCACCATCCCCAAGCAGATGTTGGGGCAGCCGGGGAAAGCAAACACCAACAGGGCCTCTTCTGCATGAGGAGGGGATGGACAACTCTGGTCACTGAGTGACTGCCTTGGCCCCTACCCCAACCAAGAGGGTAGTTGGGTAACTGGCACTGCTGAGCTCCCACCTGGGATCCTCCGAGGCCTGGGGATCCCAACACATCACCACCTCTGTGGGCAGGAAGCTGAAGTCAATACCAGCAGCAGCCCTGCCAGAGACGGAAAAAAGATGGCAGAAACTCCCGAACAGGTGCAGCTCCCCCCTTTGCTCCTCCCACATCACTCAGAAGCCATTTCCTCTTCCAATGAGAAACCTCTCTATTCTCACTATGTCTGCCAAGTTCAGTTGCTTCGTTCTGCATTTGAAAAAAAAAAAAGCTTAGTTCCGATTTTTGATCTGTTCCAGATTTTCCGATTTCAGCGCAGCTGTATACTGGTTGGCCCTGTAAAGAGAACAGGAAGGGTGCTCCTCCAAGCCTCACCCTGGCACAGCTCAGCATCAGCACCTTCTGGAAACAGGTGCCAGACTACACAAGTGGTGTAGCCTTTCCCAGGAGGACGGAACTCTGCTAGGTCTGACCCAAACTTGCATCCCAGCTGTGCTGGTTGAACAGGGTGTCTGTATGCAGCCCAGAGGGTGGGCGCTCAGAGAAGCCCATTCCTCTCTGCAAAAGCTCGCCGCAGCCCCAATCTCCCACCCACTCCATGCGAGCCAGGAAAAGAGGCTGCCCCCACTCATGGAGCAGACCACAGGGCTGCTACAGATCTTCTCCCTTTGACACATCCCAGAGAGTCAACACATCTTCAGACATAAATGTCCTTCTTCCCTGGGCTGGAAAAGCCCCCTCCTATTCTAACAGAAGTCCTGCTTTCCTTTCCCTGACAAAACACTGTATTTGCAGCAAAACTAATACACACAAGCATTTCTTCTCTCTCTCTCTTTTTCTCTCTCTCTCTCCCCCCACCACTCCTTCTTGCTTGAAGACCCCTAACTAGCATCAGATCCCAGCAGAACACAAATATCTGAGTATAAACATGACATTAAAAAGACTCTAACACCCTGAGCTAGAGTAGTTTCCCTGGTTTGTCAATTTTTATCGGTAAATACCCTAGAGATTGTTGTTATGGAAAGAGATTATAAGGAAATTAGCCCAGAGAGGAAGGAACATAGATAATTGTGATTCCAAATTAATTTATCCTATGGATGCTCTAACCAATGCTCTGGGTCAGTGGTTCCACTCAAGCTTCTGGGGTGGCTTACTTGAAACCTGCACTCAGCCCCGGCCCATGTGAAATCAAGTGGAAGTGCCAGGATTTCCTTGTGATCACTTCCTTGGAGAAAATGACTCAAACATCAGGGAGACAGGAATGAAAGAGTGGATTTCTCAGGTGTGACTTGCTCAGCCATACCCTGCATCTGCCTCCCCGGGGGCACAGATAGCTGTCTTTGATGAGGACTGGAGAAACACACTGGACTAGCTGCACCTGGCCTGCAACTTCATCAGCGCACTGTGGTGGCTCCCCTGGGCTGACTGGAGTGACAAAAGTGACTGCCACCTCTGAAGTGGGCTCCCTGATGCTGGGGGCTGACAGGCACAGCAGTGTCTCAGCCTTCAGTGTGCATCTGCACCCCCTCGAGGGCTCTCCCCGACCCAGAGTCTCTGACTCAGGAGGTGCCCACAGAGTCTGAGAATTCACACTTCTGACCAGTTCCTTGGTGATGCTGCTGTGTTGGCTCAGGGTCCACAATTAAAGGAACACAGAGCGATACCAGAAAGGAATAAATGAAGCAGGGGCTCTCACCCTCAGAGATGAGGGAGGGGCAGTTGCAGTGGGGAGCAGCGAGTCTAAGCAATTTCATCACAATGATTTGTCCCATGGGGATAGTTCTCAGCGGTCAAATGTTCTTGGGGTCCCCAGAGCTGAAAGAGATTGGCAGACTACCAAAGCCTTACTTGATCTGTTTGCTTGACCAATAAACAAAGACAAAACAGCTTAGTGACCACTACAAAGGAGATTCCTGGCGCCTCGCCCAGCTCCCAGTGCTGCGCTCTTCACACACATGGAGTCACTGCACTGCAAGGGGGTCCGGCTTTACTTTCAGAAGAACCAAGGACAGCACCACAAGGATGCACTGTGACTCCCTCCCGCATCCCTCCCAAGGGGACCTGCAAGCTTGGGGCTGAGGGTGCATGGAGAAGGGGTCGGCCCACACTTGCCAGGGACGCCTGACAGCAACCCCCGAGGACCCACAGCGCTCTGCATGCTGCTGAACCAGCGAGTGAGCAAGGAAGGGGGCAGCGGCCCAGGCTGCGCCACGCGGCCCTGATCACCCTGGCTGCTGCCTGACAGTGTGAAGGCGGAGCATGTCTGCAGCAGTGGAGTTTCATGTAAAGGGGCTTCACAAAGTTTGTGGACAATGGGAATTGAAGAGAAGTTTATTCTGGAGTGAGAAATCCTGAAATCCGTGAATACTTTTTTCTTTTTTTTGAAAAATATTTGTTTATTTTATTTGAAAGTCAGAGCTGCAGAGAGAGAGAGGGAGAGACACACACACAGAGATCACTCATCAGCTAGTTCATTCCCCAGTTGGCCACAACAGCCAAGGCGGGGCCAGGCCAAAGCCAGGAGCAAGGAGTTTCATCAAAGTCTTGCATGTGGGTGCAGGGGCCCAAGCACTTGGGCCATCTTCTGCTGCTTTCCCAGGCCATTAGCAGAGAAAATTCTTAGGGTCAGTATTAGTGTTATGACAATGCTTTACACCAAGGAGAAAGTGGGTGGCTTTTCCCCAACAAGATTAAATATACCTAATTAGTCATATACTTGTAGATTGGCACCCACCATCAAAATCATTTATCCAAATGTATCCTTCTGAGTTGATGCAGCAGAAAACTTAAAGGGCGACATGGAAAGATCATTAGAAAACACAGTTCAAGCATCAGCAAGGCCATCATCCCCAAGGAGAGACATCAGGTATCTGGAATCTAGCTATGATTAATTTTCAAATGTGTGCCTAAGCACGCAAATGTAATATAACCGTAACCAAGTTAGCAACACAGTGACTACTGTGTGAGACAAAGAGGAAAGAGGCACAGTGCTGCAGCCTGACTGACCAGCACTGCAAACCTGTCTGGATGTCCCAAGGACATCCCTGGGACCCCGGGGACCAGGAACCAGCAGGCTGGCTCTGCCCAGAAACCAAGAGTGCACCTGGGTATTTGGAAGTGACTGTGTGGGGGGACCAGGTTCTCTGTGATGCACTGAGTAAAACGAGTCAAATACAAAGGGGACATTGGAACATTCAAAGAAAATGCGGGGCTTTTATGGGAAAAGTGCCGTGCTGGGGACATAATTCGGTGAAAGGCTGTACTGATATCTTCGAATAGCACAGTTACAGGAAATCCATTCCAATAAAGCCTCACCCAGTAGGAGGCATTTTGATATTTCAGGCATTTTGATATTTCAGGCACAACTCTAAGCAATTAAGCTCATTTAAATTGCAGATTTGGTATTTTCCTTCATTTTCAGATTTTTACTTGTTAAAATATCTAGAAATTTCCCTAATATCTATATAAATACAATGAACAGTAGCCTATATGTCTAAAAATATTGCACAAATAAAAACACGACTCCAAAAGAAAAAAAAATGCTAGGTGGTCCCAATTACTATGAACATTCTGAATGATGTAACTCTGTAATCCTTTGTTAATGCCTTAAATCATGTGCAACTATACCAATCAACTCCTTAGGCCAAGCTCTCCTTAAAAAATTTGATATGCAAACCATGAACAGCCAAATACATCACTTTGCATACATCACTAAACTTTCTCTTCCACAACAGGAAACTCAACCAACCCCAGAAAACGTCCCCCTCCAGACTGAAAACCCTCATGTCAACATCTTCACCATGATCACAAAGCTAAGACAATAAGCGACCCAAGTTCCTGTGGAGACGCATTTGGCGCAGCGCTGATTTGCAGACGCAGATCTGCGGTGAGCTCCGACTCCTCAGCAGAGCCAGGGCCTCGCTTCCACCTCTCACTTAACACTGACTAAGGAGCAGGTCAGCAGGATACTCGCAGTTTTTAAAGGAAACTGCAGGCCAATACTTCATGTTGTTGTGCAAGCAATTTAGATATTTTTCTCTTAGATACATTATGCTTCATAATAATATTGATGAGCCTATCTTCTGCTGAGATTAAGGCTCAACAAAAGTACAGAGAAGTTAAACTGACAGGCTTAACATGTCTGTAAGTTCTTCAGGGAGGAAAAAAGAGCAGGAAAGACGTCAGAATAAATCAATGACTGGAGTCAACAGATGGTTATGTAATGGACAATAAAGACATTTCCCTCAGCCTAGGGAGTTAAAAACAAATTTGAAATTTAAACTCATTAAGAGTCCATATCAACTTCTAAATCAACCGAAAATCTACTAATTCATTAGACTGTTTTACTTTGGGGAAATCAAGAATGATAGTATCCTATATGCAATATGGGGTCAGCTTTCTTTCTCCATTGAAATGGAAGACCACCCATGTGCCCACTCTTAGCTGCAGCCATTGTGGCCCCCTCTGTGGACAAGGAAGTATTAGCTGCTATGTCCGAGGGAGGACTCATCTGCACTATGTGAGGGACCCGCTGCACTGCGGGGCCTCTCCTGTGGAAGCGCTGCTGCGCAAGGCTGAGAGCCTACTGCGGCGCTGAGCACTTTTTACCAAATCTAACAATGATTTCTATCTACCGAACAGCACAGTCACTGGATGACTGGTGCTCTGACAGGTAAGGGAAGACTGCATCCAATGGCAGCACACACTTCCTTTGAAATTCCCACTCAAGCACTTGCTGCTGTTCCTCTCTCACAAAGGGACAGCCAAGTCCACCATCTTAAAGACACGCGTCACAAAGGAATCCCTAGAAATTTGAATGAGTCACTTTCTTGGCTTCATTCTTTCCAGTACATTTTTGGCCCCCGGAGCAAAACAAAAATTGGTCATATACGGTGATCTGTCTGAAAACAATTCATGCTGATTAAAGCAGCTGCAGAGGTACACCCTAAATGTGGCATGATGTGAAGGACAGGAAGACACGTTCACTACACTGTCTGACAAGCGGCCTGCAGGATGGTTAAGTTCATGCACATGGTTGCCTGGAGGTCCCACAGCTGCCTTCTGCAGCACAATGGAATAAATAAGCATAGTGCCTTTGAAACACCATTCAATAAAACACAATTCCTATCTTGAATTCTGTTCTCCTTCCCAAATCTACTCTTCAAGAAATTCTCAATTAAATGTACACCAACCAAAATGGGAAACCTAGGAAACCCAGAAGAACTAAACCATTATGAAGTCTAGCTTTCTCAAATGCATAATTTTTAAATTTATAATTATTCTTAAAATATTTTCACTTGTTTTGCTACAGAAAATAAGTTTTAAATCCCTATGTATGGGATATTTACACCCCATCCAAGTTTTGGGCAAATATTTCAAGTCCATTATTCCAGTCTTCAGATATTGGCAGAAAGTCAATAAACATAAACATTATAATAAAGACTTAATTCATGATACATGCTGTGGAACCTTTAAAAAGCTACATGAATCCATAAGCCTATGGAGTTCAACACTGAATCAAATTCCTGCACTAACATATGTTACAATTTCAAGACATAGCTCACTCTCCAAAATTTACCCAGTAGCAATGTGAACACACACAAAGGGGCGGTGGTGAAGAATTCCTGTGTGTGAGAAATTAAAATTCCAGCAGAGAAACATGCTTTATATTCTCGGTTTATGTGATGCTCCAGAAAGAGGCCAATACACTTGGCACACACTAGCCTACCTTTACCATTCTCATGGAGAAGTCGGAGGACAAATACTCCAAGGCTTATCTGCTCTGTGTCATCGCCAGCACAGCTGACACGTGCACAGCATGCACCACACTCAAGAGCGAAGATCCATGTAGTAAAATGAACATGAGCAGCTCTGAATGACAACCAAGAGTCAAACAAATGTGAACTTGCCTCTAGCAGGGACAAAAGCACAGAAAGAAACCTAAGACAGAAGAGTTCTTGGGGCCAGTGTGCCTCACAAGTACTCCTATGAAGTTCACTGTGTGGGTCCATTCCACAAATACCAGGAAAAATACATGATTTCGCCAGTGCTGTGGCTCACTAGGCTAATCCTCCACCTTGCGGCGCCGGCACACCGGGTTCTAGTCCCGGTCAGGGCACCGGATTCTGTCCCGGTTGCCACTCTTCCAGGCCAGCTCTCTGCTGTGGCCAGGGAGTGCAGTGGAGGATGGCCCAGGTACTTGGGCCCTGCACCCCAAGGGAGACCAGGAGAAGTATCTGGCTCCTGCCATCGGATCAGCGCTGTGCGCCTGCTGCAGCACGCCGGCCATGGCGGCCATTGGAAGGTGAACCAACGGCAAAGGAAGATCTTTCTCTCTGTCTCTCTCTCACTGTCCACTCTGCCTGTCAAAAAAAAAAAAAATACATGATTTCCATTACTGATGGACATCCAGTCAAAAAAAAAAAAAAAAGAATTTTGGGGCCAGCACTGTAGCATGCTAGGCTAAGCCTCTGCCTGCAGTGCCAGCATCCCATATGGTGCTGGTTCATGTCCCGGCTGCTTGCCTTCCAATCCAGCTCTCTGCTAGAGGCCTGGGAAAGCAGTGGAAGATGTCCCAAGTGGTTGGGCCCCCTGCGCCCACATGGGAAACCTAGAAGAAGTTCCTGACTCCTGGCTTTGGATCAGCTCAGCTCCAGCTGTTGCAGCCATTTGGGGGAGTGAAGCAGCAGATGGAAGACCTCTCTCTCTCTTTCTGCCTACTCTACTTTTCAAATAAATGTTTTTTTAAAGACAATCACAACTGAAAATTATGCAAAGATATGTTTAAAATAAACAAATCATCTAGTTGTTCTTTTTAAGCTAAATGTCCAAGACTTCTAAAGTCCCTGGGCATTTTATGATAAATCAATGAATAAAAGAAGAGGGTACTAAAATCATCACATAATTGATTCAACAGATGCTCCTTGGGGTTCCCAGAAAAAGATCACACCAAAGTGATCACAAACCTTAGGAGGATTAGTGGGAAAATAGGGCAGGACCATATCAAGGAAACCAAAATCTACCAGAGGGAAAAAGTAATCAGGGAGAAGAGTGGCAGCAAATAGCTGATTGAGTGGGTATTTGTTTTCCCTTTTCACCTTCAAAGAGAGTAAGAAATTCTTGTCTCAAGTTAAAAGTCTAAAAATACCAGTGACAGAGACGAGCACTGTGGTGCAGAGGATTAAGCTGCCACTTGATGCCAGCATCCTGTATCAGAGCATCCGCTGGAGCCTGATCCAGCTCCCTGAGAATGTGCCTGGGAAGGCAATGGATGGCAGTTCAAGTGCTTGGGCTTCTGCCTCCGAGCTGGGAGACCCAGATGGACTTTCTGCCTCCTGGCTTTGGTATGGCCCAGACCTGGCTGTTGCAGTCATTTGGGGAGTGAACCAGTGGATGAAGATCTCTCTCTCTCTCTCTCTCTCTCTCTCCCCCCAACCTCTTAGTCTTGCCTTTTAAATAAGTAATCTTTAAAAATAAATATATCAGCAAAATTTTAAAATTGTGGTTTTCCCTAATGTCTATCTCTATCAAGGAAAAAAAAAGGTATAAATGTGCTAGCAGCTTAAGGCATAAAAAGGTATGATTTTCCAATGCAGATAGTAAAGAATTGATTATTAACCAAACCACCAGAAAGGCTCACTGTGACCTGCACTGAATGTCCCATCTGCACTCTTCTGAGTGCTCACGTTACTCAGCTGACCACTGCTCATCTGAGAAATAACTGGAAACACAGCAGAGTCAGAAAGACACACTGATCATATAAGTGTAAGAAGCCTTCATTTCAAATATTAAAGAGTGAGAGAAATGACCAAGAATAATAAAGTGTTGAGTCTTTTAACAGAGAGGAGTTCAACTGAATAGTCAGGCAAATAAAAGCTTAAACTTTGTCTTAATTACATTAAATAAATCAGTGGCTTTTATTTACTAAATAAATAATGTCGCTTTGTACTTTTATCTTTTTAATGGTGTAATTTTCCTATCCCCAAATAAATATTTTGGTTTGTTATTTGAGAACTTGGTTTAGAAAATCAATTCCTGTACCACGAAGCAAAACATCTCTTTTAAGAATAAAAAGTGACTGTAATGCAAGAACCAAGGAAATCACTTGCTGTGCATACGTGGAAGACTATGTGGAAGTGGTTAGCCACTGAGGACTGGAGTGCCGCTACCTGCCGGCAAGCTGGACAAGCTGCTTCTTAAGCTCTTGATATCAAGCAGAACAGATGTGTGTTTTAATGGCTGTTACATTATAATTTCCCCAAACTCCAAGCACTCATCTGTGTTAATTTAAAGGCAAAGATGCTAACAATTCATCATGTCGACATCTACTACTGCTTCAAAGGCCATAAAAAAGAAAAAGAAGTCCTTACACATCTTTAGAATGAATACTAAATATAAAGAGGAAAAGATCTCAAATTCCCAAGACCAATAAGGCTAATAGAAAGGAATATCAAAGATTACTTTAGCAGGGTGAGGTGGAGTTTGCCAAGTAGATGAAGACCTTCTGAGTAGCAGGCCAGCACATGCTAGGCACAGAGGCTAATGATAATAATAGTAATAATAAACAGCTTATTCTAGTCACTTCAAATTGTCAGACTGAATTTGGAGAACCCAGTGTTGGTAGGAAAACAGGGCCAGCTCATTGAGGGATTGATGGCCATTAACTGATGGCTGACACTGGTGAATTTTACATTACCAGAGAAACTGTAACATACAATGTGTTTTAGAATGAACACCCTGGGGTAGTCAGTGAGGAATGTGCCCAGAGAGGATGAGCTTCTGAAGCAGCACAGCCAGGTAGCAGCTACTGCTAACAGCCCAAGAGATAAACTTTAAGGTTCTAAAATTAGGATACTGGGTACAGAAAACAGGAGAGGACTGAAAGGTTTGAAGGTAGGGCAGACAAGATGAAGTACTGTCCTACATTCATTCAAAATGAAACAAATGCCTCTGGAGAAGTTGCCCAGCAGCCCACAAGACCAGAAGGCAAAAGAAAGCCCCCCTAACACACACACACACACACGCACACACACACACTGGAGGGTTTCAGTGAACTCCCTGCAGTCACCAATGAACAGAGCTCTTGGTGCGCTACCCTCGCAGCCTGTGCAGGGGCTGGTGACTGAGACTTCAGATTCCATCCCCAGACTTAAAGAGCCAGGTACCTCTGGCTGGACTCGACAACCTCAAGTCTTACTTTAGTTGAACACACAACTTCAACACACCTGAGAACTCTCAGAGTACATGGTTACGTGTCAAGGTCAAATGGGCAGATGTGCAAAGGCCTGGTAGTCATCTATAATAAGAATCTTAAATGTCTATTTGGGGCTGCTTACAGAGACAACCAGAGCCCATGAACTTCTCACAGGCACGTTCCAGGTTTTATTCATTTTTGTCTTGCCTGGTATCCTGCACATAGTGGGTATTAAATATTTGCTAGATAAATGAATGAATATTTGTTGCATATTTAAGAATTTCTTGTTTAGCCATAAAATTATCAAAGTGATGCTTTCCTATTAGATCAGTGATAAAGTATTAATCATTAAATAGTAACCAGTCTAAAAACAACACTGATGAACAATCTGATAACAGGGCGGAGGCGATTTTATCTGGTAAGTTTGCAGTTAACCTGATTATTCATGTATTTTAAAATTTGGTAAATTATTTATTCAAGAGGCAGAGTCAGAAACAAACAGAAAGAGCTCCTATGAACTGGTTCACTCTCCAAATGCCCACAATGATGGGATGGGAAGGAAGGGGAGGGTTAAGAGTCTGGAATTCAGTCTTCAAAGAAGGAGGTGCCTTTCTCTGAAGAGAGGAGAGAACCTCCACTTTGACTATGACCTTGTCTAAACAAGATAAGAATTGGAGAACTCAGAGGGCTTCCATAGCCTTGGAAACTCATGACTGGAGCATAGGGAGATTACTGATGCCATAGACAGGAGTGTCAATTGGTAAAGTCAACAACAGGAGTCACTGTGCACCTACTCCTCATGTAGGATCTCTGTCCTTAATGTGCTGTGCATTGAGATTTAATGCTATAACGAGTACTCAAACAATATATTTCACTTTGTGTTTCTATGGGGGTGCAAACTATTGAAATCTTTACTTAATGCATACTAAACTGATCCTCTGTAAAAAAAAAAAAAAAAAGAAAAAAAGAAAGAAACTATCAACTCCCAACTTGACTCTCACTGGGATTAAACATGACAATAGGTCTGATCTGATTTCATCATCATTTAAAAAAATCATCTATTATTTTTCACTTTATGTTTCTGTGTGGGAGCAAACTGTTGAAATCCTTACTTAATGTATACTAAGCTGATCTTCTGTATATTAAGATAATTGAAAATGAATCTTGATGTGAATGGAAGGGGAGAGGGAGTGGGAAAGGGGAGGGTTGTGGGTGGGAGGGACGGTATGGGGGGGAAGCCATTGTAATCCATAATTCGTACTTTGGAAATTTATATTCATTAAATAAAAGTTAAAAAAAAAAGAGTCTGAATTCAATCCAGGTCTGCCATATGGATGGTAGGAACCCAACTACTTGAACTACTACCACCACTGTCTTCCCAGGGTCTGTGTTAGCAGGAAATGACCAGAAGCTGGGTCTGGATCTATGTATATCAAGCCTAGGTAGTTTGATATGAGATACAGGCATCATAACCAGTGTTTTAAATGCCAGGCCAAATGCCTACCCTGATTATCTGTGTTTAAAAGGACAGAAGGAAGGACAAATCTATGCAAATCTACACTGGGCTCAGTATACCATCCTTTGGCTGTCGGTAGACCACTCTGCTTCCACTGGCAGGCTCTGACTGCCAAGTCTTATTTTCTTTCTCAGTATGTCTCTCCACCTCTTAAATGGCTGCCAACAAATGTTATAGGGAATAACTCTTTTCCACCATTTTTCACTATCTTCCATCGCAAACTGAATTTTTTGTGTCCACAAGCTGTTCAGAGGAAATGCTCAAATACACCCCACAAATCTCTGAGGAAGATTCTACAGTATATGACTGAGACAGTGTCAAGAAAGACATTTAAGGGCCAGTGCTGTGGAGTAGTAGGTTAAGCTTCCACCTGTGGCGTTGGCATCCCATATGGGTGCTGGTTTGTCCCAGCTGTTCCACTTCTGATCCCACTCCCTGCTGATGGCCTGGGAAAGTAGCAGAAGGATGCCTAAGTGCTTGGGCTCCTGCACCATGTGGGAGACCCGCAAGAAGCTCCTGGCTCCTGGCTTTGGATGTGGCCACTGGGGAGTGAACCAGCAGATGGAAGACCTCTCTCTCTGTCATTCTCTCTTTCTCTGTAACTCAGCCTCTCAAATTTTTCAGTATAGTATAAGAAATGTGACAACCAAGACTGAGATAATAATTTTCAACTTTCTCCATGGCTTAAGCTAGAGTTTCAAAATTCAAAATTTTGCACAAACTATACTTCAGGACTTTCACTGTAACATGTTTTAATCCCATAAATTACTAAATATTGGCAATAAAGAATGACATTGCATCTCCACATTCCCCTCATCGTGAGCATATTTAAGGTATGTTGGGTTTCTGCTAACAAAGAATACTGCTAAAAAATAATATTTTTTAAAGAGTAACTTTTTTAATGGGAAAAGAAAATCATTGTAAATATAGTAAGTCATTTTGAAAATGATGTCATTAAAATTAATCCCACTGATCCCAAAAGCCCAAGGAACAGAAGAAAAAATCAGAGAATATGCCCAATATTTAATAATTACCATTTAAATAATTAAATATATAACAATTTATTTAACTCAATACAACTCAGCAAAACTACTTTTCCAGTAAATCCTGGATTAAACATCTGAATTCTACCTTAAAATTAGCTTTAGGGGCCAGCACTCTAAGGCAGCTGGTAAAGCTACCATCTATGACACTAGCATTCCACATGGGCACTGGTTTGAGTCCTGGCTGCTCCACTTCTGATCCAGCTCTCTGTGAATGAACCTGGGAAAGCAACAGAGGATCTGCACTCATGTGGGAGACCCAAAAGAAGCTCCTGTCTCCTGGATTTGGCCTGGCTCAGTCCCAATCATTACAGCCATTTGGAGAGTGAACCATACATGGAAAATTTATGTCTCTTTCTCTGTAACCCTACTTTTCAAATAAATAAGATAAATGTTTTTAAAAACTAGCTTTAGGAGCTAACACTGTGGCATAGCAGGTAAAGCCACTGACTGCAATGTCAGCATCCCATATGGGCACCAGTTTGAGTCCCGGCTACTCCACTTCTGATCCAGCTCTCGGCTATGGCCTGGGAAAGCAGTGGAAGATGGTTCAAGTCTTTGGGCCCTTGCACCTGCATGGAAGACCTGGAAGAAGCTCCTGGCTCCTGGCTCTTGGCTTCAGGTTGGCTCAGCTCCAGCTGTTGTGGCCAACTGGGGAGTGAACCAGTGGAATGGAAGACTTTCACTTTCTCTCTCTCTCTCTTTCTGCCTCTGGCTTTCTGTAACTCCGCCTTTCAAATAAATAAATCTTAAAAACAACAACAACAACAACAACTAGCTTTAACACTAACTTCCACTCTCCCTAAACACACATCTGTGTTCCAGCCACTATCAGGTAATTACTATTGCCCATCTGTATATTCCTACTTGTTCTTTATTGGTCCTGCTCTTTTACATGGAAAGTCATCGCGTTTCAATCTGCAAATCTCTCATCCTGGAAGCTTTTCAGGATGCTTTTGCAGAAGGGGATCTGGGACTAGCTGTCAGAAGTCCTAAATTTAAAATGCTAGCTGAGCTACTAATTACAGAAATTTTAATATGCCATTTACTTTCCCTGGATATTATTGCCTCAAAGCATTTAGCGAGGTGGTTCCTATAGTAACAGAAAACAGGGAAAGCTGAAGTCTGAGTTTGTTATGGGTGGCAGGCTGGATAAATTATCTTTATTTCACCCATGATCAAATATTTCACCCACGATTGTTGCTGTGGATTTGTTTCTGGGAGGAGGAGCATGGTGGGGGCAAGAGGTGCGGAGTCACCACACAGACCCTGGGAATTGGGTGAAAGCAGGCCTGAGGCAAGCAGCCTGCAGACTCGTTTATTTCAGATGCTACAGTAGCTTATATAGCCAAGGCAGCCAATCTGGTCAAGGGGTGGTCTATGCCCTAACCAATCACACCCTGTTGCCGGCCAGTTTCCAAAGCCATCCAATCACAGTCTGTTGCCAGGCAGTTTCTGTTGTCAGTGGCCATCTTGTCATGGCCTTCTCATTCCACCACATTTCCCCCTTTTTGTTTATTTTTGAGCAATGGGAGGTATGATTCTTGGCCATACCATTATTGACTCCATTTCCATGTGGACTCCATAAGCAGCTGTGCCTGTCTTAGGTTGTCCCCCAGGGGATCTTACCTGTCATTGACCAGCACTCAAAATAGGAGACCACAGGAGTACTTGCTCAGATGAGGGTAGGAATGAGGAACAATGGTAATCAGGATGGCATGACTGCACACAGGCTGTGGGCCGTTTGAGTGGCTGACCAGAACTAGTGGGTATAAAACAGTAATGGATGTGGCTATGGGCAGTTTCTCAGGGTAGCATGATAGGGCAGGTGCATCCACTAACAAGGCGGACTCTGTCTTGTTCAGCTGGTTCTGGTTGGCTGTCAGTTGCAGGCTTGATGTTTTTGGCTGGTACCCAAATGGGCTGTCCTGCATTCTCTGGAAAGACACAAGCATATTGGAACCAGTCCCATGTCTTAGAACCTTGACCACAAGAGGTTTTTCTTGTAGTGATTTGCAGTGTCTTTTTTTTTTCCATGTGGGGAGCAGCTCGGACTAGACTAAGTTACTGGAATTAAGACTTATTCTATGCATCTGCTCTCCTCTGTGGGGAGCAGCCCGGACTAGACTAAGTTACTGGAATTAAGACTTATTCTATGCATCTGCTCTCCTCTGTGGGGAGCAGCCCGGACTGGACTAAGTTACTGGAATTAAGACTTATTCTATGCATCTGCTCTCCCACAATATGGCGCTGGGAGAGAAGTAAACAGCTTCCGCACAGCTGCCTCCAGTTCAGCTAATAAACTGTAGGACTTGCTCCTGATTGGAGGAGAGCAGCGTACTCGGCGTGTGGGCAGCCGAGTTAGGATTGGCGGAGGAGGACTATAAAGGAGGAGAGAGACGGCATGCACCGGGAACATCTATGGGGAACATCTAAGGGAACCCGTGCAGCCCCCGAGAGAACCGGCCGGCGGTGTGCCGCTCCCCTGCGGAAGTGGGGAATGCGGCCAGGGGGAACTGCCCTTCCACGGAGGTGGAAGGGATAGTAGCCAACCCGGGAAGAACCAGCAGCAAACCCGGGGAAGGCCGAGCAGACGAAAGAACAGCGCAGGGTCCTGTGTCGTTCCTCCACGAAGAGGGGGAGCGACATAATGGTGCCGTGACTCGGATATGAAGCCTAGGCAGGGTTTAGTGTCGTTCCTCCACGAAGAGGGGGAGCGACATTCCACAGGCAGAGTGGATAGTGAGAGAGAGAGACAGAGAGAAAGGTCTTCCTTTGCTGTTGGTTCACCCTCCAATGGCCGCCATGGCTGGCACGCTGCGGCTGTCGCACTGCACTGATCCGAAAGCAGGAGCCAGGTGCTGGTCTCCCATGGGGTGCAGGGCCCAAGCACTTGGGCCATCCTCCACTGCCTTCCCGGGCCACAGCAGAGAGCTGGCCTGGAAGAGGGGCAACCAGAAAGAATCTGGCGCCCCGACTCGGACTAGAACCCAGTGTGCCAGCACCGCTAGGTGGAGGATTAGCCTATTGAGCCGCAGCACCAGCCTGCAGTGTCTTGATAGGCATCCGAACTGGTGCTTTTCTTCTCCTTTGCTCCTCTGATCAAGTCAGCACACACCTTCTCCAGGGACTTGATGTTGCGGCTGGTCAGGGTGATCCTAATTTGGTGAATGGCCACCTCTGGTTCCACAGGCGTCTTCCATGCACGCTGTTTTTCACCATTAGCAGGGTGCTGGAACAGAAGTGGAGCAGTCGGATCTCAAACCAGCACCCATATCAGATGCTGTGCTTCAGGCCAGGGTGTTAACCCACTGCGCCATAGCGCTGGCCCCGAACACTCCTTCTACCAATTTTGTCCTCCTGGACCTATCAGATGTTAGCAGAATGCTAGTTCATGAGCCTGCTGTGTGTTCTTCCTCTGTTCTCACTCTGTCTGCTTCTTCCCTTCTTCTTTTAATTTATGGGTGGTGGGCTGGAGAAATTATCTTTATTTCACCCATGATCAAATATTTCACCCACGATGATTATATTTCATAGGTATTAGGGTTGTTTTAAACCAGTCACTTTTGGCTAGGGAAGAGGTAGACTAATACCCAGTTTCCAGAATAATGAGGCTGAAGGAATCACAGAGGGTTATAAAGACTTCCACGGAGAATGGCAAAATGGAACTTCTCAGCCACATACTTGGCAATACAGCCAAAGGTGCAAACTATTGTGTGGGGAAAAAGAGAAACACAGAAAGCCCAAATCTCCATCTGGGAACAGGAGTGGGGAACATCTGACCCATGGGCCACATAAAGCAAGAAGAATCACTTGGTCTAGCCCTGCCAAGGCAGCTGTAGGCAGAACTTGAAATTCACAAATCTGTAGCAGCCTGAGTTTAAGTTGATCATATTGTATGGCCCACAAACGATGCTATCAATATCCAAATAGGCCTTGGCAGAAAAACGTTTCCCACTCCTGGTACAGAAACAAGAGTCACAATCTTTTACTTTGCAACTATCTCCAAGCAGATCCATTTCCACATCTGATATTACATCATCTCTGTGGGCATCTTTTGCTTTCTACGTATTCAAACACTGCCTTCACCTTCTCATCCAGCTCCTTGTTTCAACTAGACTTCCACACCCTTTGAAGCTTCTGCAAGTTGCAGCACTTCGAATCAATGCATTACCACTTCATTTTAAATGTACTTGTGAATGGAACTCTGGTTTGTCTGCATAGTTCCCTCCCCAGTTCTACTTCAAGAGCCTAAAAATTGGGGATGAGACAGGATCACTGAACTTCTGTTGAATAATTTCTTACATTCCTACCTTGTACCGAGCATACAAATAAATACTTAATAGATAAAAATAAACAAAATAACTCATAGATTTTGAAAGCTAGTAGCTGAGTTTTATAAACTTGTTTGCTGATTGCATAAAACATTATATTTCCCTTTTCATGTATGATGCTAGGATGCATTGCTAAATACAAGTGGGGAAAAAGGCTGGCTTAGTAGGCATTTTCTTAACAAGAAATAGACGTCTATTACCTGGCTCCATATAATAAAATGAGATGACTGACTAGACAATGATTCTCTGGCTTAAGCATATCTCAAACTAAGTTCTGAAGAACTCAGATTAAATGACAGTCAGGTAATTCATTAGTCCTAAATCATTTTTATAGAACATTTTTGAAAAACACCAAGAAAGTATGGAATGCGAGACTCTCTACATTTTAGGAGAAATCATTCCCTATTTCTTTTTTAATATATATATATATTGGTGTATATTTTTGTTTATTTTTACTTTGCAATCTTTTGTATATATATATATATATATATGTGTATATATATATATATACATACACACACACACACTTATATATATATATATACACACACATTGGATAGGCAGAATTAGACAGTGAGGGAGAGAGACAGAGAAAGGTCTTCCTTTTTCCCTTGGTTCACCCCCCAAGTGGCCGCTATGGCTAGCATGTTGTGGGTGGCGTACTGTGCCAATCTGAAGCCAGGAGCCAGGTGCTCCTCCTGGTCTCCCATGCGGGTGCAGGGCCCAAGGATCTGGGCCATCCTCTGCTGCACTCCTGGGCCACAGCAGAGAGCTGGACTGTAGGAGGGGCAACTGAGACAAAATCTGGCGCCCCAACAGAACCTGGGGTGCCAGCACCGCAGGTGGAGGATTAGCCTAGTGAGCCATGGCACCAGCCAACTATTTCTAAACCACAATCTTTACTGCCTATATCTTCCCATTCATTATTTCCTGATACCGTCAACATTCATTTGACTAAATATTAAAACATACTTTGAAAGTTTCAGCAAAAAAAGAACTTTGCTGACATAATATATTTTTTTAACTTTTATTTAATGAATATAAATTTCCAAAGTACAGTTTATGGATTACAATGGCTTCCCCCCCATAATGTCCCTCCCACCCACAACCCTCCCCTTTCCCACTCCCTCTCCCCTTCCATTCACATCAAGATTCATTTTCAATTCTCTTTATATACAGAAGATCAGTTTAGCATACATTAAGTAAAGATTTCAACAGTTTGCTCCCACACAGAAACATAAAGTGAAAAATACTGTTTGAGTACTAGTTATAGCATTAAATCTCAATGTACAGCACACTAAGGACAAAGATCCTACATGAGGAGTAAGTGCACAGTGAGTCCTGTTGTTGACCTAACAAATTGACACTCTTGTTTATGGCATCAGTAATCACCCTAGGCTCTTGTCATGAGCTGCCAAGGCTATGGAAGCCCCCTGAGTTCACGGACTCTGATCATTTTTAGACAAGGCCATGGTCAAAGTGGAAGTCCTCTCCTCCCTTCAGAGGAAGGTACCTCCTTCTTTGATGACCCATTCTTTCCACTGGGATCTCACTCGTGGAGATCTTTCATTTAGGTTTTTTTTTTTTTTTTTTTTTTTTTTTTTTTGACAGAGTGTCTTGGCTTTCCATGCCTGAAATACTCTCATGGGCTTTTCAGCCAGATTCACATGCCTTAAGGGCTGATTCTGAGGCCAGAGTGCTGTTTAGGACATCTGCCATTCTATGGGTCTGCTGTGTATCTCACTTCCCATGTTGGATCGTTCTCTCCCTTTTTTATTCTATCAGCTAGTATTTGCAGACACTAGTCTTGTACATTGTACATCTGTGATCCCTTTGGTTCTTAGTCCTATCATTATGATCCATTGTGAACAGAAATTGATCACTGGGACTAGTGAGATGGCATTGGTACATGCCACCTTGATGGGATTGAATTGGAATCCCCTGGTATGTTTCTAACTCTACCGTTTGAGATAAGTCAGCTTGAGCATGTCCCGAATTGCACATCTCTTCCCTCTCTTATTCCCACTCTTATATTTAACAGCGATCACTTTTCAGTTAAGTTTCAGCACTTAAGAAGAATTGTGTATTGATTACAGTATTCAACCAAAAGTATTAAGTAGAACAAACAAACAAAAAATACTAAGAGGGATAACATATTAAATTGCTCATCAACAGTCAGGGTGAGGGCTGATCAAGTCACCGTTTCTCATAGTGTTCATTTCACTTTAACAGGTTTCCTTTTTGGTGCTCAGTTAGTTGTCACCTATCAGGGAGAACAAGTGGTATTTGTCCCTTTGGTATTGGCTTATTTCACTCAGCATAATGTTTTCCAAATTCCTAACAGGGATCACTTTTCAGTTAAAATTTAAACACCTAAGAACAATTGTGTGTTAATTACAGAGTTCAACCAATGGTACTAGAACAAAAAAAAATACTAAAATGGATAAAGTATTACATTGTACATCAGCCGTCAGGACAAGAGCTGATCAAGTCACTGTTTCTCATAGTGTCCATTTCACTTCAACAAGTTTAACATAATATATTTTTAAAATGTGGCATGTTGTTGAGGTGCAACAGCTGCATATGGGACTTCTGTTTATTGTAGGGCTTCTACAAATATTACTCTCATAGATACACGCAATGACAGGAGAGAAGACATTCAAATAAAATGAGCTACAGTGTGAAGAATGGAAGTTATTAAAGGCACATTCACTTGTGCAGGACATACAAGTGAAGCTTTAGAAAGCAGCATATTCACATCTAAGAGACTAGAAAAACAACAACTTGCCTAAGAACAAAACTAAAAGCAATAAGCAGATTCAAAATTATTAGTGATTAAGAGTAAGAGCAAACAAAACATCAATAGCAAATGACAGGAGAGGAGGGTGAGAGCATTTGTTACTCACAGGAATTCTTCTCCAGGGAGTCTGGGTGTATTTGTCAGCGTAAGTGCAAAAAATCTTTAGATTTTTGGTGGCAGTTACACCGAGTTGCCTGAACAAAAACACACATTTTTACATTGGTTTCATTCTGCATACACACACAAAGTCATTAGGGGCTCTCTTAGGGGGTAAAAAAAAAACAAACCAAGAAAAAAGTTACACATTACAAAATGGTTCTTAACTTTTATAGCAAATATCAGTCTTTACTCAGTAGTCTCTCATCTTATTCAGGGACTGGATTTGAGTCAGCCAGTGAGAGCAGAATTTCAAACAGTCCAACTACCCTCGGCAATCTCTTAAATTGTTTAAAAGCATATTATATAAAATTCACACAGTGTGTACTTATGTGCTAAAAATATATACAGTATTATGTGTATATATAAATATATAGTGATACACAGTATATAAAGAATACAAATGCAAATTTTATAGTTTTCTAAATGATTATATTGCTATGTAGTCATTATTGTACACTCTCCTTGAATGCATTTTTGATGGGAATCTACTTGCTACTAAATACCACCAATCCATAAGTCAGACTACCTATTCATATGTGCAATGTTGCCAAGTCTCTTTAATGATGTGTTCTCTTGGCCAGCGCTGCAGCTCAATAGGTTAATCCTCAGCCTGTGGTGCTGGCACACTGGGTTCTAGTCCCAGTCGGGGTGCTGGTTCTGTCCCAGTTGCTCCTCTTCCTGTCCAGCTCTCTGCTGTAGCCCGGGAAGGCCCTGCACCCGCATGGGAGACCAGGATAAGCACCTGGCTCCTCGCTTTGGATCAGCGCAGCACACCGGCTGCAGCGGCCATTGAGGGATGAACCAACGGAAAAGGAAGACCTTTCCCTCTGTCTCTATCTCATTGTCCAGTCTGCCTGTCAAAAAAAATGATGTGTTCTCTTTACTGGACAATAATTTTTTGAAGCATCTCTACCCTTTGACAAGACCACAAGACCGTCTGTCCCTCTCAATTCTCAAATGAATTCTCTATATGTGATGCCTCTCAAAGTATACTCAGTTATACAACACACAGTGTACATACTGTGTAAACTTTGGTGCTTTCAAATCATCATCAAATACAATGAAAAGATGGAAAATGAGAATTCACTGTTATGTAAAGCTGAAATGTAACCAAATTATTTGTTAGGCAACCCCACTGAAGGTAAATATACTTTCTCATAGAAAAACCTAAGCAATCCTTGATTACTACATCAAGTTGAAATTACACATTCCTATTTTTAAAGTATTTACCAATATTAAAAATTTTCGCAATTGTACTCAGATTATTCCAATCTCCTATGGAAAATAAAATCCAATTATAAACAAAAATCTCTACATTACACAGTTTCCATCTTAAGCTGAAACCAAACTCACTACTACAAATGCAAGTCAACTAAGTCTCTTGGAATTCATTGTATTAGGACTTAATTTGTAACATATAGGGGAGGTATGTAAAGAGGAGAAGAAGTATAAAACACGAATCAGAATGCAGGTTCATGACTTATTGCATCCTGATTATGACAATTCCAGAGATAATATCCTTTTTGCTAACATGTGGAGAGTAATATTTGAGTTATACTAGACATTTGAATCTTCCATAATTGGAAAAACCTAGTTTTTAGTAACACTTCAATAGATGTAAACCAACTGCCCAAATCACTCCTTCTCCACCTGCTTTCTGTAATAGCTGACAGATTGTATTCACATGATATTCTTTGAGGAAGTACATTTTTCCTCTTGTTCCAAGGAAATAGATCTTGATTACTCTGAACCAATGTATGCTTAGGAAGGGATAAGGAACTCAAATGTAGCTAATAAAACAGGAGGAAAGTCTGAGGGATTTCTGAGAAATAGTATGTCCATTTTGAACACAAGTATTAAACAGATCTACTAGGGAAAATGGGTTCTGCACCCACCTTTGGGTATTACCCTGTGAGAATATGACACCTACAGCTAAAAAGACTTTCTACAAAGGAAGAGAAAGCCACAAGGATTCTAGAAAAGCCAATCTAGAACTTCAACCATTAACCAAATGACCAATAAGTAACCATGGAAATGGATGGGACCTATACACTTTCTTGTTATTTTAGTTTACAAATGTTCTTGTATTTTAAGTCACTTTTAGTTAGGGATTTAAAACATTCTAAGACATGCATTGATTTATGCTGGGTCATTTGGAACAAGCCATTAAATAAGAGTTAGTAATTATCCCACACCCCTGGGCCAGGCATTAGGCCATGGTTCATTTAACTCCCACAACCCTCTAGCATCAGTATTTTTATTATTTCCATTTACAGGAAAGGCTCAAGAGAGATTATATACCTTCCTTAAGAGAACACAGCTATGTTTCAAAAGCAAGATTCGAACCAAAGTCTAGCATGGGTTTTCAAAGATACTTCTAGCCTATTTAACCTGAGTTTCACTTTCTATGACTCCATAATTAAAATTATACACTAGTAATTTCACAAAATTATGCTGGTTTCAATGTACAAATACATCTAAATTATTATTTAATTAGTGTTCTGAGGAGAAAATAACAAGAATCCTTAGCATTTTGGAATAAGATTTGAATAGTCAAACCTCTCTACCTTTCAGTTAAATTCTCAGAGCATTGTAATATAATTTTATATCAGCTTGCATCACGTAAACATGAATTCAACACTTTATACTGTCATTTTATTTTTCCAAAAGTTTGCATGCAAACATAGGTTACAGTTGAATGTATACCTTTCCCACCAAGACTACTCAATGGGCCATCAAAGAAGGAGGTACCTTTCTCTGAAGAGAGGAAAGAACTTCCACATTGATTATGGCCTTGTCTAAATAAGGTTGGAGTTTGTGAACTCAAGAGGCTTCCATAGCTTTGGCAGCTCATGACAAGAGCTTCGGGTGATTACAGACATTGTAAATAAGAGTGTCAATTGTTAAATCAGCAACGGGAGTCACTGTACATTTGCTCCCCATGTAGGATCTCTGTCCTTAATGTGTTGTACTAAACAAATTAATGGTAAAATTACTAGTCAAACAGTACTTTATACTTTGTGTACCTGTGTGGGTGCAAACTGTTGAAATGTTTACTTAGTATATACCAAGTTGATCTTGATGAAGAATGGGGTGGGAGAGGGAGAGGGAGTGGGAAATAGGATGGTTGCGGGTGGGAGGGAGGTTATGGGGGGAAAAATTCAAAGGTTGTACTTTTGAAATTTATATTTATTAAATAAAAGTTTAAAAAAAGAATGTATACCTTATAAATGACAAGAAAGCATAGAAGTATAGAACTGGAAGGAGAAAACTTTGAAATCATCAAGAAAACCTTTGCATTCTGGATAAAGCACTAAAGAGGTAACAGAATTTGCCAAAGTCATTAAAAAATTAATATTAGAGATAAGAAATGTAATCTGACTCCTATTAATGGCTTTTCTTGTGCCTTTTCCCCCATTTACAAAATGTAACCTAAAGATGTAAAGAAAGAAATTTTAAATAGAAGGGCAATTTTATTTTTGATCATGTGAAAATGCTATTACATTTCGGCCAATGCCGTGGCTCACTAGGCTAATCCTCCACCTTGTGGCGCCGGCACACCGGGTTCTAGCCCCAGTCGGGGCGCCGGATTCTGTCCCGGTTGCCCCTCTTCCAGGCCAGCTCCCTGCTGTGGCCAGGGAGTGCAGTGGAGGATGGCCCAAGTGCTTGGGCCCTGCACCCCAAGGGAGACCAGGATAAGTACCTGGCTCCTGCCATTGGATCAGCGCAGTGCACCGGCTGCAGTGCTGGCTACGGCAGCCATTGGAGGGTGAACCAACAGCGAAGGTAAACCTTTCTCTCTGTCTCTCTCTCTCTCACTGTCCACTCTGTCAAAAAATAAAAAAAAAATGCTATTACAAATCTCTACTTTCAATAGTTTATAACTTTTAAATTCTTCTGATTTGAACAAGTGATTTTCTAGAGTTTCAGAGGTAAACATTATACCTTTATAATCTTCCTGAATGACTTCCAATGCCCTACTGCAAAAAGGACATGTTTCTCCTTAAAACTCATTTAATCAGACGTCTGCTTCAGCACGTCACTGCTGTTAATGACTAGCAGTAAATCCTCTCCAGCCCTGTAAATCTATGGAGACAAACTGTACCAACATTAGTCTCTAGAATCAAGAACAGGAACTGCCAAGTTTCACAAAGTTTGCTGTGCATGTGAGGCCACAATTCCCCTTCAGTTTATTTAAATGAGCTCATTTTTCTGTTTTCTCTAATTTTTCATGTAACCTCCAAGACAGAGTCTTTCAACCTACTAGTAGTTACTTTAAAGCATGTCACAGGGTCCAGTGTTGTGGTGTAAGGGGTAAAGCTTCTGTGTGCAATGCTGGCATCCCATGTGAATACCAGTTCTTGTCCTGACTGCTCTACTTCCTATCCAGCTCCCTGGGATATGCCTGGGAATATGCCTGGAAAGATGGTCCAAGTGCTTGGGCCCATGCACCCACATGGGAGAACTAGATGAAGTTCCTGGCAACTGGCTTGGCTTCAGCATAGAGCAGCACTGGCTGTTGCAGCCATTTAGGGAGTGAACAAGTGGATGGAAGATTCTCTCTCTCTCTCTCTCTCTCTCTCTCTCTCTCTCTCTCTCTTTCCCTGCTCCCTTTTCTGTAACTCTGCCATTCAAATAAATTAATAAATCTTTAAAAGAAAAAACTATGTCACAAGGTTTATTACAATTTATCTAACTATAATTTTAAAAAGAATGTCTAAGGGTTCATTTGTAGATGATAAAACATTCAATACTTCTGACTTCCTTCAGTTTATTCCTTATCTGCTACCTTAAACTTTTACAATTTAGTCTAAATATATTCTCAAAAATAGCAACTCAAATTTTTTAAGTAAAAATTATTTTAATTTCAGAACTTAAAAGATTTCTAAATTCCAACATTCAAATGATATATAATTGCATCAGATAAAATAATGAGCAGTAAATTTTTTCCAATCAATGGTTCAGAGGTTTAGCCAACTTAATTTCTCTAAAGACGATTTCATTACACCACTTATTCATTTAAATCTTTGCTACCTATTCTTGAGTTATTTTCCAATTTCTCTCTCAAGTATTTGCAATGCATTAAGTAATTTTTAGACAGATAACTATGTGGCATACTTTTTAAGATGTTAAAGGACTGAAAATGTACTTTTGTTTATAGATAAAACTATCTGGAAATTAATTACGAGGATTATGACCTGTTTTTGAAGTGTACTAGACCTAACAATTTCTTGTGCTCTGTAATACATTTTTTGCAAAAGTTGAAGCTAACTTAATTTCCTAATTTACATATTTACTTTCTCCCTAAAAACTGGATTATTTCTTAGTTTATAGCTTTTTGTTTTGTTTTTGAGATGCAGAGAGACATAGAAAAATGGACACATAGAGGAAGCTTCCATCTACTGGTTCACTCCCCAAATGTGTGCAATGGCTGGGGATGGACTGGACCCACATCTGGGAGCTGGGAACACAATGAGGGTCTTCCACACAGGAGGCAGGACCCTAACTGAGCCATCTCTGCTGCCTCGCATGGTATATACTGACAGGAAACTAAGTCCAGAATTGAATCATGGTGTTCCAGTGTAAGATGCAGGAGTCTTAACTGCTAGGCTAAACACCTGCTCCCTTGTCTTTACCACTGAGACATAAACATTAGGTCTTATTATTCCCCTTTTTAATTCTGTATCGGTAGGACTTCAATCTGAAATATTAGATGTTCTTCACTTGGACTCACACATTTTCTTTGTATTCTTAATCATAATAGCTGAAATAACTACATGGCCTCAGCAGCTCAGAGGGGAGTATCATATATACTTTATGTTCTAAGTGAGATTAACCCCTCATATGGCTGAATTGTTTCATTGTTCCAAGATATTTTTTGATGACTAATAAAGATCTTCTTGATGGTTATGATTTTTCTGATTTACGTTCTTTTTATCCTAGCTTTTTAAATTATTGCAAGCTAAACTAAATTAAATTCAAGACAGTATATATACTGTTTTTACATGGGATTAACATTGAATATTGTACAAAGATTCAGACAAACTCTAAGGGATCACTCAACATCACCCACAGGGAATAAATATTTGATAGCTATCCCGATGCCTAAGCCTGAATACTCAGTCTCATTTTGCTCACAGAGAAAGGAAATGTCCTGTTCTCAACTTCCCAGGATTTGTTTCTTTAACCTTATCTCTAAAGCAAAGTCGTCTACCCTGTATTAGTAAATGAACATATTTGGTAAATTTATAAATCCCCAAAACAGATGCCACTGAAAATGGAACAACAAAGAATTTTTAACACTGAACACTTAATATTTAGAATGAAGGTTACAGCACATACTTTTGTTAGAATGCATATAATCTACAAATAATGCAATAGTGAAAGTATGAGAGCCAAAAATAAAGTCAAACTTGAATTCTGGATCACAGTCTTATGAAAAAGATGTATTTCCCAGTTTGAAAAGTCTCCATTTTATATATTACACTATCATACTTACAAGCTGATGTTCTAATAGTTGGATTTTTTCATCTTTTTTCTTTCTTTCTTCTTTAAGTTGTTTAATTTCATTTAATTAATCTTCATTCTGAAATATTAAAAAAATTTAAGATAAGGCATTTAAAATACCTTATTAAAGAGCACTACATCAATGACAAAGACTAGAAAATGATCTATTTGTTCATTTAAGGGGAAAAATCTTTTATTAAAAAGAATGTCATAGGAGGCCGGTGTTGTGGTATAGTGTTTTAAGCCACTCCCTGCGATGCCAGCATCCCACATGGGTGCTGGTTCAAGTTCCGCTGCTTCACTTCCAATCCAGCTCCCCGATGATGTGCCGAGGAAAACAGCAGAGGAAGGACCAAGTCCTTGGGCCCTTGCACCATACAGAAGACCTGGATGGAGTTCCAGGCTTCTGAGTTCAGCCTGGCCCAGTTCCAGCCATTGCAGCCATCTGGAGAGTGAGCCATCTGATGAAGTTCTCTATCTCTGTCTCTCCCTCTCTCTCTCTCTGTAACTCTGCCTTTCAAATAAATAAATCTAAAGAAAGAATAAAACAAAATCATCATTTAATGGTCTAATGGAGTCTGACATGTAAATGATGAACAGCAACAGAAGTAAAGGCTAACATTCACTCAGTAATTATTGGGTGTTAGAAACTATGCACTTGAAAGTATTTAGGCACTTGATCTTAACTGTGTCACTTGAGGTATACACCATTATCTCCTTTTACACATGAGGAAACTGGGATCCTGGTCATAGAATCAATCTGTCACATACAGAACTGTAACTTTAGCTAACATTTCAAAGGATGCCTCTCAGAGAAAATGAAGGGCACAACAGACAGAGGAAATAGTATAATTAAAGACACAGTAGAATTTCATGGCTGGTTCAGCAATCAGCAAAGAGATAAATATGCCTGAAGAGTAATAAACGTGATGAGTTGACCATGAACCACTTTCCTGAACAGCGCTGCCTGAGTCAAAGAGAAAAAAATAGTCTGTCAAGTTCATCAACGAGAAATGCCCAATACTGTGAAATGGAAACCTATGTCAAGCTAAACAGGAATCTGGTCACCTTTACAAGTGTGAAGTATCATTACCCTACAGGCAGTCCATTTTGAGTACTTCTCTTCACTTATCCAGAACTTCTCTTCACTTATTCAGAATAGGAAGTAGTTTAAGCAAGGGATTAGATTTTTTATATATAGATGATACACCACATCTTTCCAGGCAGAGAAACATGCAAGCAAATAATGGCAATGGTGTAGTTACTAAGCAAAGTTATGTCATCTTCTCCAGACACACAGGGAATAACCTCAAAAAATGCAGTCTCTAAACAAAAGATCAGAAACAGACATCCTACAAAGGTGTTAACATGTCATAAAATATTTTAAAATGTTATGGACAGTATAATTGGGAAAGACAGCTTTTATATCACTAAAAAAAAAGACCTGAAAGAGTTTAAGAATTCTAAAAATTCATAAATTAGACAAAAGATGGATTACAGATCATAAAAGACCCATTTTCAAGGATTTATCTAGAATATGTTTAAATTCTGTAGCAAACTTACTAAGAAATCATAAATGTATTTCTTATATAAAACTTTCATCATCTATACAATTAATTTTCTGATTAAAGCCTTGTGAAACCTATGCAAACATGACAAAAGTTTTATATCGCAATTCTACCAGAAGCTAGCTCAAACACCTAAGATCACTGTCAAGATTCCAACAAATAGTTCTCACAAACACATGTAATCTGAAAAATGCTCTATTTGACTTGTTTTAGAAAAACAAAATACTGGAAGCACTTATTTTACAGATATTAAATTGGAGGGGGGTTATCATTGTGATTAAGAAGATTAGAGAAAAAATGTAGCAACTCAATAGACAAAGCAACCAACCTTTCTAGACAAACATATGCCTATATGTATAAAATCACAAAAATATCTGCAATTCTGATTCGGTTACTCCACTTCTAGGAATCTATGCTGAAGAAATGATTCTAAGTGTGAAAAGATCAACAAGATACTACCTGAAAGTTTACAAGTTTACAACTGTCCCATAAGGGAACAAGTGAAACCCAATAGAGCAAACTGATGGAACACTACATAGCCAACATTCCTATAGTTGTGGATTCTACCCACGTTACAGAAATGGACTCAAAATATGAGATCAAAATACAATGTGGTAAGAATATTAATAGACAAAATTTACGCAGCACTTACTACATGCAGGCACTGCTGTAAGACTATACATAAAGATGGGCAGGGGAGGACATGTCAGGAAATGCGTGACTCCAGTGGGGTCTTAAAGGAATGAGCAGAAGGTTCTGAGGACGCAGCAGGAAGGGATTCTGAATGCTCTACAAAAATACAGAGGGGAAGACAAGCAGAGCACATCTGGGGAAATAGAAGCAGTGATGTGGTCACACAAAGGCTGGTGACGAGTGAGGCACAAGTAGGTTTGTGAACCAGGCAAGGGCCACACAGCACAGAGGGCTATAACGATGGGGCACAGACTTAGCCAGGGAGTGGTAGATTTACATTTCAGACAGCACTGACAGCATTTGGAGAACAAATTTGACAACAAAAGCAACAAAACTGGGCTAGGAACGTGTCATCAAAATACTCTATTATTCCAGATGACAGAAGGAATCTAACTGAAAAGAGTGATAACAGAGATGGAAGTGGGGAAATCAAAGTGTGGAGATTTTGACAATTCACGGCATGAGAGAGAAAGGCACAGAGGAGCAGTCAAGACACTCCTATTTACTACTTTAGGGACACGGTGAAAAACTGTGCCACCAAAAGAAATGGCGAGTACAGGAGGACACAGATGTTCAAAGAGGAATATGTGTGAGTTTTAAATACATTGTTGGAGGTAGCTGCAGATAGTGTAGGAATATGTCTAGTGGGCAGATGGATCACCAAGTAAGAAAGAAAGAAAATTTATATGTTATCAGGTATATATGTCACATGTGAAATCATGACAGTAAAAATTACAGAGGAATGAAATAAAGTTATAAACTTAATATTCAAAGGCAGGAGAAATCTACATAAGAAACACAGGGAAAACATGAGCCTAATAAAGTTAATCTAATTTTTAGTATTTTCTAGTATCTTTCAACATTGTGATAAATGAGATACGCAGTGAAACTTAATTGCCACTTTAATTTTTCTTGGAAGCTGTATGTAAAAATTGTAAAAAGTGATGATTTTTGGAAAAGGATTCTGAATCAATACTAATTATCCAACGGACAAATTCAAATTAAACAACACAGGGATTTTAACTTAACAAAGTAGCAAAAGTTAAGGGCAAGTCTCAAGAAAGCAAATTTCAGGGCTGGTGCTGTAGTACATCAGGTTAACAGCACTGCCTGTAGTACTGGCATCCCCCTATGGGAGCAGGTTCAAGTCCTGGCTGCTGTACTTCTGATCCAGCTCCCTAATACACCTGGGAAGGCAGTAAAAACAGTGCAAGTACTTGGGCCATTCCCACTCACATGGGAGACCTGGATGAAGCTCCTAGTCCAGTCCTGGCTAAAGAGGCCATTTGGGGAGTGAACCAGGAGATGGAAGTCTTGCTCTCCCCCTCTCTAACTCTGCCTTTTAAATAAATAAATACATCTTTTAAAAAATGCAAATCCCTAAGTTTTTATATGTACACTTGAAATACTCCAGAAAGTAAATCTCTAAATTTTCAACATCCTTATTATTAAACACTTTCATTGTTATAGCTTTATTATTTTAATATTCAAAACATTTGAAATATTTAGCCTGATTACCTTACATATTTGATCACCATCTTCTGGTTCTGGACTGGATGGCAATTATAGTTGAATGTCATGTAATGAACCACTTCCATCATGCTGTCAGAAAGAAGGGAGAAAAACACCCCATTAGTACCCTAACTACAGACACTCAGTTCAACCTGAATTTTCCCAAACTAAATGCTAGCATGGCAAAGAACAAATAGGATATAAGAAGTTATTACTCTCCTTTTCATCTCTGTGCTGGCAGAAGGAAATGTGGAAGAAGGAAAAGGAAGTTGGGAGAAGATGAACCTGTGAGAATAAGTAACAGACACAGTGTAAGTGAATGAGGGAGACACTCACTGAATGTTTTAGACTGGGAAAAGGGATATGGAAAATTTCAAAGAATTTTAAGACTTTCACAGTTAAGAAAAATATAAAGTAAAAAATTGAATCTGCTTTGGTTTAGGTGTTTTTAGTGTAACAGAGTCAGAAACAGTCATATTAAATAATACACCAGGCTGGGCCACAAAATCCCTTGACTAAAATACTAGATACATGAGAACACCCTTTTCAGGATCTGTTTATGTCAAGTCTGAGAACAGACATGGTGCTAGAAATCAGAAGAGCGGCTGATGCAGGGAGAGGGGGAACATGAGGGAACTTACCAGGAAGCTGGAAATGTTCCGTCTACACTGACTGGTGAGCACGTAAACCACATGCATGGACATTTCAGGGTCTACAGTTAAGACTGGTACATCTGGGGCATGCGCTCAGCCTAGCAGTTATGCTATTAGTTAAAATGCCTGCATCCCATATTTGAGTACCTGAGTTTGATAACCAAACTTCTGGGGCAGGCAACAGTAATGTCTCAACTGATTAGTTCCTGCCACCCCCATGAGAGACAGGGACTGAATTACCAACTCTGAGCTTTGGCCCCAGCTTAGGCCATTGTGGACAGTTGGGGAACAACACAGACAAAAACTCTCTCACTTTCTCTCTCTCCCCCTCTCTTTTCCTCTCTGCCTCTCAGATGAATGCAAAAGACTGGTACACCTGGCACTGGACAGCAGGAACTCCACAGAATCATGGACAACACTTACACTGCTTTGCATTAGTTTTAGGAAGTATATAACAGAACAGGAAAAATGAAAAATCAGTCTTAGAGGCAGAAGAAAAGAAAAAAGGGGCCCAACACAACAGAAAATATCAGGAAGACAGTCAACCACCAGGACTCAGGAAAGTGATTCCATGAACCTGTATGGCGATTCCAGGGGCCACAGCTGAGCAGCACTTACTTGCTGCTAAATAGCACTGCAAAGACTGAAAAATAAATGATGACCAATGACCAGGTCGGAAACCAGCCTCTGGCAGGAACACACTCGAAAGAGATCTGAACAGCACGGCACAGCAAGGCTTTGGAAGCAGAAGTGCCACTGAAACCACAATCCAAAGGCAGCTGGTTAAACCTAGCGGTCTGAAACTCAGTATTCTCCACAGGTTTTAAACAAGATCTAGAATCTCATAACACTGTTCAAGTGTTTAAGACATGATTCAAACTTACTCAACACCTAGGGAGAAACCTCAATTCACGCACAGCAGACACCAATGGCAAAATGACACAGAAGTTAGTTAATAGGAAAAGATTTTAAGAGAGAGCACCAAAAAATCTCCAAAAAGTAAGGGCAAACACCTGAGGGGGGGGGGAGAGTCTTATGAAGGAAAAGCACATTTAAAGAAAAATGAAGGCTGTCATCGCGGCTCAATAGGCTAATCCTCCGCCTGTGGCACCGGCACACTGGATTCTAGTCCCTGTCAGGGCGCCAGATTCTGTCTGGTTGCCCCTCTTCCAGGCCAGCTCTCTGCTGTAGCCAGGGAGTGCAGTGGAGGATGGCCCAAGTGCTTGGGCCCTGCACCCCATGGGAGACCAGGAGAAGCACCTGGCTCCTGCCTTCAGATCAGCGCAGTGCGCCAGCCACAGTGCACCGGCTGCGGCAGCCATTGGAGGGTGAACCAATGGCAAAGGAAGACCTTTCTCTGTTGCTCCCCCTCTTCGTGGACCCTGCACTGTTCTTTTGTCTGCTCGGCCCTTCCCGGGTTTGCTGCTGGTTCTTCCCGGGTTGGCTGCCAATCCTTCCACCTCCGTGGAAGGGCGGCTCCCCCTGCCACTTTCCCCACTTCCACAGGGGAGTGGCACACCGCCGGCCGGCTCTCTTGGGGGCTGCTCAGATGTTATCCAGATGTTCCCCTTAGATGTTCCCCATGCATGTTGTCTTTCTCCTCCTTTATAGTCCTCTTCCACCAATCCCAACTCTGCTATCCTCACGCCGAGTACGCTGCTCTCCTCCAATCAGGAGCAGGTCCTACTATTTATTGGTTGAACTGGAGGCAGCTGCATAGAAGCTGTTTATTCCTCTCCCAGCGCCATATTGTGGGAGAGCAGATGCATAGAATAAGTCTTAATTCCAGTAACTTAGTCTAGTCCAAGTTGCTCCCCACATTTCTCTCTGTCTCTCTCTCTCACTGTCCACTCTGCCTGTCAAAACAAATGAACAAAAAAAAGCAGAATGAAATGGAAATTTTAGAACTGGAAAGATTCAATAACCACAATTTTTAAAAATACGAGATCAATCTAAATACCAATATTTGAGATAACAGGTTTAACTTGGCCACAGATCAACAGAAACCAATCAATCTGAATGATAAACAGAAAAAAGATTGATGAAAAGAAATTAACATAGTCCATTCAAGGATCTGTGGGACAATTAATAGATTTTACTTTCTTGTCATTAAAGTCACAGAAGGAAGGGTGTAGGGCAGAAAAGATATTTGAATAAATAAAACTGAACTTATCCCAAATTTGGTAAAAGATATGAACCTACAGATTTAAGAAACTCGATTTAAAAGAACAGAAAAAGGGCATGCTGGGGCTGGCATTTGGCACAGCAATTAAGACACTGCTCGGAACACAATACCTGCATCCCATAGATGAGTACCTGGGTTCAAGTCCCAGCTTGGCTTCTAATTCCAAGTTGCTGCAAATGCCCACTCCAAGAGGCAGCAGGTGTTGGCTCAAGTACTTGGACCCCTGGCACCCACATGGGAGACCTGGACTGAGTTCCTGACTCCTGGCTCTCTGGTTCTGGCCTGACCCAGTACCAGCGGTTGCAGTCACTTGGGAAATCAAACAGTAGATGGATGATCTCTGTCTCTGTCTCTGCCTGTCCAATAAAAATATATGTCCATATCCATATCGGAGCAAGTAAGTTTTTGTTCAGGCTCCACCCTCAATTTCAGGTTTTCACTCTTGCACAACCTAAAAGGCAGCAGGTGATTGGTTCAAGTGGTTGGGTCCTGCCCCCAACATGGGAGAACTGAGCGTGAACTAGTAGATGGGAGAACTCTGTATGTCTGTCTGTCTCTCTTTCTGTCTCTGCTTTTCAAATAAACTTTTAAAAAAAGAAAATAAATGTGCTCTCCAAATATAAGGCAAGTTAACTAAAAATCAGTAACAGAAGGATAATCTCTAACCATTTGAAAAGTAAACAGCTCTAAATTATCCATGGATAAATGTCAAAGTGAGTAAGAAAATATTTTGAACTGCAGGAAAATGAAGACATCATGTTTGAAAATTTGTGGGATGCAACAGTGCTTAGAGGCAAAATTGTGGTACAGATGGCTTCCATTGAAACAAAAATCAAATCAGTAACTGGTGCAAAGTAAAGCTAGAAAAAACAGAAAGAAAACAATGCAGTGGAAATTAATTAAAAATAGAGAAATCAATGAAACTAATAAATATTCCTGTGAAAAACTGCCAAAAGGCAAAAAAAGATGGAAGGTTTATTTTTCTGCGAATTGCTAGAATTATACCATATAATTGGATGCAAAAAGATACAGAATGTTTCAACAATTTCCAGTGTAAAAATAGTTTTCAGTAGTTTCAGTGTCAAAAAAAAAAAAAGATGGAAAGTACAAATCAAGACATATATCAGGAATGAAAGCAGGAATATTACTACTGACATTTAAGATGGTAAGAGTAAATAAGGTAGTAATACTGTTAATGGCTCCATGTATACAAATTTGACAACTTATATAAAATGGAGAAATTCCTTAATAACCATAAACTCTCTAAACTCTTCAAAAATGAAGTAGATGACCTAAGCAAACCTATTGACTACTAATGAAAATGAATCCATAATTTAAAACTTCCCATGAAACAAATACCTAAGGCTTTAGATATTTTATCAGCAAGTTCTTCCAACATTTAAAGGATCAACATGTATCAGTTTGATACATTCTCTTAAAGAAAATAAAAATCAACCCAATTAAATTAGAAATTAATTAAATCAAATGACTAACATTATCCTGATCTTAACAAATATATAAAAGACCACAGCTTAACATCCCTCACAAAGATACAAAAGTCCTTAATAAATGTATCTGAGACTCAATTTCATCAATATATAAAAATGAAACATCCTCAACAAATGAGGTTGATCCTAGAAAAGCAAGGCTCGTTCAGTGGTCAAAAAGCAATATAATTTACCACATCAAGAAATAAAACATAATTATCTCAATAGATACTGATAAAGTTCCTAACAAAATTCAACATCTAGTCATGATATAAATATGATTGATAATAAACAGATAATGGCTCAAGTACTCGGGTTCCTGCCTCCCATATGAGAGACTCAGCTTGAGTTTACTTAGCTTGAGTTTCACGCTCCTGGCTTCAGTCTGACCCACTCCTACTGTTGTGAGCACTTGAGGAGTAAACTAGGAGATGGAAGATGGGTACCTCTCTCTCTCTCTCTCTCTCTCTCTCTCTCTCTCCAATAAAGTGAAATTAAACTTAAAATAACAAAGCTAAAAAAAAACTACTCTAGCATCATATTTAATGGTAAAAGACAATATTCTACCTCTAAGACTAGGAACAAGATACTCCTATTCAGTAGTTACTGGAGTTTCTAGTCACCATAACAGCAAGGCAAGTAAAAATAAAAGACAAATAGGAAAAAACAAAGAAAACTGTTTTCACTCAGATGCTAAAATTTTTGGTGCAGATAATCCCAAAGTATAAAACTACTAGAATCAATACAGATATCCATCAACTGATGACTGGATAAAGAAAATGTGATATATGTGTGTGTGTGTGTGTGTGTACACTATGAAATGGTGCTCAGCCATAAAAAAGAATGAGATCCTGCCTTTCACAACAGAATGGATGCAACTAGAAACCATCATGCTTAGTGAACTAAGCCAGTCTGAAAAAGATAAATATCATGTTTTCTCTGATATGTGGCTGTTAATATAGAATATCAAAAATTTATAGGAATGAAACAAACATCTTGTGATATGATTGTTGCTTTTAGCCCTTGTTTATACTATTGTAGAACTCTGGTCTTCCTATTTTTTACTTGTTGAATATTATGGTTAGTGTGAATTAAGCCTATGACTACAGAGTGGATTGAAAGCATGCATCTGCAAAGATTAAAGAAAAAAATAAAGGAAGGAGGGGACTGATTGAGGGAAAAGTGGAGGGAGGGAAGTATGTTTACCTTCTTAGAACTGTACCTATGTAATACATAACATCTATTCTCTTTATATTAACAAAAAGAATTTTAAACTACTAGAATACATGAGATTAAGAAAGTCAAAGGATATGAGAGCAATATACAAAAATCAACTACTGGGGGTGAGCATTGTGGTGTAGCAGGTAAAGCCTCCGCCTGCTATGCTGGTGTCACACATGGGTGGTGGTTTGAGTCCTGGCTGCTCCACTTCCAATCCGGCTCCCTGCTAATGTGCCTGGGAAAGCAGCGGAAGATGGTCTAAGTCCTTGGGCCCCTGTACCCACATGGGAGACCAGGAAGAAGCTCCCAACTCCTGGCTTCAGACTGGCCTAGCTCCAGCTGTTGTGGCCATTTGGGGAGTGAACTGGTGGAAGCTCTCTACCTTCCCCATTTCCCTCCATCTCTCTGTAAACTCTGCCTTTCAAATAAACAAATGAATTTTAAAAATCAACTATTTTTGTGACAAGGAACTACTGGAAATTAATTTTTAAAAGCTGCCATTTTTAATAATCCAAAGTACAAACAATATATATATATGTATATATATTTATACATACACATGCATATATATGAAAGAAATCAGAAGGAATTAAATGGAGAGCTATCCTCTTCTTCACAACTGTGAGTCTCAATATCAATGGATTCAAAGGCTCACTATTGTTGGAGACAACTCCTAAATTCCACTACAGATTCCAACAGCATTTTCTTTTTGTAGAAACAAAAAATTACTTCTAAAATTTAATATATTTTTATTTTTAACTGACATGTAGTAATCATACATATTTTTGGGGTACAGTGTGACATTGCTATGAGTGCATAAATGTGTATAAAATGATCAGAGTAATTGGCATACCTATTACCTCATTTCTTTGTGTAAGTCCCAGCTCAAATAGGGGAAAAACTATTTCTATCAAAGCACAAGAGTTTTAAGGATTGTGAATATAATCATTAACTGAATTGATTAATAAAACCACCCTCCCAAATAACTTTGACATTGAGCACTGACTGTGCTGTCTATTAAACCTGGACTAAGATAAAAGTGTCCAATCACATCAAAATTACTGAACAGTTTGAGAAATGCTTCTTTAAGCATTAGGATGAAAAAAAAATCATGAAATGGGAAAGCAAAGATTCTCTTTTTAAAGATTACTGAAGAAATAACTTCATGTATGCAATTTTTATGCTTCACATGACATAAAGGAGCCAACATTTATCCAGTGCCAGGCACTGTGTAAACATTTTGCATAAATATTTTTAATAAATGCACAGAAGCAAAAATCACATGAAAAATTTCACACCAACTGAAAAAAAGTTAAGTTTTCTGATTTTCCAAGTATTCTAGGCATCTTTACTGAGTAAAGCATCTTAGCAATTTCTAGGACTTTTACTCTGAATTCTAAATGCAATTAGAATGCTAACACATTCATTAATATTAAAGATGGACAAACCTTCCTCTAGTCTAAGGACAGTAGAGGACTACTGTCAGAAAACCACTTTACACTCTTCTTTTTCAACATAGAATTAAGGCATTCTTTTGTTCTAATGATGTAACTTCCACACATTAACTTGTCGGAAAACCCTGTAACAAACTCCCTCTTACACAAGTGGTTCTTTTCCATTAGTTTGCAAAAACTGAGATCTTCCTATGAGTTCCAGAGCAGCTGCAATGGACATGGACAGTTGAGATGACTAACAAAGCAGTCTGGCAGTGTGGCCCGATCCCTGCTGACAAGCATCATCAGTGATGTCAACAAAGCTGCCTTGTGTTTCAGAGAGGAGACCACACAACCACTAGAGGCCTCACAGCAAAGGGAGCAGAGCGAGAAGAGAGAGGTCTTCTTTTCCTTTTCTAAAGGTTTTTTTTTTTCTTTTTTAAAAAATTTATTTATTTTTAAAGGCAGAGTTACAGAGAGGCAGAGAGAGAGAGAGAGAGAAAGAGAGACAGACAGACAGAAAGAGACAGAGAGAGAGAGTCTTCCATCCACTCACTGGTTCACTCCCCAGTTAGCTGCAATGGCCTGTGCTTAGTCCATCCAAAGCCAGGAGCTAGGAGCTTCTTTCATTGTGATTTTTAAAAAAGATTTATTTTATTTATTTGACAGACAGAGTTACAGAGAGAGGTAGAGACAGAGAGAGAGGTCTTCCATCTGCTGGTTCACTCCCCAGATGGCGGCAATGGCCAGAGCTGCGCCAATCTGAAGCCAGGAACCTCTGAATCTCCCAAGTGGGTGCAGGGGCCCAAGGACTTGATCCATCCTCTACTGCTATCCCAGGCCATAGCAGAGAGCTGGATTGGAAGAGGAGCAGCTGGGACTAGAACTGGCACCCATATGGAATGCTGGTGCTTCAGACCAGGGCTTTAACCTGCTGTGCCACAGTGAAGGCCCCTCATTGTGATTTTGATTTGCATTTCCATCATGGCTAGTGATATTCAGCATTTTTTTTCATATATTTGCTAGTCATTGGAACTTCTTCTTCCATCCTTTTTATACAGCTCTAAAAATATATTCTTTCTTTCTCTGCAGGTATTACAGAATTCTGATGTGGAGTTCATTTTCTCTCAGCAGACTAAAGCTGCCTTTCCACCAGCATCAGGCTTCCATTATTTTGCCTGCAAAGCAGGTGTCAGACATATTTTTGATATGGATGAATAATCACAACACATCATACCACATACATTCAAGAATGTGAACGAAAATTCAAATTTTGATTATTATTATTTACCTATGGGATTTTAAATCTAGTGAGTCAAGCTACATTTAAGAGGATTTTAAAAATCCAGACTTTTATATCATACAGCCTGATTTTCAATAAGCACTTCAGAGAAGAGGTGATCACAATAGTAGGGCAAAGGAATTTTAGAGCAAAAGCCAAAAATATCCACGTGGCATTCAAACTGATTAGAATGTTGTTAATTAAACCTAAATATTTAGTTTGTACATATGTGAATCTGGACTCATTTTCTTGAGGCTTATTTTCAGTTGGTTGGTTGGTTGGCTGTGTGGTTTCTGTTGTGGTGCTGGGCTTTTTTTTGTTTTTAGATTTTTGTTTTTTGGTCACTTACCAGGAAGTTTTTTTTTCACCCCCACAGGCAGAGTGGATAGTGAGAGAGACAGAGAGAAAGGTCTTCCTTTTGCCGTTGGTTCACCCTCCAATGGCCGCCGCACCACGCTGATCCGAAGGCAGGAGCCAGGTGCTTCTCCTGGTCTCCCATGGGGTGCAGGGCCCAAGCACTTGGGCCATCCTCCACTGACTTCCAGGGCCACAGCAGAGAGCTGGCCTGGAAGAGGGGCAACAAGGAAAGAATCCGGCACCCCAACCGGGACTAGAACCCGGTGTGCCAGCGCTGACAAGGTGGAGGATTAGCCTACTGAGCCGCGGCGCTGGCCACCTACCCATTCCTTATACTTTCCCTTTAGAGGCATAATTATAACCAGCTCCATCTATCTTCGACAAACAGACTTATAATCACTTATTGGTTATTCCTCAGTAAGTCATATGGCCTTAGTAATTGTCACAATTCTAATTCAAACCCCATGAAGTTTTATAGGAGCCACTACTCTAATAATCCCTCACGGCCTTACTTCCTCTCTACTATTCTGCCTAGCTAATTCTAACTAACATTCATAGCCAAACTATATTATTAGCCCGGGGGCTTCAAACCATCCTGCCACTAATAGCAGCATGATGATTACTTGCCAGCCTAACTTAGCCCTACCACCTACCATCAACTTATTAGGAGAGCTTCTCATCATCCTTTTCATGATTTAATCTCAGTATTATTTTAATAGGGACTAATGTTCTAATTACAGCACTCTACTCCCTCTACATTTTATCAACCACTCAAAGAGGCAAATTTACATATCATAGAAACAACCTTTCCCCAACATTCACTTGAGAAAATACTTTGATAATTCTTCACCTAGCCCCACTTGTCCTCTTAGCTATTAATCCAAAGATCATTTTAGGCCCAATGTTCTGTAAATATAGTTTAAAAACATTAGATTGTGAATCTAATAATAGAAGATCATCCCTCCTTATTTACCGAGAATGTTTTCAAGAACTGCTAACTCATGCACCCATGCTTAACCCCATGGCCTTCTCAACTTTTAAAGGACAGAAGTAATCCGTTGGCTTTAGGAGCCAAAAAATTGGTGCAACTCCAAATAAAATAATTAACTCATTCTCCACTTCAGTAGCTGTCTCAATCATTATCCTAGTCCTTCCAATTGTAGCCTCATTCACCAGCATTTTTAATAATACTATCTTTTTTACGTAAAAACTTCGGTATCCTACACATTTATCATTAGCCTTATCCCAACACTAATCTTTATTGAAACAAATCAAGAAATAATAGTATCCAACTGACACTGAATAACAATTCACACCCTAAAACTAATATCCAGCTTTAAACTAGATTACTTTTCCATACTCTTCACCCCAATTGCACTTTTTGTAACATGATCCATTATAGAATTTTCCATATGATATATACACTCAGACCCTAAAATTATCAATTCTTCAAATATTTATTAATATTTCTTATTACCATGCTAATTTTAGTTACTGCCAATAACCTCTTCCAACTATTCATTGGGTGGGAGGGAGTAGGAATTATATCCTTCCTCCTCATCGGCTGATGGCATGGCCAAGCAGATGCTAATACTGCAGCCCTGCAAGCAATTTTATATAATCACATTGGAGATATTGGCTTTATTATAGCCACAGCCTGATTTGCTATTAACCTCAACACATGAGAGTTTCAACAAATATTTATTACAGATAACAATATTACAATCCTCCCACTAATTATTCATAGCCTCAATGATGAACAAGACATCCAAAAAACAGGAGGCCTGTACAAAACACTACCTTTAACATCTTCCGCTCTTACAATTGGCAGTTTAGCTCTCACAGCTATACCATTCCTAACAGGCTTCTATTCAAAAGACCTAATTTTTGAATCTGCAAACACATCTTATACCAACGCCTGAACCCTTATTATTACTCTTATTGCTACCTCCCTAACAGCCATCTACAGCACACGAATTATTTTCTTTGCTCTTCTAGGTCAACCCTGCTACCCAGTCCTTATTATTATTAATGAAGACAACCCCTCAATCATCAACTCCATTAAATGCCTCCCATTAGGAAGTATTTTCAAAGGATTTTTAATTTGCAACCTCATTCAGCCAAATAATATCCCCCAAATAACCATGCCCCTATATATAAAAATAGCCACCTTATTTGTTACCATTCGAGGGTATATGCCATAGAACTTAATCAACTAAGCCTTCACCTAAAAATGAGCACACAATCTACCTCATTCAACTTCTCAAACATACTAGGATTTTTCCCTACAACAATACACCGCCTAATACCCTACCTTAATCTTTCAGCGAGCCAACACAGTAGCCACACTACTCTTAGATATGTCATGAACTGAAAAAGCAATCCCCAAAACTATTTTAGGCATTCAAATTTCCACATCAACTTCCTTATCTACACAAAAAGGCCTCATCAAATTCTATTCTTTATCTTTCCTAATCTCTCTGCTCTTAGCCTTATTCATTTTAGCCTTACCCCAGTGAGTAATTTCAATAACAATAAAAATGCTCACAAATAAAGATCAACCAGCAACAACATTAATCAGCTCCTATAGCTATACAATGCTGCTACCCCTATAGAATCTTCTCGAATTAAACCCATCTCATCCCCCTCAAAAATGACTCAATCCCCTATATTTTTAAAATCAACCACAACCTCCACCTCATCACTTAACATCATAAACATAATTAATCCTACGTCTAACATCACCCCCAACACTAACATACTCAAAATCATGACATTAGACCCCCAAGTTTCAAGATACTCCTCAGTCGCCATCGCAGTTGTATACCCAAACACCACCAACATTCCTCCCAAATAAATCAAAAATATTATTAAGCCTAAAAATGAACCACCAAAACTTAAAATAGTTCTGCAGCCTACTCCACCACTAACAATTAACCCCAGCCCACCATAAATTGGAGGTGGTTTAGAAGAGAATCCCACAAAACCAACCACAAATATTACACTTAATAAAAATACAACATACGTCATAGTTCCTACATGGACTCAAACCATGTCTAATGACATGAAAAACCACCGTTGTTATTCAGCTATAAGAACCTAATGACCAACATTCGTAAAACACATTCCCTATTAAAAATTGTTAACCATTCTTTGATGACCTTCCCGCCCCATCAAACATCTCTGCCTGATGAAACTTTGGCTCTCTCCTAGGCCTATGCTTAATCATTCAAATTTTAACTGGTCTCTTCCTAGCCATATATTACACCTCAGACACAATAACAGCATTCTCATTGGTAACTCATATTTGCCGAGACATAAACCATGGTTGACTTATTCGATATCTCCATGCCAATGGAGCATCGATATTTTTTATTTGCCTCTATATACACGTAGGCCATGGAATCTATTATGGCTCATATACATATCTAGAAACCTGAAACATCGGCATTATTCTATTATTCTAAGAAATAGCAACAGCATTCATAGACTATGTTCTCCCATGAGGCCAAATATCATTCTGAGGGGCAACAGTAATTACCAACCTCTTATCAGCCATCCCTTACATCAGAACAAACTTAGTTGAATGGATCTGAGGAGGCTTTTCAGCAGACAAAGCCACACTCACCTGCTTTTTCGCATTTCATTTGATTCTACCATTTATTATCACAGCCCTAGTCATAATTCACTTACTCTTTTTTCACAAAACCAGCTCTAACAACCCGTTAGGAATCCCCTCCAACTCAGACAAAATCCCCTTTCATCCTTATTACACAATTAAAGATGCCCAAGGATTTCTCATACTAATTTTACTTCTCCTTCTTCTAGCCCTATTCTCCCCTGACTTACTTGGAGATCCAGATAACTATACTCCTGCTAATCCCCTTAACACTCCTCCTCACATTAAGCCTGAGTGGTATTTCTTATTTGCCTATGCCATCCTACGCTCTATGCCAAACAAACTGAGAGGAGTGCTAGCACTAGTCATTTCAATCCTAGTCCTAGCTATTATTCTTCTACTCCACATTTCTAAACAACACAGCATAATATTTCGACCCATCAGCCAGATCCTGTTCTGAGTTCTCATCGCAGACCTCCTCACACTTACATGAATTGGAGGACAACAAGTAGAACACCCATTTATTACTATCAGCCAAGTAGCATCCATTCTTTACTTCTCCGCTATTCTTATCCTCATACCCCTTGCAAGCCTAATTGAAAATAAAATTCTCAAATGAAGGCCCCCATAGTATAGATTATTACCCTGATCTTGTAAATCAGAAATGGAGATCAACTCTCCCTGGGACATCAGAGAGGAGGCCCTTGCCCCACCATCAGCACCCAAAGCTGAAATTCTACTTAAACTACTCTCTGTCTAGTACTTGAACAAAATTCAAGTGCCTTGTCAGTATCAATAAAACTTTCTTACTTCCTATGTATTTCGTGCATTAGTGCTCCTCCGCATTAGCATGTATTAGTACCATAAGTTCATAAAGTACATAGGACATCCTATGTTTCATCGTACATTAACCTACTTGCCCTATGCATATAAGCTTGTACATACTGCTTAACAGAACATACCACATTCATTCCAACCTGCACATACAATTACTCTCAACACGAATATCCATAACAACTTCAATTGAATTATCAACATAGCACATCCATTCCATTACTGGACATAGACCATCTTAGTCAAATCATTTCTCATCCATATGACTATCCCCTTCCCTTAGGAATCCCATGATCTACCACCCTCCGTGAAACCAGCAACCCGCCCACATCATGTCCCTCGTCTCGCTCCGGGCCCATAACACTTGGGGTTTCTAGTGTGAAACTATAACTGGCATCTGGTTCTAACTTTAGGGCCATTAAACCTAAAATTGCCCACACGCTCCTCTTAAATAAGATAATCTCGATGGAGTAATGACTAATCAGCCCATGCTCACACATAACTGTGGTGTCATGCATTCAGTAATTTTTTAATTTTGGGGGTATGCTTGGACTCAACATGGCCGCGGCGGGCCCTGACCCGGTTCACTTACTGTAGCTGAGCTTTAAATGAAGACCCTCCATCCTCATAATTATAAGCCGGGTCTATCCTTCCATGCTTGATGGACATAAGAAAATTTCACCACACCCATGTGTACACACGTACATGTACGCTTACGCACGTACACGCACGTACACGTATACATGAGTTGTTCTTACATAATTGAATATACCTGCAATGCTCCCCTTACCATTAAGTAAATTCATTGCCCTAAAACAATAATACAGTTATACATACTTCGATTCCTGCCAAACCCAAAGAACAAGAGTCATCGCATAACACTTAAATTATTTAACCCTGCAAATTACTGAGAGTCTCAACTAAAAATACCTCTAGCCAAAGTCTCGATTAAAGCAATTAAATTTTTAACAAAATTTTTAGGCTTAATGAACTAGATATTTCAATTTTTTTTTTCAATTTAAAAAGCACCTTCACAATACTGACATAGCACTCTACATTTTATTTCCCTTTTGATGGGCTAGGCCCGTCAAGACTAAAATTAGAGTCTCAACTAAAAATACCTCTAACCCAGGCCTAAGTGAAAAGTTAATGTAGCTTAACAGTAAAGCAAAGCACTGAAAATGCTTAGATGAGCTTTCTAGCTCCATGAACATAAAGGTTTGGTCCCAGCCTTTTTATTGTTTTGTGGCAAATTTACACATGCAAGACTCCTCATACCGTGAGAATGCCCTTAGTATCAACCCAGATCAAGAGGAGCAGGCATTAGGCACACCAAGCAGTAGCTCACAGTGCCTTGCTTAACCACGCCCCCAAGGGCAGCAGTGATAAAAATTTAGCAATGAATGTAAGTTTGACTTTAAGGAATGGTAAATTTCATGCCAGCCACCACGGTCATACGATTAACCCGAAATAATAAACACCCAGCGTAAAGCGTGATTAGAAATAAGCAAAAATAAAATCAAATAGCAACTAAGCTGTAAAAAGTAATAGTTGTAAATGAAAATAATCAATGAAAGTGATTTTACAACCTTCGAACTCGTGATAGCTAAGATCCAAACTGGGATTAGATACCTCACTATGCTTAGCCCTAAACCTCAATAATTCCATAACAAAATTATTCACCAGAGAACTACAAGCCAGAGCTTAAAACTCAAAGGACTTGGCGGTGCTTTATACCCACCTAGAGGAGCCTGTTCTATAATCGATAAACCCCGATAAACTTTACCACTCTTTGCCAACTCAGCCTATACACCACCATCTTCAGCGAACCCTAAAAAGGAACAAAAGTAAGCTTAATTACTCCCATAAAAATGTTAGGTCAAGGTGTAGCCTATAGAGTGGGAAGCAATGGGCTACATTTTCAACCAAAGGAGGATTTAGTAGTAAATTAAGAATAGAGAGCTTAATTGAACCAGGCCATGAAGCATGCACACACTGCCCATCGCTCTCCTCAAATACTAAACATTTATTATCCATAATTACAAAATAAATAGGTGTAAGAGGAGATAAGTCGTAACAAGGTAAGCATACTGGAAAGTGGGCTTGGATATTTCAGAGTGTAGCTTAATTCAAAGCACTTGGCTTATACCCAAGAGATTTCATATTTACTGACCACTCTGAGCCAATACTAGCCCTATATAACTTACACAAAACTAAAATAATCCATTAAACAAACCATTTACCTTACATTTAAAGTATAGGAGATAGAAATTTATTTTAGGCGCTGTAGATAAAGTACCGTAAGGGAAAGATGAAAGAACTATTAATAGCACAAAAAAGCAGAGATTACTACTCTTATCTTTTGCATAATTAATTAGCTAGAAAACCCTTAGCAAAAAGAATTTTAGTTAAAAACCCTGAAGCCAGATGAGCTATCTATGGGCAGTTATAAGAATGAACCCGTCCATGTAGCAAAATGGTGGGAAGACTTGTAGATAGAGGTGAAAAGCCAACCAAGCCTGGTGATAGCTAGTTGTCCAGAACAGAATTTTAGTTCAACTTTAAATTTTTCCAAAAGGACATCCAACCCTAATGAAAATCTAAATGTTAGTCTAAAGAGGGACAGCTCTTTAGAAATAAGGATACAACCTTTTATAAAGAGTAAGTCATTTAGTACCCATAGCTGGCTTAAAAGCAGCCATTAATTAGGAAAGCGTTAAAGCTCAACAATCAAAAATAACTTAATCAAAATATTCAAAATGAACTCTTATAAATCTCAACTGAACTAATCCATAAATCTATAGAAGAAATAATGCTAATATGAGTAACAAGAACAATATTCTCCTTGCACAAGCTTATATCAGATCAGATGCCCACTGATAGTTAAAAATTATAAGAGAAAAACTCACAAATTGATGCTCTATTAACTTTTACTGTTAACCCAACACAGGTGTGCAGCACAGGAAAGATTAAAAGAAGGAAAAGGAACTCAGCAAACCCTAACCCTGCCTGTTTACCAAAAACATCACCTCTAGCATAACTAGTATTAGAGGCACTGCCTGCTCAGTGACACACGTTCAACGGCTGCAGTATCCTGACTATGCAAAGGTAGCATAATCACTCGTTCCCTAATTAGGGACTACCATGAATGGCAACACGAGGGTTAAACTGTCTCTTTCTTCTAATCAGTGAAATTGACCTCCCCATGAAGAGGCAGGGATAAAACAATAAGACGAAAAGACCCTATGGAGCTTTATTATTTAACCCCAAATTTCCTTAACCTCACTCAACAAGAGCCTAACAAGGAAATCCCTGGGTTAAAAGTTTTGGTTGGGGTGACCTTGGAGCATAAACTAACCTCCAAATGATTTAAGCCTAGACCCAACAAGTCAAAGCACTTAAAATCATAAATTGACCCCAAAACCTTTTGATCAATGGAACAAGTTACCCTAGGGATAACAGCGCAATCCTATTTTAGAGTTCCCATCGACAATAGGGTTTACGACCTAGATGCCGGATCAGGACATCCCAATGGTGCAACCGCTATTAAAGGTTCATTTGTTAAATGATTAAAGTCCTTCGTGATCTGAGTTCAGACCGGAGAAATCCAGGTTGGTTTCTATCTATTAAGTATTTCTCCCAGTACAAAAGGACAAGAGAAATAGGGCCTACTGCTCTGCAGAGCTCTAAGTTTAAAAGATGAAATAATCTTAATCTAGTACACTTAGCCATATACCACCCAAGAACAGGGTTTGTTAAGGTGGCAGAGCCTGGTAATTGCATAAAACTTAAAACTTTATAATCAGAGGTTCAATTCCTCTCCTTAACAACATATTCCTAATTAATGGTCTCCTACTGATCCTGCCTGTACTTCTAGCTATAGCCTTCCTTACCCTAGTAGAATGAAAAATCTTAGGCTATATACAACTCTGAAAAGGCCCAAATATTGTAGGTCCATACGGCCTTCTTCAACCAATTCCAGATGCCATTAAACTATTTCTCAAAGAACTCCTAGGACCCCTTACATCTTCATCTCTCCTCTTCATTATTACCCCAACCTTAGCACTGTCCCTAGCTCTCTCAATGTGACTACCCATCTCCATACCATATCCCTTAATCAACCTAAACATAGGAGTACTATTTATCCTAGAAACCTCTAGCCTAGCAGTTTACCCAGTCCTCTGATCATGATGAGCATCCAACTCAAAATATGCATTATTTGGAGCCCTCCAGGCAGTAGCACAAGCTATCTCTTAGGAAGTAATGTTAGCGATTATTCTCCTGTGTATTCTTCTAATAAATGGCTCATTCACACTTTCATCCCTTATTACAACACAGGAGTACATGTGAATTCTTCTCCCAGCATGACCCCTAGCCATAATATGATTTATTTCAACTCTAGCAGAAACAAATTGAGCCCCCTTTGATTTAAGTGAAGGTGAATCCCAACTTGTCTCAGGATTCAAGGTAGAATATGCAGGCGGCCCATTCGCTCTATTCTTTCTAGCAGAATATACTAATATTATCATAATAAATGCTCTCACAACCATCCTATTTTTAGGCTCATTTCACAGCCACACTAACCCAGAAGTGTTCACAGTTAACTTTGCTGTAAAACCCCTCCTACTAACAATATCATTCTTAGGAATTCGAGCATCCTACCCTCGATTTCATTACAACAGACTCATATACCTCCTATGAAAAAGCTTCCTACCTCTCACACTAGCTCTATGTATATGACACATCTCCATGCCCATCATACTTTCAAGCATTCCCCCTCACATACAGAAATATGTCTGACAAAAGAGTTACTTTGATAGAGTAAATAATAGAGGTTTAAGCCCTCTTATTTCTAGAACTATAGGCCTTGAACGTACACCTAAGAACTCAAAATTCTTCATGCTACCTGATACACCAAATTCTATAGTAAGGTCAGCTAAATAAGCTATTGGGCCCTTACCCCAAAAATGTTGGTTTATATCCTTCCTGTACTAATTAACCCCCTCATCCTAACTATCATTTTATTCACCCTATTCCTAGGCACAATAATTACAGTATTTAGCTCCCACTGATTAACCATATGGATTGGCCTAGAAATAAATATACTAGCCATCATTCCAATTTTAATTCACAAAGCCACACCATGATCAACAGAAGCCACAACTAAGTATTTCTTAACACAAGCCACGGCATCAATAATCTTAATAATAGCAATTACACTTAACATTCTTGACTCCGGCCAATGAACAATAATCAATCCACAAAATCACTTTACTCCAATTATAATTATACTAGCATTAATCATTAAATTAGGGATAGCTCCTTTTCACTTCTGAGTTCCAGAAGTAACCGAAGGAGTCCCCCTGAAATCAGGCCTCATTCTTCAAACATGACAAAAACTGGCACCCCTATACCAAATCTCCCCATCAATCAACTCAACCATAATAATACTAGTAGCTATCCTATCAATTATAGCTGGTGGCTGAGGGGGACTTAACCAGACTCAACTCCGCAAAATCTTATCGTACTCCTCAATTACCCACATAGGATGAATAGCAGCCATCATTACATTCAATCCAAATACCATAATTCTAAATCTAATTATTTATATCCTGCTAACAATTCCCATATTCACAATATTTATTTATCACACAAACACAACAACCCTTTCACTATCACAAATATGAAATAAGACCCCACTAATAGTCTCAGCCATCCTAGTTACCTTAATATCACTAGGAGGCTTACCTCCACTAAGAGGTTTTATTCCTAAATGAATTATCATTCAAGAATTAACAAAAAATGGCAATATCATCATACCAACCATAATAGCTATATTGGCTCTTCTAAACTTACACTTCTATTTGCGCCTCATCTACTCTTCCTCACTAACAATGTTCCCAACAACCTAAAAATAAAATGACAATTTGAGTCAATGAAATGCATACTATTCATAGCTCCACTAATTATTCTATTGTCAATACTCCTTCCCCTAACACCACTATTTTCAGTGTTAAACTAAGCCCAGGAGGAGTTTGGGTTACACAGACCAAGAGCCTTCAAAGCTCTAAGGAAGTAAGTTATACTTAACTCCTGCTTAAGGACTGCAAATCAACTTCACATCTTCTGAACGCAAATCAGGTGCCTTAATTAAACCAAGTCCCCCTAGAATGGTGGGATCCAGCCCCATGAAATTTTAGTTAACAGCTAAATACTCTAATCAACTGTCTTCAATCTACTTCTCCCGCCCTAAGTAAAAAAATGGCGGGAGAAGCCCAGGCAGAATTGAAGCTGCTTCTTTGAATTTGCAATTCAACATGAAAATTTCACCTCAGGGCTTTGTAAAAAGAGGGCTCAACCTCTGTCTTTAGATCTACAGTCTAATGCTCACTCAGCCACTTTATCCCTACTTATGTTCATTAACCGTTGATTATTCTCTACCAATCATAAAGACATCAGAACTCTATACCTTTTATTCGGGGCCTGAACTAGAATAGTAGGGACAGCCCTCAGTCTATTGATTTGAGCAGAATTAGGCCAACCAGGAACCTTACTTGGAGATGACCAAATTCATAATGTAATCATCACCGCACATACCTTTGTAATAATTTTCTTCATAGTAATACCTATCATGATTGGAGGTTTTGGAAACTGACTAGTCCCATTAATAATTGGGGCCCCTGATATAGCTTTTCCCTGTGTAAACAATATAAGCTTTTGACTCCTCCCACCGTCTTTTCTTCTGCTTGCTTCATCAATAGTAGAAACCGGTGCAGGCACAGGCTGAACTGTTTACCCACCATTAGCTGGCAACTCAGCGCATGCAGGAGCCTCAGTTGATCTAACTATGTTCTCTCTTCACTTAGCTGGTGTATCCTCTAATTATGAAGGGGCAAAGAGTAATTTTACAGTCGAGAGGGCTAGCAGTCAGCACCTTCAAAGTTACCAGCACTTTTGGACATGTGCCTCTTGATGGGATGAACTGAGAACGGAGCAGCATGGATGCTGTGCCTTTTCTGTCAACAATGCAGAACCTGAATCCAATCTTGTTGCTACAACAGACAAACCCAAATGGAGGAGCAGTCTGCAGAATAGCAGCTCTATAATATTACACAGTGTCTGTCAAGGTCACCAAAGCCAAGGGAAAACTAAAAGGTCAGCTGCAGACTGAGGCAAGCTAGAGACATGATACCTAAGTGCACTATATGATTCTAAAATGGGGATTTTTGCAAAAAAGGATGCTACCGGAACAAACGGCAAGACCGTTCGTTAACAGTCCCTGGGGGTTATATGCTAGTGATATATCAGTGTGGATTTTCTGATTTTGATGACTTCCCTGTGGTTCTACCACAGAATATCCTTACTGGTAGGAAACGCACACTTAAGTGTTTCAAAGTGGTGCAGGCGACTCACTTCAATATACTCAAGAAAAACATTATTGAAACTGTGCTTGGAATGTCATTGTAAGAATGAGAATGTCTCCAAAAATGTAATAGAAAGATAAGTAAAACAAATTTTCTTCCCTTCACAAAATGTATTCACAAAAAGAGAAGTATCAAATTTATCAATCAAATATTGAAAGCATTCCTGTCAACTTCAAGAGCAAGACAGGAATAATTCAATATTTCACTCAAATTCTCAGCCAGTGCATGAGGCCAAGAAAAATACAATCAATGGAAAGGAAAAACATAACTATCATTACTGCAGATGGTATGCTTATTTACATAAAAATTTCCCCCAAAATCTATGGATAAATTATTAGAGTAATAATTTTATCAAAGCTGCTGGATTCAAATAGAATACACAAGTCTATTTCATGTCTGTACATCAAAACAGTCCACTAGAAAATGGTAGCACTTGTAACAACAACAAAATCTTCAAGTATCAGATATAAATATAACAAAACAATACCAGTCTTTTATGGAAAAAAGTATAAAATCTCACTGAAAAACTTATTTAAAAACAACACCAATACTTACATACCACATTCTTGGATACAAATTCCAAGTACTATAAGATGACAATTCTCCCTGACATTGATCTCTTGGTTTAATGCTATGCCCATCAAAATCCCAAAAGTGTTTGTCACAGGACTCAAGAAAGTAATTCCAGCATTTTAGGGAAAAGCAAAGGACTAAGAATAGTCAGGACACTGCTGAGGAAGACTAAGATAGGACATTATGATGATGTGAAGGTAAACAGCACTTAGACTGTATACTTTGGCACCAAGACAGTGTTCTATATGATGAATACCTGATTTTTTAAAGAGCAGGCAGTGAGTATTAGAGGGCAAGGAAGGGACTCAATACTTTCAACTCCAAACCCACTGATTATCAGATGAAAACAAATGGAAGCAGATCTTTACCTCACAACTTAGGTATGCCAAAATCAGTTCTAAGGTTTCTTGAGACTGAACTGTCAAAACTCAGAAAGACAAAATAATTCTTAGAAAAGACTAGAGAATATTTTTATGACCACAGGGAAAGAAAGAATTTCTCAAAACAAGTATTTCTAAAAGCACAAACTGAAAAAGAAAAAGTCTGATAAGTTCAACTGCATTAGACTTAAGAACCTCTAGTCTTCAAAAGCACACCAGAGTGAAAAAGCAGGCTACAGAATCCAGGAAGACACTTATAACATATGTATCCAACAAAGCACTTACATTTAGAATATGCAAAAACCTCTAAATCTCTTACACACAAAGACATGACAAGGTAACAAACATTCCACAAACATACAAAGAGCTTCAGCTTTATTGGTATTTAGAGAAATGCAAATTAAAACCACAATTAAATATTCCTATTTTCTATTCACATGACAAAAATGAAGAAGTTGAGTAATAGTAAGTCTGCACAGATGTGGAAGAGTAGGCAACAACATCTACTACTCAAGGCAAATAAAAGAATTTGGTCTTTCTAAAGTAGAATATTTCCATGCCTCATGACTCAGAAATCCCACTCCTAATTAGACACCACAGAGGAACTTTTGTATATGTATACTATGCCAATGTCCATAGCAACTGTATTTATCAGAGCAAACTGGAAACAACAGAAAAATGGACATCAAAAGTATAATGGACAAATGCCATGTTTGTTTATAGGAGAGAACACCAACAGAAATGAAGAATGATGAGGGAGAGCTACATATTTACATGATGAACTGTAAAGAAAATGGGGAATTAAAGAGGCTGCACAAAAGTACTATATACCTTCACTTAAATGAAGTTCAAAGAGAGGCAAAACTAATATTCATAGTGGTACAATTAAAGATGGCAAAACTCAGAGAAAAAGCAAAGGAGAACTCTAGGTTTCGGTAAAAGGAGGCACTGCAATAAGGAGGAACACACAGGGAGTTATTAATGTCTCATTTCTTAACCTGGCTGGCAAGCACAAAGTCGATTCACACTACTCATTAAGTCAGATTTTGTGTTCCAAAGACACTCCTTATGTACATTGCATAAACTCTTCTTTCCCTGTAGTGACGAGAAGACTGTGGGGATACAGGAGCACGAGTGCACTGGATTTTCTGTGGCTTTCTGTCACCACATGGCAATCATTCAGCAACTCCTAAACTTGCAGGGTTCCTACCCAGGATGCTGCCACTTTCTATATCCCATCCACCCATCACCATCAATATGCATGCATGCACACACAGGGGGAGAACCGGACAATCAGGGAGGGGAAAAATTATTGGTTTAGTCTGACCATTGAAGGTGAGAGGGACTGATGAAACAAAATATTTATATAACACATTTGACAGTTCAAAAAACACTAACATATATATATATATATATATATATATATATATATAATATAGTCCTTTTTTTCTCCAAACCAAATATCCTGAAGTAGACAAGGCATGCACAAATTACAGGGATCAAATATTTTGCAAAATAAATAAAATGACAGAAGGAGTTGTCAGAATGTTCTTCCCTTACTCTACTTTACAGTCTTCATTTCCTACTCCAAAGTCAAAAGATACTGGATGTGGTAACAGGATAAAAGCAAACATGGAAAATTTTGAACAGAGATGGAGAAAAATGGATGGGCAGAATCACTTTGGAAAACTGTCTATAATATCTACTAAAGCTCACTATTTGTATACCAATGACTAACCAGCAATCCCATTCAGATAATACATTACAGCAAAAACTCATACACAGGTTCACCAAAAGACATATGCTAGAGTATTATGAATGGGATAGCAGTACCAAAAAATGGAAACTCAAGTCCGAATGCCAATTGACTGTAGAACAGATGAGATAAATTTTGGTATATTCACACAATGGAATGGATACTCCAAAGCTTGAGAATGAATGTGAAAAATGGATGGCATAAATACATGCCAAGTAAAAGAAGTTACATCTGAGTAAATACACCATATGAATTCAGTTCAGTTCAAATTCAAATACAAGCAAATTCATCTATGGTTTCCAAAGTCGGGTGGTCAGCATTAGCAACCAGGGGGCTTCTGCTCTGTTTCTTGCTGGGTGCTGTCCACACAGGTATTTTCACTTTGTGAAAATTTATTGACAGACACATTTCAGAATTACATCCCTTGTAACTGGAAATCATGATGCTTAGTGAAATAAGCCAGTCCCCAAAAGACAAATACCCTGTCTCCTCTGACATGTGGTAATTCAAACAGAATACACACAAAAAAGTATGAGTGAAATAAACACTTTGTGACTTTACAGTTGTCTTTAGTCTTTTTTACACCCCTGTGGAACTGTGGTCTTTCTACTTTTTAGTTGTTGCATATTATGGTTATTGGTGCTTAAGCCTATGATTATAGAGTGTACTGAAATTATGTATTTGCAAAAATTAAAGGAAAAAAGGAAGGAGGGGCATTAAGGGAGGGAAAAGAGGAAGGGAGGGAAGTATAGTTATCTTCTTAGAATTGTACCTATGAAATATATGAAATCTGTTCTCTTTGTATTAATAATTTTTTTTTTTTAAAAAAAGGAAGCTGAATCAGAAGGGGAGTAGGACTCAAGCCCAAACACTCCAAGATGGAATGCAGGTGTCCGAAGCCTCTGCTTAACCCCTGCAGTACAACACAGTGACCTCTCAATCCTTTAACAAATTACTTTTCTGTATTAAAAAAAGATTTATACTCCTTTCTATATGTACATTATGCTTCAATAAAAAGTTTGTGAAACGGGGAAGGAAATTAAAATAAGGAGATAAGATACCACTAACACCTGGTTTGTTCATTATGTTCCCACATTGTTCAGATCAGGATTAAAATTTTTACTGCAATTCTCTAAATTGAACAATATGCAAAGATACTAAGATAAATTAATTCAAAAGCTCTGGTTGTAAAATGTACTCTGCCTTGACATGTAACTGGGTGACCCTGAGAAAAAATTATATCAGTCTTAGTTTTCTGACCACTAAATTGGGATTACCAGAGAGTAAACTGGGTCTATTTTGATTTTTGAAATTGCACCTATTCATTATCAACTTTCATCATTAATATATGGAGATTCAACATAATCACAATTATCTCAATTAAAAAAACTTGAAAGTTTATCAACAGGTGAACGGATAAAGGTACTCAGATGTAGAATGGAATGTTGCCCAGCAATAAAAAGGATCTCAGCTGTCCTTCCTATCTCACAGCAGTGATGTGATATGTGGAATTTAGTATCCAAAAGTACCACACTGTAAAAGTGTAACAAAGGCAAAATAAAAATTTGTCATTTTTAAAATTTTTTGTGCAGGGAGTACTTTGCTCAAGTGACTTCCTAAATACCAGACTACCTAATAAAGATCTGTAGACTGGATTTGGTGAAAGGATCAAGTGGTGGTTAAGAGTTTGGAAGCTACTCTTACACCCTCCTAGCCCTGCTCTCCCTACATCTTCTAGAACACGACTGTATACAACAGGTCTGAGTCATACCCATGGGGATGAAAAAAAAAATTCTGGCTTTATCACCAATTTGCTTCCTGAGACTCATCTTCTTCAACTATGACATGAAGATAATACCAGCTGTTTTTCAAAGATTGGAGATGAACCTAGAAAAATGTCCCAAATGTAATACCTAACCTCTATAAAAAATTAATATATACAACTCTGTGAAACACATAATGCACGTAAATGAATACTAAAATTCAACTACTTTCGAAAGCAACTGGACTTAACAATTTAGCCTAAAACATGGATATCTGCAATATCCCCGAAATTATAAGATTAAGTCATTCTTTCTGCTATTCATTTTCCAAAGAAATTCCTTCAAGCAGTATTTTCAAAATACCAATGTGGCCAAGGCACCATCCAGCTTAGGGCTGTCAACAGAATAATGTCCAAGCCCCTGCTGTGGCACAAGGCCCTTTTCAATTTGTCCTAAGCCTATCTATCACTCCTACCTCTTCTCTAGCACCTTCCACAGTAACATAGCCAATGATTAAGTGGTCTTTGAATAGGATATATGCCACAAATAATCTTTTATTTTCAGCAACAGTAAATGTGTACTGTAAAAAGTTAGAAATTATAGAATGTAGATTAATTTCAAAACAAACAAAAAGATATCATCACCCATACATCACACACAGGACATAGCATATCTTTCTGAGATAGATATGTATAGATATGTGATCATAAGGCACATACTGTCTTATAACCTGTTATCTTCACTTGACAATTTCCAATTTTCCATTTCAGCAAATTTCATCTAATTAAAAATTCCCCTTCTGACCCAAAATGTCCTTTATAGCTGACCTGTCCAAGCCAATATTTAATTCAGAATCTCACAATCTATCTAGTCCTTTACATTTCTTAACATTTTAAAAAAATTATTTATTTGGGAGGCAAGGAGGACAGAGCAAGGGTGAGAGGGAGAGACAGAAATGTCTACCAACAGATGAGAGACCAAAGCATGAAGCCAAGAACTCAATCCAGGTCTTGCACACAGGTGGCAGAAATCTAACTACCTGAGCCATAACTAGTAACTTCCAGAGGCTGCATGAGCAGGATTCAGGATCTGGAGCCAGGAGACAAACTAGACACTCCCAGTGGAATACTGATGTCCTAAACAGCATCTTAACCACTAGTCTTCACCCATACCCCTTCCTTATACTCACTCACATTTCAAGATGGTTATCTCACCTACCCCCATCATCTTTTCACCACTTACAATATTTATTTAACAACGACAACAAAGAATCATTACACATTTGAAGAGATTCCAAAATAAAGATAAACCAAAGAACAAAAAACTAAATGATTCTTTAATAAGAAAGATAGTGTTGGGCATTGAGTAGCTTAAATCACAACTTGGGGTGCTCACATCCCATACCAGAACGCCTGGGATTAAGTCTCACCTTGATTCTGATCCAACCTCCTGTTAATGTGCCTGGGAGGCAGTAAATGATGGCTCAAGTACTTGGGCTCCTGCCACCCACATGGGAGACCCAGATAGAGCTCCCAGCTCCTGCCTGGCTCAGCCTTAGCTGTTGTAGGCATTTGAGGGAGTAAATCAGCAGATGGAAGGTTTCTCCATCTCTCTGTGTCGCTCTATCTTTCAAATAAATAAATAAAAAGATTCTTAAAAAGTAATACTTGAATATTAATTAGGAATGGTACATAATGAAGAGTTCACTTTAAGATTTATTTATTGGAAAAGAAGAGAGATGGGGCTGGCACTGTGGTGCAATGGGTTACAGCACCGGCCTGCAGAGCCTGCATCCCATATAACCACTGGTTCCTGTCCCAGATGCCCCACTTCCAATTAAGCTACTTATTGATGCGCTTGGGAAAGCAATGGAGGACGGACCAAGTCTTTAGGCCCTGCACCCACATGAGAGACCTGGAAGAGGCTCCTAGCTCCTGCTTCAGCCTGACCATTGTGGCCATTTGGGGAGTGAAACAGTAGATGGAGAATCGCTATCTCTCCCTCTCTCTCTCCTTCTTTCAAATAAATTTTTAAAAATAAATGAAAGAAAGAAAGAAAGAAAGAAAGAAAGAAAGAAAGAAAGAAAGAAAGAAAGAAAGAAAGAAAGAAAGGGAGGAAGAAAGAAGAAAGGTAGAGTGAGAGAGATGGATCTTCCATCCACTGGTTCACTCCCCAAATGCTCACAACAGAGACTGAAGCCAGAATCCAGGAACTCCATCTGGGTCTCCCATGTGAGAGGCAGGAACTTAAATCCTTGGATCATTATCTGCTGTTTCCTACACACATTAGCAGGGAGCTGGACTAGAAGCAGAGTAGCCAGTACTCAAAACAGGTACTCTGGTATGGGATGTGGGTTTCCCAAGCTGTGGGGAGAAACTCGGACTAGACTAAGTTACTCGAATTAAGACTTATTCTATGCATCTGCTCTCCCACAATATGGTGCTGAGAAGGGAGTAAACAGTTTCTACACAGCTGCCTCTCACCAATTTGATTGACGGAGCTGCAGGAGCTGATCTTGCTCCTGATTGGAGGAGAGCAGCGTACTCGGCGTGTGGGTAGCAGAGTTGGGGTTGGTGGAAGAGGACTATAAAGGAGGAGAGAGACTACATGCACCAGGAACACCTGAGGAACATCTGAGCAGCCCCCGAGAGAGCTGGCCGGCGGTGTGCCCTCCCCCGCGGAAGTGGGGAAAGTGGCAGGGGGAACCGCCCTTCCACGGAGGTGGAAGGGATGGCAGCCAACCCGGGAAGAACCAGCAGCAAACCCGGGGAGGGCTGAGCAGACAAAAGAACAATGCAGAGTCTTGTGTCGTTCCTCCACGAAGAGGGGGAGCGACACCAAGCAGTGGCTTAATTCACTGCACTGCAACACCTGCCCCAATGAAGAGTTCTTGAATACTTAATCTAATATTGCCAAAGAAAATGATAAATTGTCGCTCCCCGTCTTCATGGAGGAGCGACACTAGACCCTGCCTGGGCTTCCTATCCGAGTCACAGCACCATTATGTCGCTCCCCGTCTTCATGGAGGAACGACACAGGACCCTGCGCTGTTCTTTTGTCTGCTCAGCCCTCCCCGGGTTTGCTGCTGGTTCTTCCCGGGTTGGCTACCGACCCTTCCACCTCCGTGGAAGGGCAGTTCCCCCTAGCCACTTTCCCCACTTCCGCAGGGGAGCGGCACACCGCCGGCCAGCTCTCTCGGGGGCTGCACAGGTGTTCCTTCAGATAGATGTTCCCCTTAGATGTTCCTGGTGCATGTTGTCTCTCTCCTCCTTTATAGTCCTCTTCTACCAATCCCAACTCTGCTACCCACATGCCGAGTACGCTGCTCTCCTCCAATCAGGAGCAGGTCCTACAGTTTATTGGTTGAACTGGAGGCAGCTGTGTAGAAGCTGTATCTCCCTTCTCAGCGCCATATTGTGGGAGAGCAGATGCATAGAATAAGTCTTAATTCCAGTAACTTAGTCTAGTCTGGGTTGCTCCCCACAATAAATATAATTTAAAAATAAATAGTTAAATAATTAAAAATGAAGCTGGGAGGCAGGCACTGTGGTCCACCAGGTTAAGCCACCACTTGGAGTGCCCACATTGCATACCAGTGTACCTGTTTTGTGTACTGGCTTCTCTGCTTCTAGTCCAGCTTCCTGTGAATGCATAATCTGGGAGGTACCAAATGATGGTTAAAGTACTTAGATCCCTACTACTGATATGGGAGACCTGGGAGGAATTCCTGGCTGCTAGTTTCAGCCTGGCCCAGTTGTGGCTGTTGTGGGGATTTTGGGAGTGAATCAGTGAATAGAAGATGTCACTCCCTCACCCCCTTTCTCCCTCTCTCTGGGGAGTGAACCAGTGAATACAGGATGTCTCTCTCTCTCTCTCACTGTGGCTTTCAAATAAATATTTTAAAAAATACAAAGCTGGAATATAAAGTGTAAGAAATGTATAAGAAATTGTAATCAAATCCAAAGAGAAAAATGTGAAAGAAAATGTAACAGGTTATGAGATTCAGTTTACGGGCAGGCTCTGTGGCGTAGTGGGTAAAGCTACCACTTGCAGTGCCAGCATGCCATTTGGGCACCAGTTTGACTCCCGGCTGCTACTCTTCCAATCCAGCCCTCTGCTATGGCATGGGAAAGCAGTAGAAGATGGCCCGAGACCTTGGGCCCCTGCACCCTTGTAGGAGACTGAGAAGAGGCTCCTGGTTCCCAGCTTTGGATAGGCACAGCTCCTGAAGTTACAGCCATCTGAGGAGTGACCCAGCAGATGGAAAACCTCTCTCTCTCTCTCTCTCTCTCTCTCTCTCTCTCTGCCTCTGCCTCTCCTTCTCTCTGTGTGTAACTTTGACTTTCAAGTAAATAAATAAATCTTTTTAAGAAAGATTCAGTTCAGAAGTTCTAGTTTTGACTACAAAAATTCTAGAAAGAATATAAAAATGAGGGAAAAAATAATAATAACAGAAATAGCTTAAGAAAGTTTCACACTACTTGATTCTTCAAAAAGCTCACTAACTGACCAAACATCAAGTGGAAAACAAATAACTCCAACAAATCTCAAATCTCAGGACATCACTGTAAAACTGCAGAATGCCAAAAAATAAAAGATTAAAAACATCCCAGATGGAGAAAAGCAGGCAAAACACAATGTAAATTAGAACACAATGTCGTGGGCTTCCCAATGGCTAAAAAGAATCTTAGGAAAGCAATACCTTCAAATTTCTAAGAAAGATTTTTCACTTCTACCCCAGCTAAACTATTAATCATATGTAACATGAGAGTAGAATACAGAGATTTACTATAATACAATAACTAAGAAAGTACACCATCCACCCAGTTTCTCTTGGGAAGTTAAAAATACACTTCAGGAAAACTGAGGATATGCTTCAGGGAATAAATAAGTAAGAAACAAAATATGCTTCCCAGGAAATAATGGGTCCAATTCCAATTACAGCAAAAGGAAGTCCCTGTGTGGTGGACAGTAACCTACTACCAGTAACCTACTCAGATTACAGAAAGTTGACTGAGGCCTGGGTGTGTGTGTGTGGGTGGGTGTGTTAGTGTGTGAGTGAGAGACTACCTTTCAGTAAGCCCTTGAGATGGCATAATAATTTTTTTTAAAAACTATGTATATGTGCCACATAATTTTTTTAATTTAGTAAAATTAAAAAGGAAAACAATTAAAATGAATGAATGAAATATTGGATTCATTCTTCATTCAGCTTTTAACTTCTGTTAGTATTTGGGAAACTTTAAAGATTCTCTAGAAACAATTCCACAGTTTCCTTCTCTTTCTTTCTTTCTTTTGACAGGCAGAGTTAGTGAGAAAGAGACAGAGAGAAAGGTCTTACTTCCATTGGTTCACCCCCCAAATGGCTGCCATGGCTGGTGCTGCGCAGATCTGAAGCCAGGAGCCAGGTGCTTCCTCCTGGTCTCCCATGTGGGTGCAGGGCCCAAGCCCTTGGGCCATCCTCCACTGCCTTCCTAGGCCATAGCAGAGAGCTGCACTGGAAGAGGAGCAACTGGGACAGAACTGGCACCCCAACCTGGACTAGAACCCAGGGTGCCGGCGCCACAAGTGGAGGATTAGCCAAGTGAGCTGTGGCGCCAGCCAGTTTCCTTCACTTTCTTTTTCCCACAGCTTAAACCAAAACTAGGGTCAGTGTGTACTACCTAAATTTTTGGAGTTCATAATGACAGTGAAAAAAAAAATCAATAGAATTACAACTTCATGTAAAGTACCTCAAAAAGCATTTTTTCATTTTTTATTTAATAATTAATCATTGGTTCCCGATTTACCCATTTCCTCCTCAATTATGCAATTTCTTTCATTTTGACAGGTGCTCTGATCTCATAGATGATATTTAATCATGCTTCTCATGACTCAGGGCCATGACACCCAGATACAAAAGATGCTACTGACATAGCTAGCACAATGAGTGGCGCACAATAGATATTCAACACATTTTAACTATTCCTCACCCTTTCTTACCCCATTCCTTTGATGCTGGCTCCTAATCAGAAAACCTTTTCCCCAAACCTACCAGCAGAGAAACACTAGAGACCAAATCCTGACTCCAAGTTTGTAGTTATATTAATTGTAGCCTTGTACACCCCCCATATTTCATTCATCAGAGGAGTCCAAGTATCCCAGATCTGAGAAGGTGACTCAACCTTCTTGTTCCCATCTTAGCCCAGAAAAGTAGTCCAATATCCACAAGAATGGAGAGAAGTGGTGTGGAAAACCCATATCCAAGTAATACGAACCAATTTATATGACTTGGCCAAAATACTTACACTTACCATAGTTATTAATGCAAAACCCATTTTTTATACTTCATCTAGACTTTACCATAGAGATAGTATGAGATTTGGTTTTGGCAGCCACCTGCATGAAACTAAAACATACAACCTGAGGAAGGTGACTCAGAAAGAAAACTGACCAGCAGAGAGAAGTCAGGTTGTCTGTCATAATCATAATTTGAAGCTAAATGTGGCTAGCACACAAATTACAAATACAGATATACAACCAAAAAGAGTAGCCACAATTTAAAACTAATACTTTATTACTTGGTTTTCTTCCATGCATCTGACCTTACCTTTAAGCATTAAACACTTCAATAAAAAAGGTGCTCATCACTCTGAAGCTAGGTTCTACTATGAGCTCACTGTGTGACTTCAGGTAAGTCACATTGCCATTGTCAAGCTAGATTTTTCTTGAAAGAGAGAGAGAGAGGGAGGGAGGGAGGGAGGGATGGAGAAGACTGCGGAAAATTCAACTTAAAGGCCTCAAAGAATAATTATACATTATCATTATGTAAATTGAAATTGCTCTTTGTTTCCCACCTAGTTGAAATGATAGCACTCACTGATTACTGAATGCCATCTATGTCTCATGTATTACGTTGCTCAATTTACAACTACTAGTTCTAAGTTTCCTCAACAACCTGATAATATTGGCACTATAAAAATAAGGCAACAGAGGCAGACTGGCTTCCTGAGTATCATGCATCTCATACATGCTAGGTACTGTGTAGTGAGACCAACACATATAAATTCCCATGTTTTTTCCTCCAACAAGTTTGCATTAAGTACTATTTACAAGCATTGTTTTCATAGAAAGACCATTTTTTTTTAAACAAAGACAAGTCAATCCACTTTGCAATCAAAATGTCAGCACTCAAAATGCTGGCTCTGCACTCACCTGATGCAGCAGAGGTTTCAGTTTGAGTAACTGAGTTTTCACAGCGGTGCAATCCTGGACCATGTGCCACAGGGTCATCTCATCCAGTGTCACTGTATTTTCTGGTTCTTCTGAGCCTGGAAAAAGGGGGTCCCTCCATAGCTTTCAAAATGACCCAAAGGAGATTCTCTATAGGGAGAGCCTCTGCAAGGGCAGAAGGTGGAGGAAAAATATATGGTTTCAGAACATACGAATAATAAACTGATTAAATTATTGCAACCATCATCGTAACTCATTTAGCATTACCCAAAAGTCACTCAGCCAGTGACTGTTTGCACTGGGCGGTGCAATTACCATACACAGCCATCAAAGAATAATCCCCTTCATCCACTCCCTCCGCCTCAACCCCTCTCTCTGTGCACTTTTACCTACAGACTGAATTAACTTTCCTCTTTGAGAACCAGAATGCAAACAAAATACTCTGGGAAGGGCAAAAATGTGGAACAACTATGCTTCTTTCTCTTTCTAGCAGTGACCACCTGCTCTCTCGTTTTTGACTCGGCGTCTCAGCAGCACACCTTGGCAGCCCCTAACCATGCATACGCTTACACTCCCATTTCTTGGGTCCTAGTATGCAACAAATCTCATTCCAAGATGGAGAGAGAGCCAAGGGCCAAGATTACTGGGAGCTACTGGCAGAGACCAGCAAGGAGGAGCTGAGACAGCCAAAGGCTCTACATCTTAAGGGAAAGGGATTTATGAATATTCCATTTGGAGTGACAGAGAGGATAGAGATCGCACCTCTAAACAGTAGAGTAGTAAGGTGAGAATGCTAAGAGAGGAGATAGGAAGTTTACAGTTAGGCAGATAGGCAGGGTATGAGCCCTGTGTGGAGGTTGTCTCTCAGCAACAATGCTGGGTACGCACAAGAGCTCAGTTCTCAGAAAGGTACAGGATGCTGCTTGCAATGGTGTAGGCAGAAGTGTAAAGAAAAAGTCTTACCATCTAGCTTACTTGCCTAAGACTTCTTGTTTAGTGAGATGTGGGGGGGGGGGGGAGGGAAGAAGGGAGGAAAGAAGGAATCAGAAAGAAAGAAGGCTGGTGCTCACTAGGCTAATCCTCTACCTGTGGCGCCATTACCCCAGGTTCTAGTCCTGGTTGGGGCACTGGATTCTGTCCCAGTTGCTCCTCTTCCAGTCCAGCTCTCTGCTGTGGCCTGGGAGTGCAGTGGAGGATGGCCCAAGTCTTTGGGCCCTGCACCCACATGGGAGACCAGGAGGAAGCACCTGGCTCCTGGCTTCGGATCGGCGCAGCGCCGATTTGGGGAGTGAACCAATAGAAGGAAGACCTTTCTCACTGTCTGTCTCTCTCTCATTGTCTAACGCTACCTGTCAAAAAAAAAAAAAAAAAAAAGGTTCATAGAGAGAACGAGAAGCATAGAGAGGGAGAGAGGTCTTCCATCTGCTGATTCACTCCCCAATTGGCCACAACGGCCAGAGCTGCGCCCATCTGAAGCCAGGAGCCAGTAGCTTCTGTGGGGAGCAATCCGGACTAGACTAAGTTGCTCGAATTAGGACTTATTCTATGCATCTGCTCTCCCACAATATGGCGCTGGGAGAGAGGTAAACAGCTTCCGCACAGCTGCCTCCAGTTCAACCAATTAACTGTAGGACTTGCTCCTGATTGGAGAGCAGCGTACTCAGCCGAGTTGGGATTGGCGGAGGAGGACTATAAAGGAGGAGAGAGACGGCATGCACCGGGAACATCTAAGGGGAACATCTAGCTGAAGGAACACCTGTGCAGCCCCCGAGAAGAGCCGGCCGGCGGTGTGCCGCTCCCCTGCGGAAGTGGGGAATGCGGCCAGGGGGAACTGCCCTTCCACGGAGGTGGAAGGGATAGTAGCCAACCCGGGAAGAACCAGCAGCAAACCCGGGGAGGGCCGAGCAGACGAAAGAACAGCGCAGGGTCCTGTGTCGTTCCTCCACGAAGAGGGGGAGCGACATAATGGTGCCGTGACTCGGATATGAAGCCTAGGCAGGGTTTAGTGTCGTTCCCCCATGAAGACGGGGAGCGACATAATGGTGCCGTGACTCGGATAGGAAACCTGACTCGGATAGAAAACACAGGACGGATAGGAAACCTAGAACGGATAGGAAACCTAGGACGGATATGAAACTTAGGAGGGAAGAAACGGGAAGAACTGGGAAAATATCGGAGAGAGAAACTAGCAAACAGCCTAGGGAAATTACCGGAGAGAGAGACTAGCAAAGAGCCTAGGTGCCGGAAGAAGCTATTGAAAGCCTAGGCATAGACTCGGATACGGACTACGGGGGGAAGCTGGGAGAAATCTTTAAGGTCGAAAGCGAAAGTGAAAGCTAGAACAAACAGACTCGGACGCGGACTGTGGGGAGAGGCCAGGAGAAATGAGGGAGGAATATTGTTGGAAGAAAACTTGGGGAAACATACCGGGTAGAGAAAAATGTTAGGGAAATTGAAGCCGCGGGGGGCAGGCCAAGGCGGAAACGAAAGCCACTTTGGGATTCTCAAGTTAGCCCGGGAATAGGGGGCGAAAAGTTGAAACTAGAAGCTGAAACGTGAGCCAGATTGGGATCCGTCTGATTAGCCCGGGGAGCAAAGGACGGGAAGCCAAATCGTGGGGCGGAGACGTACGCTGGGTTGAATTCGCCAGGCTAGCCCGGGGAACTTAGATTGAATCCTAGTGGCGGAGACGCAAGCTACGCTGTGTTACTCGCGGAAGCCGCCGCGTGCAGAGAGAGCACGGGGCGTGAGTAGATAGGGAACGGGGCTGGCGTAGGCCGTGGTTCAGACGCGAAAGGGTTAAGCGTGGAGACCGCGGAGCCGCGCAAAGCCGGGAAGCTGCGCAGATGAGAGAGGCGCGCGGGCTGAAGCGGCGCAGAGCCGGGAACCCGCCGGCGGGGCGAGGTGCCGGAAAGCTGCGGGGATAAGAGAAACAGAAGTTTAGAAGTAAAAGAGAAATAGGAATGTTGGCAGACAGAAGTAAAATGGGAGAAATAGAAATGCCCGGAGATAGAGAAATAGAGAAAAATAAGGCCTCCCCTCAACATGCCAATTAGAAGGCTTGGATTGGGTCTGCCTGATTTAAGGCGGTAAGCGCCAGCAAAGCTCGACCAGAGTATGAGCTGCAGGTCACCGAAGATAGGCACGAACCAACACTAATAAGTCTCCCCCACAATAAGGCAATGAGAAGGCTTGGATTCGGTTTGCCTGATAGGTTTTGTAAGCCCCTGCGGGCAGAGCAGAGCATGCGCTGCAGGGCACCGAACACAGGCATGCATCAGCGCCTAAAAACCTCCTCACAATGGCGAAGAGAGGACCCGGATTCGGTTTTCCTGATTGATAGGACTTGTAAGAGCCTGTGGCAACTCTAGCAAGTACAGCAGAGTGTGTGCTGCGGGACACCGAAGACAGGCGCGTATCAACGCCAAAAAATAAAAAGAAAGGGGGATCTGTGGGGAGCAATCCGGACTAGACTAAGTTGCTCGAATTAGGACTTATTCTATGCATCTGCTCTCCCACAATATGGCGCTGGGAGAGAGGTAAACAGCTTCCGCACAGCTGCCTCCAGTTCAACCAATTAACTGTAGGACTTGCTCCTGATTGGAGAGCAGCGTACTCAGCCGAGTTGGGATTGGCGGAGGAGGACTATAAAGGAGGAGAGAGACGGCATGCACCGGGAACATCTAAGGGGAACATCTAGCTGAAGGAACACCTGTGCAGCCCCCGAGAAGAGCCGGCCGGCGGTGTGCCGCTCCCCTGCGGAAGTGGGGAATGCGGCCAGGGGGAACTGCCCTTCCACGGAGGTGGAAGGGATAGTAGCCAACCCGGGAAGAACCAGCAGCAAACCCGGGGAGGGCCGAGCAGACGAAAGAACAGCGCAGGGTCCTGTGTCGTTCCTCCACGAAGAGGGGGAGCGACAGCTTCTCCCAGGTTTCCCACACAGATGCAGGGGTTTAAGGACTTGGGCCATCTTCCACTGCTTTCCCAGGCCATAGCAGAGAGATGGATCAGAAGTGGAGGTGCTGGGACTTGAACCTGCTCCCATATGGGATGCCAGCACTGCAGGTGGTGGCTTTACCAACTACACCACAGTGCCATCCTCCCAAAAAATTGTTTTATGAAACAGGATATGGTGTATCCTGGGGAATATTTTGTCTACACTTGATAATAAATTGTATTCCACTGTTTTGTGTTCTATGAAAGTCAGTAAGATCTGGAAGGTTGATGGTGTTTCCTGATTTTCTACAGTCTTGCTGATTTTGTCTACTAATTCTGTTATTGAGAAAGTTGTATTGGAATGTTTATAATCATGAATTTTTTGTTTCTCATTTAAATCCCTCCAATTTTTTCGTCATATATTCGTACTTGTTTTTATGTGTACAAACATTTAGGATTATAATATTTTCTTGGAGCACTGACTCTTTCATTGTGTTTTATGTCTCCTTATATACGGTAATTTTTTTGTTTTGGTGTTTTCTTTGACTATTATTGATATAACTGCTACAGCTTTTATTTGAATAGTGTTTTCATGATACAGTTCTCCATCCTTTTGAACTTAATCTACCTATAACATTATATTTGAAGTTAGTTTCTTATAGGCACGTGTGTGTGTGTGTGTGTGTGTCTACAAAATTCACTCTGTCATTTGATTGGTATATTTAAGCCATTTACATTTAGTGCTTTGGTTGGATTTAGGTCTTTCATTTTTTGTTTTATATTTCCTCACTCTGTTTTATGTTCTTCTGTTTTTTTTTTTTCTTTTTGTGGGTTTGAATTTTCTTACTGTTCCATTTGCATTTAGGCCTTTTGTTGTTTTGTTTTATTTTTTTTTTATCTTTTATTTAATGAATATAAATTTCCAAAGTACGACTCATGTGTTACAATGGCTTCCCCCCCATACCGTCCCTCCCACCCACAACCCTCCCCTTTCCCACTCCCTCTCCCCTTCCATTCACATCAAGATTCATTTTCGATTATCTTAATATACAGAAGATCAGCTTAGTATACCTTAAGTAAGTATTTCAACAGTTTGCTCCCACACAGAAACATAAAGTGAAAAATAATAGATGATTTTTTTTAAATGATGATGAAATCAGATCAGACCTATTGTCATGTTTAATCCCAGTGAGAGTCAAGTTGGGAATTGATAATTTCTTTCTTTCTTTTTTTTTTTTTTTTTTTTTTTTTACAGAAGATCGGTTTAGTGTACATTAAGTAAAGATTTCAGTCGTTTGCACCCCCATAGAAACACAAAGTGAAATATACTGTTTGAGTACTCGTTATAGCATTAAGCCTCAGTGTACAGCACGTTAAGGACAGAGATCCTACATGAGGAGTAAGTGCACAGTGACTCCTGTTGTTGACTTTACCAATTGACACTCCTGTTTATGGCATCAGTAATCTCCCTATGCACCAGTCATGAGTTTCCAAGGCTATGGAAGCCCCTTGAGTTCTCCGACTCTTATCTTGTTTAGACACGACTGAAATGTGATCCCTGTTAAACATAAGAGTGGGAATAAGAGAGGGAAGAGATGTATAATTTGGGGCATGCTCGGGCTGACTTGCCCCAATTGGTAGAGTTGGAAACATACCAGGGGATTCCAATTCAATCCCATCAAGGTGGCATGTGCCAATGCCATCTCACTACTCCAAGTGATCAATTTCAGTTCACAATTGATCATAATGAAAGGACTAAGAGTCAAAGGGAGTACATAAACAAGTCTAGTATCTGCTAACACCAACCGATAGAATAAATAAAGGGGAGAGTGATCCAACAAGGGAAGTGAGATACTCAGCAGACTCATAGAATGGCGGATGTCCTAAATAGCACTCTGGCCTCAGAATCAGCCCTAAAGGCACTCGGATCTGGCTGAAAAGCCCATGAGAGTATTTCAGGCATGGAAAGCCAAGACACTCTGGCAAAAAGATCTCTGTGAGTGAGATCCCAGTGGAAAGAACAGGTCTTCAAAGAGGGAGGTGCCTTTCTCTGAAGGGAGGAGAGAACCTCCACTTTGACTATGACCGTGTTTTGTTTTATATTCTTCACTCTATTTTATGTTCTGTTTCTACTTTCCTTGTTTTGACTTGGAATTCTTTTAGGGTTTCATTTGGATGTATCTGTTGTGATTTTTACTATAATTCTTTGATGCTTTATGGTGGTTGCTTTGGTGGTCACAGTATGCATACTTAGCTCTTCACAATGTACTAAAAATCAGTAATTTACCATTTCAAGTGGAATATAAACATCGTGCCACCATTTAGTTCCCTTTACTCAGATTAAAAACTCTCTGAGACTATGTAATTTTCACCTTCAGCTACCCACTAATGAGGAGAGCATTCTATTATGTATAGATTTGATTGCTTTCAGGATTTTTTTTCTTGGTCTCTAGTTTTCAGAAGTTTGATTGTGATGTGGTCTGATTATGAGTTTCTTTAGCTTTTTTCCTGTTTGGGGTCCCCTGTGCTGAAACAGGGAGACCCACGTCAGGAGCCTGGTCCAAAGGCTGAGCACCAGGGAGCCTAGCGCAGCTCTGTGGGGGCAGGCGGCCTGGCTGGGGCTGAGAAAGCAGGCTGGGGAGGGGCGGGCGGCCTGGCTGGACTGGCAGGAATGGGACAGGCAGGGGTCCCTAGGATCAGGCTCGTCCAAGTCCAAGGTGACAGCTGAGCGGGCAAAACCAAGCCAACTGGGGCCCGAGGGGGGCTTTGCACCGTGGGCAGAGACCATGGCAGGGCTGAGTCCTGTGCACAGGCCCTGGAGCCTCCCCCTCCTCCCCTGGGAGCTATGGGAGCTGTGGGTGCTGAGGGCGGGGCAGGGTGGGGGGCTGCAGCTGCAGGCCCCAGGGTGTCCTGGGGGACAACGACCAGGACGTGGGCCGTGGTTTGGGAGTGGAAATTAGAGGGGCCCCCGTCCAGGCCACCCTCTGCGTGCATGGGGACCCCACCCATGCCTTAGGGACCCCAGGCCTGCCTGGGAGTGCGAAGCGGCACTCACCTGTTCCCGGTGAGCGGCATCCTGACATGGGATGTTGTGGAGGAGATGATGTAGGACATGCGCAGGACAGGGCTGGGGGAAGCAGCGAGCTGAGGGGCAGCACCCCCTGGCGCCCACGCCTTCCTCCTCCTCCTCCCTGCCTCGTCCTCCTCAGTGCCCCTGCGTCCTGGGCCGCGGACTCTGGCAGGCTGGAAGGCTGTGCACAGCCAGAGCTGCCTCCCTCTCCCCTGCGCGGAGGCCGGGGCCTGCCTGCAGGGGCGGCTGTTTCCCTGCGTCCCCGGGCGGGTCTGCTCCGCGGTGCCTGGCAGCAGCTGGACTTTGGGTGAATTACTGGAGGATTCTGAGGCCTATGAGATGGGACCCATGGAGGACAGAGCGCCCCGAATGCATCCTCCCCTGTCCCCAAGGCAACGATGCCCCCAAAACACCTACAGCAGCACACAGCACACACGCCTTGTACAGACCACACACACACGTATACACACACACACCTACTACAGACCACACAAACATGTATACACACACCTACTACATACCACACACACATGTATACACACACACCTACTACAGACCACACAAACATGTTTACATACACACACGCTTTCTACATACCACACACACGTATACACACACACACCTACTGCATACCACACACACAAGTATACACACACACACCTACTGCAGACCACACACACACATATACACACACACACCTTCAAAACCACACACACTCATTCCACATACACACACATACCCCCCACACCTACTAAATACCACACAGACGCGTATACACACACACCTTGCACACCACACACACACATACCCCACACACACCTACTAAAGACCACACACACACGTATACATGCACACCCTGAACACCACACACACTCATTCCACATACCACACATACACATACCCCACACACACCTACTACAGACCACACACACATGTATACACACACACCCTCCACAACACACACACTCATTCCATATACCACACATACACACTCATTACACATACCAACATACACATACCACATACACATCACATACCACACACACACCGTACACACACACACACCATACTCACACATTCCACATATCACACATAGACATACCCCATACACACCTACTACAGACTACACACAGCCTGCACACCACACACACTCATTCCACATACCACTCATGCACATACTCCACACACACCTACTACAGACTACACACACACACATATACACACACACCGTCCACACCACACACATTCATTCCACATACCACATATACACATACCCCACACACACCTACTACAGAGCACACACACACATATACAAACACACCCTCCACACCACACACACTCATTCCCCATATCACACATACACATACCCCACACACACCTACTACAGACCACACACATCTACACACATACACACACCATATACACTCATTACACATACCAACATACACATACCACATACACATCACGTACCACACACACACTGCACAAACACACATACCATACTCACACATTCCACATACCACACACACCACGTACAACACACACATACCATACACACACACTGCATACTGCACATACTCATCCCACATATATCCACACACACATATTAAACACATGCCACATACACATGTACTACACACATATATATACCACACACATTCCCCATACACCACACACCCACTCCACACATACTACACACACCACACATCCCACACATACATGTACTATGTACAGATTGCATGTACCACACACATGCTGCACATACCATGTGGTGGAATGAGAAGGTCATGCCAAGATGGCTGCTGGGAAGCGAGCATCAGTTACTCAGGAATGGCTTCCAAAACCACATGGCAATGGGGCCAGCTTGGCAACAGCCTGTGATTGGTTAGGGCATAAACCACCCCTTGACTGGATTGGCTGCCTTGGCTATATAAGCTGCTGTACCAACTGAAGTAAACGAGTCTGCGGGCTGCTCCCCTCTCACCTGCTTTCACCCGACTCCTGAGGTCTGTGTGGTGACTCCGCGCCTCTTGCCCCCACCACGCTCCTCCTCTCAGAATGAATCCACAACAACATCACCACACATATATACCACACACACAACACACATACACCACAGACATAAAACACCACACACAGATTACAGACACACATGAACCACACACAGCATAGAGACAACATACAGACCACAGACACACACATGTCACGCATGCCACATACCATATACAAAGATCACACATACACACAGAGAGTACATAGATACAAACCGCACACACTGCAGACCACACACATCACACGGAACACAGACACACACCAAAAAGAGACACCATATACACACACCCCACAACAAACCTCAGACACACAGAACACATATACATAGGCCACACACACACATCACACACACCATACAGACACATAGCAACACACGCTTCACACAAACCAAAACACACACTCCACAGGGTCAACTTTGTGTTATGGGTATTTTACCTCTATATATAGAAAAAAAAAAAACCGTATGCTCCTAAAACCACAAGCCCCTCCCCCGAATCTCCATGTATGGGTTGGGGAGCCAAGCAAGCAGTAGCTGGAAACCCATGCTGGGCTTTTGCTGAGGATCTCAGACAAGTTGCTTAACTGCTTGGAGCCCTCTCCCGGGCAACAGAGTACAGAGCATGACGGAGCCAGAGAAACCTGCCCTCCGCAGAGTGGGCAGCGAGTCTGCTCCTCTAGCAGTGGCCACCCCTACCTGGAGCTCAGCCACGGAGGCCTGCTCCTGGGGTCAGATCAGCAGCCGGGGCAGCTTCCCCGCAGGAGTGCCTGGGAGCCAGCTCGGCTCTGCTAGCGCCTCCTGGGACCGGGACTGGGAGGGCACTCACTTTTCCAGGTTGAAGTAGAGGTCAAAGTACTGACTGCATGCTTGCCCCCTTTTGTACCATTGGCGGGCAAGGTTCCCATCTTTGGGCTCCTGGAGGCTTCTGGAGCCAAGGCCAAGTGCATGAAGAGCTGTCCAGCCAGGGTCACAGCGTTGGAGGCTCCCCACACCAAACGGTGTTAGGGGCAGTACCAGTAACAGCAGGAAGAAGAGTGGGGAGCCAGGCACCTGGGAACCATGGCTCCCCATTTTCTTGGCTCTCCCTAGGACCCCCTTGGGTTGCTATGGCCATCTCAGCCACCTCCACCTGCTCCCCAGGGACCTGGTCCCCCCTGCCTGGCACCAATGTGCTCTGCGTCCTCCTTGTGGCACCTGCTCAGAGCACAGCAACAGGGGTAGCCGCTGGCTCCTGGGCCACCTGCTGCCAGCTGCCCGCACGGCCCTTGCCCCACCCAGCAGGCAGAACTCCCAGGGGTTATGACTGATGGGGGGTTGACATGGTGACTTTGTGACCTGCGGCTCTGCTCAGGGCCCTGCACGTGGCAATGGCAAGTGGGAGCTGTAGGGTCTTTGGAGGGGGTGGGAGACCAGGTGCCCAGTGTCCCCACTCCAGCCCCTCCTGGGTGGCCCTCAGAACACTGAGAGGGAGCCAGGCTTTCGCCGACCATGAGAGGGCAGCTGGCTGGTAGCTGGGAGGGGGAGTGGCTGGCAGGAGAGTGGGTGGGGTCCCTGAGTTTTTTTTAACAGGAGTGAGATACTCAAGATTCTTTCCTAGTAAATCTAAAATAGACGTCTCAGAATGCACAGCACTACATGACATGGCTCGGCCAGCATCGGGCGTGGGCACTGGGAGTTTGGTGCTTGGCTTTCTGTGCTGTGCAGTGTCTGAAACCACGGCCTGTCTGCCATCAGAGGCGTTCACCACTGAGGGGGTCCAGCCTCCTTCCCAGCAGCACCAAGGGCTCTCGGCTCCGCCTTCTTCAGGACGCTTGGCCGGTCAGGTTTTTCTATCTGTGCCTATTAAATGTACATTTTAAAAATGTATTTTATTTGGAAGGGGGAGGAAGGAAAGGAGGGGAGGAGGGAGAGCATGTGATATCTCCTGGTTCACTCCCAAAATGGCCGCACAGGCTGGGCGGGGCCAGGTGGAAGCCAGGAACCAGGAGCTCCATCAGGGTCTCCCAGGATGGTGACAATGGCCAAGCCCTGGGGCACCTGGGGCTGTTCTCCCAGGTGCCTTTGTAGGGAGGGGGCCAGGAGTGGAGCATCAGGGACTCCAAGTACTTTGTCCTTGGGCTTCCCCATCTTCACAGGCGGCCGCCCCTTGGAAGTTCTTAATTTTAATGCAGCTGAACAGTGCTCATCTCCCAGCAGGGGCCGCAGGGACAGGACACCTGCAGGTCCTGGGAATCTGCCACGCAGCCCTGTGGCCTTGTGCTGTGCTGCACATGTGGGAGCCTGCACTGCAGAGAGGGGCACAGGCTTTGGGGGCCACTGTGCATACAAGCAAGGTGGGGGCAAACTCTGGGGGGCTGCTGTCCCAGGTGGGCACCACCACCTTCACATGGACTCTGCTCACCCCTGACCTGGTGCCATGCCCAGCCCAGAAGGGGCCCCAGGACATGAGGCCCCCCTGTGGAGGCCCCAATATCCAGGGCCCTGCCAGCTGGCTGCCAGGAAGCCTCCTTCACCCGAGTCAGAGGTGCGGGCCCAGAACTCCCCAGTGGGGAGTGGGGCTGCAGGCGTCCCCTGGCCCAGGGCTGGCATCTGAGTGGATGCTGGGAACCAGGCACGCACCCACCCTCACCACTTCGGGGGCTCCAGCGGGACTAACAGGAGCTGCCAACAGGCTGCGCAAGGCAGGAGCCCTCAGCCCATGTCCTTCAGAAATCTTACACCTTTATTTTAAAATTTTTAATGATTCTAAGATTAATATCTCAAGGGTCCTGGCAACTATTTAGCCACAGCGGCCCCCATGGGCATCCTGGTTCTCAGCATCCCCTCTGGAGGGCCAGGGAGCCTAGAGCCACCTTGGAGACCTGGACCAGCCTCTGAGGCCGGAATAGAGCTGCCTCAGTGAAGAACCCACACCTCCCAGCCTTAGGGGAAGAGCAGCGCTTCCTCTGCCTGGTGCCAGGTCTCTCTGCCGAGAGACGCCCCTGCTTTCTGCTGGCCTGGGTGCCCTGCACATGAAGTCCCCAGTGTCACAGCCCTCTGTAAAGCTATATGCGCTGGCTGGTGCCATGGCTCACTAGGCTAATCCTCCACCTGTGGTGCCGGCACCCCAGGTTCTAGTCCCAGTTGGGGTGCCAGATTCTGTCCCAGTTGCCCCTCTTCCAGTCCAGCTCTCTGCTATGGCCTGGGAAGGCAGTGGAGGATGGCCCAAGTGCTTGGGCCCTGCACCCACATGGGAGACCAGGAGAAGCACCTGGCTCCTGGCTTCAGATCGGCACAGCGCTGGCTGTAGCGGCCATTTGGGGGGTGAACCAATGGAAGGAAGACCTCTCTCTCTCTCTCTCTCTCTCTGTCTTACTCTACCTGTCAAAAAAATTAATGAAAACACCTAAAGGTGCTTTGTGTTATTTTACATTTGGAAACTGCTCTGCATATTCCGAAGAGCTAAGGTAGCTGCTTCCTCAGGCCCAAGAAAGGATCAATGGTATTTGCTACCAGGGATTCGCTAAAAGGGCCACAAACAATGGCAACAGCCAAAAAGAAATGATTCAGCTAATGGCCATCTATCCCAGCAAGGTTAGCTGGAAAAAGCTAGGTTTTGAGGCTGGAGCAGGGATGGTAGGAGAGGAGACACAGAGAGTGATGAGAAAACAGGCACAGGCACAAAGCAGAGTCTGCTGAGACATCAAGAAATTGTACAAGCACTGATCACCGGCCAGTGAGCAGCGTTCTGTTTAAGGGACAACTCCAGCCAGATGTACGTGTGGTGAGGGCCCACAGACTCCAGGACCTTGGACTATGAGTTAGATTACACTCTGTGGGGGCAGGTGTTTGGCCGCTGCTTGGGGCATATGTGTTCCATATTAGAGTGACTTGATCGTGTCCCAGCTCTGCCCCTCATTCCAGCTTCCTGCTAATGCACATCCCCGGAGGTAGCAGGTCACAGTTCAAGCACCTGTGTCCCTGCCATATGTGTGGGAGACTCGGATTGAATTCCTGGCTCCTGGCTTTAGCCTTGCTGGGTCTGCCCTGGCCTCAGCTGCCACAGGCATTTGGAGAGGGGACAGCAAATGGGAGATCTCATTGTCTGTCTCCCCTCCACCCCCCCATCTCCCTTGGCTTTCCTTAAACAAACTTTAAAATTAAATTTAAGAAAAATTATGTGGATATGAAGACATTGGAGATGAAAGCAAAACTAAATGCTCTAGTCATCCTCTGGTGTAGATTTTATGGTTTGAAAGTAAGGAAAGTTTTAAATGAAGATTTCTTTGCCCTAGAATTATCTGAAAATGGAACGCACTCCAAGACTGGGTCTCAGGCCGGGATTCCACAGGAATAGCTATGCTGCCCTCCTCAAAATATCCCAGGAGGAGGAAAGGTTAGGTGCTGTGGTGGGAGGAAGGGTCATGGCTGAAAAAACTACAGCAGTTTCCAATGTTTTTGGACCCTAGACCAAAAAGAAATCTAACCCAAGGAGAAAACTCCTGACAATGGCTTCTACAGAGCAGCTTTATGCAAACAGAGCGCTAGCTCACTAAGATGGTATGTGCTCAGCTTGATGAAAACAGACTGCCAGTTAATTAATCTGGTACCTACTCAGCCTGCTGGACAGGCTCCTGCTCACAAGATGCGTTCACATCACGGCGTCCTTACCTCCTCTTCCTTCTCTTCCTCGCTGTCCACAATACTGCCGCGATCGCTGCCCACAGAACCTTCTGTCCAGAAGAGAGGTCGGGATTAATGGCACGGTCACCAGAGATGTCCTCTGCTTCATGGAAAAATGCAAGCCACCGCACAAGGGCATCCGAGATTCTGACAAAGCCGTCTATACTCATCTGCTGCAATCGAAAGTGTCACGACATCTACATGGTCTCAATGTTATTTCCCTACCAGATGCTTCCTTACCAAGAAAATAAACTGGTCTGTGTCTTCCAAAGCATCATAAAAAACCAAGATGGCCTAGGAATCGGACAGATGAAGGATGACTGACAGACTTGCTACTACATGCTGGGAGTAGGCCTGGACTGGGGTCTGGACCAGCGGAAACAGAGACTACAAAGGACATTACCGGCAAAATCTGAATACGAATAAAGATGATGTAGCAGTATGACGGCCAGAAAAATGTCCTGTTTTTGACAACTACCCTAGGTTAGGTAAGAGAATATCTTTGTTTTTAGAAAACACAGAAATGGGGCCAGCACTGTGGCTCAGCAAGTTAAGCCATTGCTTGTGAAGCCAGCACCCCACACTGGAGTGCTGGTTCGGGTCTGGATACTCTGCTTCCAATACAGCTCCCTGCTAACGTGTCTCAAAGGGCACAGGAAGATGGCCCAAGTACTTTCACTCCTGCCACCCATGTGGGAGACCCAGATGGAGTTCCTGGATCCTGGCTTCAGTCTGGCCCAGACCTAGCTGCTATGGCCATTTGGGAGGAGTGAACCAGCAGACAGAAAATCTCTGCCACTCTGATTTTCAAATAAATAAAACAAATTAAATAAACTAACACTTAAGAGTAATGGGGCATGATGTGTCTCAATCAGGACCTGAGAGACATTTATGTTCACATGGGGAGAATGATAAAATAAAGGTAGCATGTCAACAACTTAGAATCCCAGGTGATGGAGGAAGCTCCTGGCTCCAGATCGGCCCAGCCCCAGCTGTTGAGGCCATTTGGGGAGTGAACCAGCAAATGGAAGACCTCTCTCTCTGTCTCTCCCTCTGTATGTAACTCTGCCTCTCAAATTAAAAAAAAAAAAAAAAAAACATAAAAAAAGAATTCTGGTTGAATGGTAAATGGGAATTCTTTACACATTTCTTACAACTTGGTGCAATATTGGAGATGACTGAAAGGCAACAAGTCAAGCAAGATAGGGCAGCTGAGAGCACCCAAGGCACCCATGGCAGAACAGCACCTTCGCTGGACAGCTCCCCCACATCTTCCTGCTCCATGAACAGCTTTGAGCCAATCAGGTAAGGCAGAGGTCGATCCAGGTACAGGTTCTGTCAACAGGAATGGGAAAATAAACCACTGCATATGGACATACAAAAATAAAACAGATTTTCTCTTGCCTTTTTAATTCCATCAGATTACTCCAAACAAGTGACAGAAACAAACATTACTGGGGCCGATGCTGTGGCACAGTGGGTTAACACCATGGTCTGAAGCACCAGCATCCCATATAGGCACCAGTTCAAGACCTGGCTGCTCCACTTCCGATCCAGCTCTCTGCTATGGCCTGGGAAAGCAGTAGAAGATGGCCCAAGTCCTTGGGCCCCTGCACCAGCGTGGGAACCTAGAGGAGGCTCCTGGCTCCTGGCTTCAGACCGGAATAGCTCTGGCCATTGTAGCCACCTGGAGAGCAAACCAGAGGATGGAAGACACCTCCCTCTCTCTCTCTCTCTCTCCCCCTCCCTCCCTCCCTCTCTCTGCCTCGGCTTCTGCCTCTCTCTAACTCTTTCAAGTAAATAAAGAAAAGAAAAAAAGAAAAAACAGAAAAGAAATCAAACCAAGGCATTCCAAAATGGAATGCAGACATCAAAGTGGTGTTAACACTACACCCACATGCTTCCTCTCCATCAGACATTTTAAAAAAGGCTAATTCTCTATGATCTATTCCAGAAGATAGTGGAAGGAATACTAATTCGATGATGCTAAAAATACTCTAATATCAAAACAAAGTAAAAACATATACCAAAAAACTCCAGACCAGTATCTCTCACGAACATGCATAGCAAGTCCTCACTAAAATATTCACAAATTGAAGCCAATAACATTTATAAAGAATCATACACCAAGGCTGGCACCACCGCTTGCAGTGCTGCCATCCCTTATGGGTGCCGGTTTGAGTCCCATTTGAATTGCTGCTCCGATTCTGATCCAGCTCTCTGCTATGGCCTGGGAAAGCAGTAGAAGATGGTCCAAATGCTGGGCCCCTGCACCCACATAGGAAATCCAGAAGAGGCACCTGGCTCCTGGTTTTGGATTGGCTCAGCTCCAGCTGTGGCAGGCAACTGGGGAGTGAACCAGTGGATGGAAGACCTCGCTCTCTATCTCTCTGCCTCTCCTTCTCTCTCTCTGTAATTCTGACTTTCAAACAAATAAGTAAACCTTTAAAAAAAAAGAATCATACACCACAACCAGCAGAGCTTATTCCAGGTATGCAAGGCTACATCAACGTGTCAAGTACCAGTCAGTGAAGTACACCACATCAACAAGCTAAAGAACACCATCATCACGTGGTGGGCTGAGACAACATCAGACAACATCCAACATTCTCTCATGACACAACCCTGAGCTAACTAGGAACAGCGTGGAACTTTCTCAATCTGATAGGGAATGTCTACAAAATGTAAATTTTACATTACACTTTCTAAAATCAGAACAAGGCAAGAATGTCATCTCTCACCACTGATTCAGCACCACCTGCTGGACACTCTACCTAATGCAATCTGAGAAGAACAGAAAATGAAAGCTGTATGAACTGGGGAAGAGAAACACAATGATCTTCGTTCACAGGTGAAATGATAGCATACACTATAAATCTGTAAGAATCAGAAAAGGAAGGAAGGAAGGGAGGGGAAAGGCAAAGAAACTCTTGGAATTAATATGCTATTCTAAGAAGGTGGCAGGGTACCAGGCTAGGAGGAAAAAGACAATTGTAGGGCCAGCTCTGTGGCGTACCAGGTAAAGTTGTGCCTGTAGTGCCAACTTCTCATAAAAGAACTGGTTCGAGTCCCAGCTGCTCCACTTCTAATCAAGCTCTCTGCTATGGCCTGAAAAGCAATAGAAGATGGCCCCAGTCCTTGGGCCCCTTCACCCACATCGGAGACCCAGAAGAAGCTCTTGGCTCCTGGCTTTGAATCTGCCCAGATTCCACCATTGCTGCCATCTGGGGAGTGACCCAGAAAATGGAAGACACCTCTTTCTCTCCCTCCCTCCTTCCTTCCCTCTGTAAATCTGCCTTTCAAATAAACAAATCAATCTTTTAAAAATAATAAAATATAAAGTCAATTTTCCATATTAACAACAATGAACAACATCGGGTTCTGGTACACTGGGTTAAGTGGCTTAAGCCAGCACCCGTGATGCCAGCACCTCCCTATGAGTACTGGATTCGATCCCAGCTGCTCCACTTTTGATTCATCTCCCTTCAAATGTGCCTTGGAAAGCAGCAGAAGTTGATTCAAGCTCTTGGGCCCCTGCCATTCATGAGGGAGACCAGGATGGAGTTTGGCCTCATAGATTTGGCCTAGACCAGTCCTGACTATTGTGACCACTTGGGACATGAACCAGCAGATGGACGATCGACCTCTCTCTATTAACTCTGCCTTGCAAATAAACAAGAAAATCCTTAAAATCGACAGAACAACAGAAACAATGAACCATGAAAATGTGAAATCACTCTGTGAAGTTCTCATTTCTTCAACACTGACCTATGGGTTTACTCTAATCCTAACCAGTGTCAGCATGTTCTTCTGTGGATGTCAACAAAGTGACTGAATGTCAAACAGAAGGGCAAAGGATACAGAAACCTGTATCACACTGCAGGCAAACCAAGAGTAAGAACTGAGACTACAGCTCCACAACCTACTGTCGAGGGTGGGTATCTCACCTGGCATTTGGTTAACAGGCTGGATAAGACAGCCAACCCCATATGGAAGTGCCTGGCTTGAAAACCTGGCTCCATCCTTGACTCCTAATTCCTGACAGTACAGATCCTGGGAGGCAGCAGTGATTGCTCAAGTGAATGCATTTCTGCCACCCAATGGGAGAGCTGGAGTGAGCTCCTACTTCCCAGCTTTGATCCAAATTCCAGACACTACAGGCAATGGAAGACTGACCCAGTGAAGGAATGAACTTGATCTCTCTCTCTCAGTATGTAGATAGAACACGAGGGGCAGGTGGTCAGCCTGGCAGGGGACTCACCAGTTCAGATGCCTGCATCCCAGATTGCAGTACTTGTTTGATACCCGGCTCTGGCTGCTGACTTCCGATACCTGTTCATGCAGGCCCTGTGGGGCACTGGTCATGGCTCAAATGACTGAGTTCCTGCCACCCTGGAGGACACCTGGATTCCTCTTCTGGCTCCCACTATTGGCATCAACCTGCCCAGCAAAATAAAAGGCAAGAGATATTAAACAGACAATACACAAACACAGACATTCAAACAGCAAATCAATTGTATACTATCATCAATGAACAAGTAGATACTGATAAAAAATTAAAATAGCATAACAAATGAAAACTCATAAGCTCTTTGAATAAAATACAAAATCTATTGGCTGAAGACTAAACTGCTGATGAAGGAAATGAAAGAAGATCTACATAACTACGCTGTGTGTAGGATTGCAAGATTGAATATTATTAACATACCATTTCTTCTAAAATGGTTCTATTGGTTAACACAATCTAAATAAAAATTCCAGCAAGAGGTTTTTGAGAAATCAACAAAGCTTTCTGTAATTAGGGAAACCCAAGACAATCGACTATCAAGTCCATCATGAACAACAAGGAACTGGGTGATATCCCAATAACTGTATTTCAAGAATTACAATAAACCTACAACAACCAAGACCATTTGGGATTCATGAAAGAATAGAAGATCACATTTCAATGGAGTATGATAGTGAGTCTAAAAATAAAGCTCATGCCAAAATACATATACAACAATTGTTACAACTACAAAGAAAAATAAACAAATCCACCATTATACCCACAGGTGTCGAGACATCTCTCTCATTAAAAGATCAGCAGTTAGAAAATCAGGAAGGATGTAGCTGACCAGAAAGGCACCTAAATCAACCAAGCATCAAATGGATCCTTAGAGGGTGCTCCACCCACAGTAATGGAATGCACACTCTTCTCAGACCCACGCAGCACGTCCACTCTGACCATGTTTGTGGGTGTACAGCAGATGTCAACCCATGAGGACAGGAACCACACAATGTAAGCTCTCAGATCACCATGCAAGTACCTGAGAAGTCAGTACAAAAAAGCTGGAAAATCCCAAACACTTGGAGAACAATGAACAAACCTCAAAATAACACGTTTATAAAACTCAAATGAAAAATATTTCAAACTAATGTAAAAATGTATCCTGCCAATTTATATCAATGCATACATATTTTAGAAAAGAAGAACCAAGGGGCTGGTGCTGTGGCTCACTTGGCTAATCCTCTGCCTGTGGAGCCAGCACCCCAGGTTCTAGTCCCGGTCGGGGCGCTAGATTCTGTTCCGGTTGCTCCTCTTCCAGTCCAGCTCTCTGCTGTGGCCCGGGAAGGCAGTGGAGGATGGCCCAAGTGCTTGGGCCCTGCACCCACATGGGAGACCAGGAGAGACACCTGCCTCCTGGCTTTGGATCGGCACAGCGCCGGCCACAGCTCACCGGCTTTAGCGGCCACTTGGAGGGTGAACCAACGGAAAAAGGAAGACCTTTCTCTCTGTCTCTCTCTCTCTCTCACTGTCTAACTCTGTCAAAAAAAAAAAAAAAAAAAAAAAAAAAAAAACCAAGGCCAATGAGTTACATTTTCACCCTAGGAAATCAGAGGAAGAAAAGCAATTTCAACACAGAAAGCAAGGTGAAATAAATCATGAAAGTTAGAAGTACAAGTCAATGGAACTGAACAAAGTACAACTCAGAGAAAATCAACACAACTAAAATTTGGTTCTTTGATAACATCAACCAAATTTGTGAACTTCTTACCAGGACCAACCAGGAAAAAAGGTGCAAATTACTAATGGAGCAGTGACACCAGGACTGACTTGATGGATAAGAGAACTGTAAAGGAACACTATGAACTACTCTGTGACCAAACATTTCATAAGATATGAACTGCATGAATTCCTTGAAGCATAGAATATACCAAAATTCACAAAGCGCAAAATGGATAACTTGAATGGTTCCATAATTACTAAGTAAGTTATAGTTTATGATAATTATAGCAACAGAATTACAAAGTATAATAAAAATTATTAAAGTTACTAGTTATGGAATTTGCATATCCTGTTTCTGCTCAGCTAAAAATAAACAGTGGGAATAGAAGTATTTACAGGGACCTGCGTTGTGACATAGCAGGTTACAACACTGCCTGGGACAATGTCATTTCACATAGGTGACAACTGGCTTCCTGCCTGTTCCACTTTTTTTTTTTTAAGATTTATTTATTTGAATGGCAGAATTACAGAGAGGCAAGGCAGAGGTGTGTGTGAGAAATAGAGAGCGGGAGAGGTGTCTTCCATCTGCTGGTTCACTCCCCAGATGGACCCAATAGCAGGAGATAAGCTGATCTGAAGCCAGGAGCCAGGATCTTCCTCCAGGACTCCCACACGGGTGCAGGGGCCCAAGCAATGGGCCATCTCCACTGCTTTCCCAGGACACAGCAGATTGCTGCATCAGAAGTGGAGCAGTCGGCACTGTAGGCGGCTTCTCTGCCTCTCTGTGTGTGACTCTGAACTTCAAATCAATAATTAAAGCCTTTTTAAAGAAAGTAAAAAATAAAAAAGGAAGACATAGCCATAAATGAAGTACTACATCAAGGCCTACTACTAGAGTTTATTTAAAATTTGATACTATATACATAATATACACTGTTACCACAGATTTTTAAAAAGAATTTAACTCAGTCTTAGAAAACATTTTACTACCCATTCATTCTCTTCTTCCTTACAAACATTCTGTGTGGGATTATTTCTGACTTACACATGAAGAAATCTTTGTCATCTACTTATTCAGACACTTATGTACCAACTTGCACAAGGACCATAATTTACATAGGACAAATTGTGTGTCCCACAAACAAAATAGAACACATGAAGTTAGTATCTGGGGTCACTGTTGACATTTCCTATGTGGACTTTATATTGTTGGTATTTTTAATATCATTTCTCAGTGTTAAAATACAGGTTAATTTTGGTATAATAGAAGAAAATGGTTCATGTTTATACTGGAAGGTGGGGTTCTTTAGCTATTTAGACAGTTGGAAACTTCTAAAATTAAGGATTTTGCAATGTACATTAAACAGTTACATATGGTATCCTTAAAAATGTATTCCAAGAATGCTGGTATTAAAAACTTTTGTCCTAGGAATAATAAATAAATAAATAAATAGGTAGGTATATACATGAAACACATGTGTACAGAAATACACACATACAGAAATAAGATTGCCCTCCCAAAACACTCCAGAGTTTGCTGGTCACCATCACTTGACCAGAAGGCTCAGGGAAGACCTGATGGAGGAGGAGGTCTTGGTCCCAAAGCAGGAGGTGAAACTGGAGCCCCAGAGATGGTTTGGTCTCAGCAGCTGGTCCTGGGAATGGGCAGCTAAATGGTTGTTCCAGGTGCAGAATGTGCCCGCAGCTGAGACTGTGGTGCTACCAGAGTAGACCACTGCGCGGAATGGCCAGGTCATGATGAGGATCCCTGGGCATTTCTGTGCCAGCAGAGAGCTCAGGAGAGGGTCCCAGATGTCCTGGCTCAGGGCAAGCAGCATGGGCACCACGGTGGACAGAGTCCCCACACACAGGCACGAGGCTGTGATGGCCCTGGGCATCCTAGGGCCTCCAGGACACCTCCAGCATATACGATGGGCTGTCGATATGAGGAGCAGGTGTCCAGGGTGGGGAAGATAGATGGGGACAGAGGATCCCAGGTCTGATTGGATGCTGCTGTCCTGAGTCCCTTAATGGCGGGCCAGGCTCAGGGCATCCATGTGGTATCCAGGCGGCCATGTCTCCTTGGATAGAACATAGGGGCCCCTGCTCCCAAGAATTGGTGGGCACAGTCCATACCCACTCTCCTGACACCCACTTTCAGGAGGCCTGGGTGTCAGAGGTTCTTGCTGAGAGCCCAACCACCCTTCTGACCCTGCTATCTCATCCCATGCCCTTGATACCTGTGGAGCTCATGGTGTGGGGACACCTGTGCGTCAACCTCAGTGTCTTCATGGCCAGATGCCAAAAAAGAGCTGGTGTAGCCATCTTAATATCAGACAAAATAAACTTTAACAAAAAAACTGTTAAGAGAGACAAAGAGAGGCACTATATAATGATTAAGGGATCAATTCAACAGGAAGATGTTACTATTATAAATGTGTATGCACCTAATTACAGGGCACTGGTTTATTTAAAAGATATGTTAAGGGATTTAAAGGGAGACTTAGACTCCAATACAATAGTAGTGGGGAACTTCAATACTCCACTCTCAGAAATAGATCAACTGAAGGGAAGATTAAAAAGGAAACAGCAGATTTAATCAACACTATAGCCCAAATGGATCTAACAGATAGCTACAGAACTTTCAATCCTACATTTAAAGAATTTACATTCTTCTCAACAGTGCATGGGACCTACTCTAGGATTGACCACATACTAGACCATAAAGCAAGTCTCAGCAAATTCAAAAGAATTAGAATCATACCATGCAGCTTCTCAGACCACAGTGGAATGAAGTTAGAAATTAGCAACTCAGGAATATCTAGAGCAAATGCAAACACATGGAGACTGAACAACATGCACCTGAATGAACACTGGGTCATAGAAGAAGTCAAAAGAGAATTCAAAAATTTCTGGAAGTAAATGAGGATAACAACACAACATATCAAAACTTATGGGATACAGCAAAAGCAGTGTTAAGAGGAAAGTTTATAGCAATGGGTGCCTACATCAAGAAATTGGAAAGGCACCAAATAAATGAGCTTTCAATGCAGCTCTAGGATCTAGAAAAACTGAAGCAAACCAGACCCAATTCTAGTAGAAGAGAAATAATTAAAATCAGAGAAGAAATCAACAGGATTGAATCCAAAATAACAGTACAAAAAAATCAGAAGAGCTTGTTTTTTGAAAAAATAAATAAAATTGACACCCCATTGGCCCAACTAACTAAAAAAAGAAAAGGCCCAAATCAATAAAATCAGAGATGAAAAAGGAAACCTAACAACAGACACCACAGAAATAAAAAGAATCATCAGGAATTACTACAAAGAGTTGTATGCCAGCAAACAGGGAAATCTATAAGAAATGAATAGATTCCTGGACACTTGCAACCTACCTAAATTGAACCATGAAGACATAGAAAACCTAAATAGACCCATAACTGAGACAGAAATTGAAACAGTAATAAAGCCCTCCCAACAAAGAAAAGCCCAGGACCAGATGGATTCACTGCTGAAATCTACCAGACATTTAAAGAAGAACTAACTCCAATTCTTCTCAAACTATTCAGAACAATCGAAAAAGAGGGAATCCTCCCAAATTCTTTCTATGAAGCCAGCATCACCTTAATCCCTAAGCCAGAGAAAGATGCAGCACTGAAAGAAAATTACAGACCAATATCCCTGATAAACATAGACACAAAGATCCTCAATAAAATTCTGGCCAATAGAATGCAACAACACATCAGAAAGATCATCCACCCAGACCGACTGGGATTTATCCCTGGTATGCAGGGATGGTTCAATGTTCACAAATCAATCAATGTGATACATCACATTAACAAACTGCAGAAGAAAAACCATATGATTATCTCAATAGATGCAGAGAAAGCATGATAAAATACAACACCCTTTCATGATGAAAACTCTAAGCCAATTGGGTATAGAAGGAACATTCCTCAATACAATCAAAACAATTTATGAAAAACCCAAGGCCAGCATCCTATTGAATGGGGAAAAGTTGGAAGCATTTCCACTGAGATCTGGTACCAAACAGGGATGCCCACTCTCACCACTGCTATTCAGTGTAGTTCTGGAAGTTTTAGCAAGATCCATCAGGGAAGAAAAAGAAATTAAAGGGATACAAATTGGGAAGGAAGAAATCAAACTATCCCTCTTTGGAGATGATACGATTCTTTACTTAGAGGATCCAAAGAACTCTACTAACAGACCATTGGAACTCATAGAAGAGTTTGGCAAAGTAGCAGGATATAAAATCAATGCACAAAAATCAACAGCCTTTGTATGCACAGGTAATGCCATGGCTGAGAAAGAACTTCTTATTGTTTTTTTAATTTTTTTTGACAGGCAGAGTTAGACAGTGACTTGGTTCACCCCCAAGTGGCCGCTATAGCTGGCATGTTGCGGCCAGTGCACTGCACTGATCCGAAGCCAGGAGCCAGGTGCTTTCTCCTGGTCTTATGTGGGTGCAGGCACCCACGGACCTGGGCCATCCTCCACTGCACTCCCGGGCTACAGCAGAGAGCTGGCCTGGAAGAGCGGCAGCCGGGATGGAATCCAGTGCCCCAACCAGGACTAGAACCCAGGGTGCCAATGCTGCAGGTGGAGGATTAGCCTAGTGAGCCACAGTGCTGGCCAGAGAAAGAACTTCTAAGATCAATCCCATTCACAATAGCCACAAAAACAATCCAATACCTTGGCATAAACTTAACCAAGGATGTTAAAGATCTCTCCGATGAGAATTACAAAATGTTAAAGAAAGAAATAGAAGAGGATACCAAAAAATGGAAAAATCTTCATGCTCATGGATTCGAAGAATCAATATCATCAAAATGTCCATTCTCCCAAAAGCAATTTATAGATTCAATGTGATACCAATCAAAATACCAAAGACATTCTTCTCAGATATGGAAAAAATGGTGCTGGAAATTCATATGGAGACACAGGAGACCTAAAATAACTAAAGCAATCTTGTACAACAAAAACAAAGCCAGAAGCATCACAATACCAGATTTCAGGACATACTACAGGGCAGTTATAATCAAAACAGCATGGTACTGGTACAGAAACAGATGGATAGACCCATGGAACAGAATAGAAACACCAGAAATCAATCCAAACATTTACAGCCAACTTATATTTGATCAAGTAACTAAAACCAACCATTGCCTCAGCGAAACATTCAAAACCAGGAACTGGGGAGCTCCCACAGACACCAAGAAATGTAGACTCAGGACACTTTGTAACTCCCCCTCCTGAGTTCTGTGCCCTCAGCTTGTTTGCTCAGAAGGTCTATCGAGGACAGGGTTCCCTAATCGGCTCTGCTGGAAGCCCTGTGGAAATGTTTTCCAACCCCAGACCACCCACACCAGCTGGGTGACTCGACAGCTTCCTTTTTCACATTGTCAGCACCTGTTTTAAGCAGAGGTGTCCCATGGGTGTGCACTGGGCACACACTACAGGGAGTCTGATCACCACCCGCACAACACAGGTGAGAGGCAGCCTCCGAGGTGCAGCACGAGGGTCACCTCCTTAGGGCAAGCTGCTTCCTCTGCACTCGCATCAGCCATGCAAGCTATGTCTAAGCATGGGTCAAACGTGTGAGCCAACCTTCTTCATCTATGACAGATTTCCCTTTCTTGGGTCTTCAGCATCTATGTGGAATGCCACAAAGGCTGACAGATGCAACATTTAACCAACAAAATCTGAGTGCTGCTTCACAATGTCAAGAAACCCAACACATGGGGCCGGTGCTGTGGTGTAGTGGGAAAGCTGCCGCCGGCAGTGCCGGCAACCCATATAGGTGCCGGTTCTAGTCCCAGCTGCTCCACTTCTGATCCAGCTCTCTGCTATGGCCTGGGAAAGCAGTGGAAGGTGGCCCAGGTCCTTCCCTGCACGTGCGTGGGAGACCCAGAAGAGGCTCCTGGCTTTGTAACGGCACAGCTCCGGCCACTGTGTCCAACTGGGGAGTGAACCAGCAGGTGGAAGACCTGTGTGTGTGTGTAATGCTGACCTTCAAGGAAATAAATAAATCTTAAAAAAAGAACCCCAGGCCGGCGCCGCGGCTCACTAGGCTAATCCTCCGCCTAGCGGCGCCGGCACACCGGGTTCTAGTCCCGGTCGGGGCGCCGGATTCTGTCCCGGTTGCCCCTCTTCCAGGCCAGCCCTCTGCTGTGGCCAGGGAGTGCGGTGGAGGATGGCCCAGGTGCTTGGGCCCTGCACCCCATGGGAGACCAGGAAAAGCACCTGGCTCCTGGCTCCTGCCATCGGATCAGCGCGGTGCGCCGGCCGCAGCGCGCCTACCGCGGCGGCCATTGGAGGGTGAACGAACGGCAAAGGAAGACCTCTCTCTCTGTCTCTCTCTCTCACTGTCCACTCTGCCTGTCAAAAATAAAAAAAAAATAAAAAAATAAAAAAAAAAAAAAAAGAACCCCAGAGCTGTAGTATGGAGCCAAACAGGCATACAGTGCCTATGCATTTCCAGGTCCCCAAAGAAGCCCTCTCCATTCAATCACAGGAACTCCACTCCACACTGGGAAGGGTAGAACAGGGCACACACACTGGCTTTCTCCCTTATCAGCTATGGACAGAATGTAGGATGAGATTAAAGTTACCCAACTGTTGTTTCCACAGAGTTAGCAAACATTTTTAAGCTGGAATGAGTGCTAGCCTTCAAAACAGTCACATTGTTAGAATAAGGGTCTCTGGAATCCATTCAGTGTTTCTTCACGGCCAGTCCCGTCTGCTTGGGTCTCCGTGGTTCTTGGCTTCCTCCTCCTTCCTTGCGGAGCAAAGAGGGCTCCACTTCTATAGCCCAGCTCCTGAGACCAGAGCTGTGTGTAGAGGCTGGCCCTCCTGTCCTGTGATGAGGAGGAAGCCTTCAGAGCTGGAGGCAAGAACCCCATCACACAGAAAAACTCCCGGGACAATGAGCTGCAGCTGAGTCCCTCTCTCAAGGAACTGGTTCACGTGACTGTGTGTGGCAGGCTCACAGCCAGCATGGCAGGCCTGGTGGTCAGGAGACCACTCTGGAGTCTGATAAGCCTGAGTTCTGTCTACGTCTGCAAGCTCGAGACTCCCTGAGCCAGTCAATTAACCTCTCTGGACCTCAACTTCTTCTGAACAATGGAGACAAGAGTAGTGCCAAAGGACCAAATTAGAGCCATCTGAAGACCTTAATTAGATTTAGGCACCACTCCATCACATAAAGTGGAAGCTCTCTGATGGGCTGAGCAGAAGAGGTTGGTTTTATGGGCTGGGAAAGGCTGAAGACAGCAAACAGAAAAGAACAAAAAGACTGATCATTTCCAAGTTACTTTCTTTGTAGAAAAGGCAAGAGCGCAACGCCAGCAAGAAAACAATGGTTAGTTAACACCAGACTATTTCAGGCTACCTCTCTGGTCTAAGGATTCAAGCAGAGGGAACTTCACTACTGTACCAAAGAAACCTGGTCCATTTGGATGCTCCCTAACTCTCATTTCTTGGCAGGCCAAGCAACTTCCTTTCAGCCTGAGAACACGGAACTTTAGCAGGGATGACTACATGTTGATTTTTGGCCTCGTCTGTTGTGGCCTAGTGCTGGAGACTGGTCAAAAACAACGGCCTCCAGTGACTTTGACACAGCGGCGGCCACAGAGGGCTGCAGCGAGGGTGACGAGAGCCACTCCCCATCTAGGAGCACTTTGCCCAGCCTCTGAACACTGAGGGTTTGGGTCAACGACGGTGGCTTGGAATTTCCCCCTCAGGAGTATAAAACACAGCACAGAAACTGGGGGCAGGAGGTCAGGGGGTCTGCAACGAGAAAGCCATGAGTTAGCGTCCTTTAGTCACTACTTACTCAGAGCTCTGACTTTGGACCACCATTTGCTCCTGTTGATCCTAACTTCCGAATCCGTTCAGTGAGGATATTAATATAGACTCACACACTTATGGGGAAGAGGTGGTGCTTTGATAAATATCAGCTTTTTATTCAATCTTCCACTTAACAATAAAAAACTCAATAGTCAAAATACTCTAATATAACCCAAGCATACATACTTTTGCCAGTTCTGCTACCTGTAAAATTGGACCAAATTGTATCTAAAAAACTCAAATTAATAAAAACTTACTCAAAGTTCTACTTATCTTCACATTTATAATCCAACCTATTCAGGGCCAGCGCTGTGGCACAGTGGGTAAAGCTGCTACCTGCAGTGCCAGCATCCCTTGTGGGCACCTGTTCAAGTCCCAGATGCTCCACTTCTGTTCCAGTGCTCTGCTGTGGCCTGGGAAAGCAGTAGAAGATGGCCCAAGTCCTTGAGCCTCTGCACTCATGTGGGAGACCTATAAGAAGCTCCTGGCTCCTGGCTCCAGATCAGCACAGCTCCAGACATTGCAGTCAACTGGGGAGTGAACCAGCAGGTGGAAGACCTCCCTCTCTTTGCCTCTCCTTCTCTATGTAACTCTGACTTTCAAATAAATAAGTAAATCTTTAAAAAATAATAATCCAAACTACTGCCTACCACCTCGAAGTGAGGGTTGTCTTAAATGTTTATTTTTTTAGAAGCAATTAGAAAGTTTAGTGCTTTCTAAAACTTCCCTGCCTCTAGATCCATGATCATTGTTTAAGTGTGGGGCAGGGGGTGGTTGTTAAAAGGAGGGAGAGAGAACTCTGTCAAAAAAAAAAAAAAAAGAGGGAGAGAAAAACACACACCCTCAAACAGAACCTAATATCTCCTCAAAGAGGAGTTCTATAAACAACATATACCATACTTATACTATGGTTTGCATGAATACAATTCCGAAGTTCAAACATCATGGAACCAAAATTGAGCAATTAACCACAAAGCAAGCTAATTTATTATCATATGGTTTAACCAAAAAATTTCCAAAGATCTCTAACCACCTGTGACCCACACACACCATAATTTGAAGTTGAAAACCTGAGTATCGGTTGATTGAAGCACCCTCATTTTGTAAATGAAGCCACAAAGGCCCACACAGCTTAACTGACCGTTCTAAAGGGCCAGAGCTGCCACGGGGAACATTGGGGCTTTGAACTAAGGCTCCCAATGTCTAGTCCCAGGTTCTGTACCCAAGACCGGCGTGGTCTTCCTGTACTGTATTAATAAATTTTCAGTTGCCAACACTCCATCTTAAAATGAACGTTCTAATGGAGTAACTTCCCTGAAGATCCTCAGTCCACATTCACACTCCTCAATAACTCACAAAGTATCAGAACCTTCTGTCTTGGATAACTCTAACAAGGGCCACTGAGCACCATGATAGGCTCAGAGAAAAGAACCATTGCCATTTACCAGTGCCAAGTGGTTAGGACAGGTGCAGGAGCCCACGATCCAGTATCGGCACTGTGGAATGAAGGCTTGGACTAGGTCATCTGTAGCTCCACCTTCCAGCTCTCACACTCTTTGTTGTCTGTTCCTTCCCCACCAGCACCCCCCCCCACCAAGATCTCCAATCTGTACTTCTTTTCCTGGCATCCAACTTACTGGTAAAAGGCCAAGTTGGTCAGAATCAATGTAGGACTTAGTAAACTCGAAATACTAACTGTCAATTTGGTTTTCTTTCATGCAACAACCTACACTAGGCAGTTTGTACAAATCTTCAGTAAAAGGAATTGTAAATTGGGGCCAGCATTGTGGCAAAGCAGTTAAAGCACAGCCAGCTGCTCCACTTCTGAGCCAGCTCCCTGCCAATGTGCCTGGGAAAGCCATCTGGAGGATGGTCCAAGTGCTTGGGCCCCTGCACCAGCATACAAGACCCGGTAGCAGCTCTGGGCTTGGGCCCAGATCAGGCCACTGTGGCCATATGGGAGTGAACCAGTGGATGGAATATCTCTCTCTCCCCCTCTCTGTAGCTCTGTCTTTCAAATAAAATAAAATAAATCTTCATTAAAAACATTACAAATAAAAAAAAAAAACAAGAAATTGCACTTTCTTGAGACTTTTTTATTGCCCCCTTCTGCAATAATCATGTTGGGATGTAAGCAAAACTTCATGGGTCCCCACCAGTTATCACCCAGGCCCTATGTAAAGGTGGTGACTACCAGGGCAGAAATGTGAGTAGCGTCAAGCTTTAGAATTTGTTGGGTTAAACTGAAGAGCGCCTGAGAAAACTGCCCATCCAAGAGCCCCAATACAGGCTGACAAGGTATGGGACCAAGTTTCCCAGTCTAAGACAGGCACGCTGGAGACAGAACCATCTGTGAAGCCAACGTCACACTGGGGGTGCATGGTCTGCCAAAGCAGTTCAATCTGTTTCTGATGTGAATCCAACCCCTGTTCCAAGGCCAGGATCGCTGTTTTGATCTGACTGGTGGCTTGGTTTTGGGTAAACAGGGGAGTGGCCGTTAGCTGAGTGACGTTGTTCACCAGTCAGCTGTTTGAACACTTTGGACGAGGGAAATGATGGCAACAGCCGCACCAGCTACCGCAGCGACAATGGGTATAACAGAGCGATGATCAGTCGAAGGGTCCTCTTAGTCCGCTCTACCAGCTGCCTGACTGCATCCTTGAAGGGCTGGTCCCAGGGTCCAGTCCAGTTACTGTGTGCCCGGACAGAAAGCCAAATCACTGGGCCCATCCTGGAACCCAGCCTGGTCACCGGCGGCCTGAGTTTAACATCAGGGCTGCACAGATCAGCACCACCAGCAGCGGGCCCATTGGACTAGGGGTCAGGGTCAGGCGTTGGGCTTGGTCCACCAGACCCTTGAGGTCCTCCATGTCACCCGATGTTGGGAGGAGGCAGGCCTCTTCCTTGTCTCTTCATGGGTGGCTTGTTTAGGGAAAGGTACTGAGGTTGGCTGTTAGAGAGTCTGCCTTTGGAGACTGGGGTCCAGGGTTTGACACTTCGGGCCGGTATACACACAGGCTGAGGAGCGATCTCTGGAAAGACTCAAGTGAAACCTCTTCCCATTGTTATAAGGGCATAGGGTAAATAGCTAATGTCAACCCAGATTCCAACCCTCTGGAACTGCTCCCAAGGCGCACTTAGCTGCTCCCTAAGGGCCATCTTACACACCCTGCCTGCCTTGTGGTGCCTCCTCACACCAGCTTCCCAGGGTCGCGTTACCACGTTGGGATTCTGAGTGTGTGTGTAGCCAGATGCCTAAGGGGGCTCCACACTCACTGACAACTGCTTCCACTTTTCCCAGCCAAGTGGAAGATCGTAAAAGGAACTTTAAAACAATTAATTCATGTATTTGAAAGGCAGAGTTACGGAGAGAGAGAGAGAGAGAGAGAGAGAGGTCTGCCACCTGCGGGTTCACTACCCAAATGGCTTCAATGGCTAAGGCTGGGCCAGGCTGAAGCCAGGAGCCTGGAGCTTCTGGGTCTCCCTAGTAGGTGCAGGGGCCCAAGGACTTGGATCATCTTCTACTGCTTCCCCAGGACATAGCAGAGAGCTGGATAGGAAGTGGAGCCTCTGGGACTCGAACCGGCGCACCACAATAATGGCCCCCAAAAGGGGTTTTATGGGTCCCACTCAAGGGCGGCTCCTACAAGGGGCAAGGCAGCCCGAGTAGAAAGTGGCGGAGGCACCGGCAGGGATACAGAAGGGGAGCTGTGGAGAGGGGCTCAGTAGGGGAATGTTCCAGAGGCCCACGGCTGTGCCCGTGATGCAGGCGCGGAGTTGTAGGGAGGCTTGGACATAACCGAAGTCACTATCTAGAGTGGACAAAGACGCTGAGGGGCCCGGCTGCACTGCTCAGCACGTCCACGCGGCCTGTTTGCACAGATGGGGCCGGGCCAGAGGGGAGAGAATGTTCTTTATCAGCTGCCCACATGCTGTGAGGCCGATGGCCAGTGGCTTGTTGATGACCTGTCACGTACACCCAGCCAGTGCCCCTTCACCGCCTGGCCCAGCTGAACAGAAGTTGACAGTGCGTTGTTAAGTCACTGTTTTCAGTGGTCTGCGAGGGGAGCTGGCTGCCCCAGGCCACGCCCTTCAGCCCTCACTCCCCAGGCTGTGCCCCTCAGCCCCCGCTGCTCCTAGGCCACACCCCTTCAGCCCTGGCTGCCCCAGGCCAGGTCCTCAGCCCAGGCTCCCCCAGGCCACAACCCATCAGCCCTGGCTCCCTCAGGCCACACCCTCTCAGCCTTGGCCTCTTCAACCCTGTGCTGCACCAGGTCTTGGACACTTCTCCCGGCTGCCTTGCTCTGACCTGTTCTATCCTCAGGCAACCACTGCAGCCTGTGGGGAGCCACAGCAGAGAGAGAGGCCCCTCACCCATGAAGGGGAAGGGAGGAAAAACACAAACACCCCCAAACAGGGAAAGGATCCATCTCATCACAAAGATGCATAGACTGTGTTCATTGCCCAGCAGAGAGCAGGCTGCAGGCAGAAACCACAGGGGTGCCCCGGCGCTGGGACAGGGGACGCTGCGTGCGGGCACATGGGCATAACCTTTATTCCACTTTTCTTCTCTTCAGTTCACATGCTTTAAAATGCGCAATCAATGCATACACAGCTGAGTGATTGCTCCACACATGCTTTACTGATAAGCAGGGCTGTACATCGGGCTGTCCGGGCCCGCGGGAGGACCTGGGCCCACTAGCTCTTCACAGGATCCACGAGCTGACTGGACATTCCTTGTCCGGGTTCTCCAGCTCCACCACGGAGTAGCTGCAAGTGTCCTTGTGGAAGATCGTCTTGCACTTTGTGGTATCAAAACCTCCGGGGATGGCAGCACTGTCATCGAGAAAAACCAAGCCCTGTTAGACAGGAAAAGACTCCCCCATGCTACCCCCACCCCAGCCCAGCCAGGGCCACACTGCAGTGGATCCTCTCCTCCCACCTTGCAACCGCCATCATCAATGGGATGGCACCCTTTGCTGTCAGCCCCACAGCGTGGCCCCCGGGGCACCTGCACCTGCCCATTCTGCAGTCATACAAACCATCCCTGCCATCCATCGCGCAGTCCGTCTGGCCTGCCCAGCATGGCCAGGAGTTCTGATAGCCCCAGAGGCAGGCCTGGGCTGCTCTGGGGCCAGGCAGGTGGCTCCAGCCTGGCTGTCCCTGGTGTTCCTGTTCAGGAAGTGGTCAGGTTGTCCCAAGCTTGGCAGGAAGGAAGTTAGAAGAGGAGCCATCTCAACCCACAGGAGCAAAGAGAGCCACTCCAGGCTGGGGTCATGGGGCCCAGGAAGGAGTTGAAGACTGGGGACCATCTCCCTCAGAATATTCACCCCCACATTCAGTGGGGCAAATAATTTGGGGGCCCATTGGTCCCTTGAAGCTCATGCGTAAACCCTAAATTTAAACTGTCTCTGCCCAAAAGGTGCATACACACAGCCGCTCCCCACCACCCTCTGTGACAAAAGATGACCCTCACTTTCCTTTCAACTGGCCACCAACAAAGCCAGGGTCTTTCTTCTATCTCAACTGCCTGACTCCTCCCAAGACACCTGAGGATGGCGCTCCCTCTGGGCCAGTGGTGTCAGGGCACTCGCACACCAATCTCCTGCTGGCTCATGCTGCACGCGAGTGGAAGCAAATGCTCGAGACTTGACTTCAGCGCTGGGGTTCAGCACTGAATCTGTTTGAAGACTAACGAATGACTAGCTTGAATGTTTGCAAGAGTTTTGATGAGGTGCGTGAGTGTTAATGCTAGACTATTGAGTGGAAAACCCAGACTACACAATTGCAACCTAGAGTTTGGTATCTGTCATGTAAAAAACAAAAAGTGTAGAAAGGAGTTGGGGGGCTGGCGCTGTGACATAGCAGGTAAAGCCACCACCTGCAGGGCCGGCATCCCATATGGGTGCCGGTTTGAGTCCTGGATGCTCTACTTCTTCTTCTTCTTCTTTTTTTTTTTTTTTCTTGACAGGCAGAGTGGACAGTGAGAGAGAGAGACAGAAAGGTCTTCCTTTTCTGTTGGTTCACCCTGCAATGCCACTGCGGCCGGTGCGCTGTGGCTGGCGCACCATGCTGATCTGAAGCCAGGCGGCCTCGATGCTTGCTTCTGATCCAGCTCTCTGCTGTGGCCTTGGAAAGTAGTAGAAGATGCCAAGTCCTTGGGCCCCTGCACCCACGTGAGAGACCTGGAGGAAGCTCCTGGCTCCGGATCAGCACAGCTCTGGCTGTTGTGGACATCTGGGGAGTGAACCAGTGGATGGTTGGCCTCTCTCTCTCTCTCTTTCTCCTCTCCCTCCTCTCTCTCCATCTCTATAACTCTGCCTTTCAGATAAATAAATATTTAAAACAAAACAAAAAAAGGAGTTAGAAGGAAATCAGGATAAGATACTAATTGTTGTGTGTGATTATAAATATATTTTATTCCTATACTTTCCAATAGTGCTGTAATTACTATGTTTTATACTGAAAACTTGGGAAATTATTACTGAAACTTTTAATGTTAAAAATGGTTGTTTGGGCACCAGTGTTGTGGTGTAGAGGGTTAAACCACTACCTGTGATGCCAGTATCCCATGTGGGCACCAGTTCAAAGTCCTGGCTGCTCCACTTCCAATCCAGCTTCCTTCTAATGCACTTGGGAAAGCAGTGGAAGATGGCCCGAGAGCTGAAAGAAGCTCCTGGCTCCTGGCTTTGGTCTGGCCCAGCCTGGCTGCTGTGGCCATTTGGGGAGTGAACCACTGGATGGAAGATCTCTCTTGCTCTCTCTCTCCCTTTCTCTCTGTAACTGCCTTTCAAATACATAAATAACTTTTTTAAAAGAATGCTTACTGATAAAATTGAATCCAACAATATTTTAAGTTAAAAAATATGGTTGCTTACAGGATGGAATGTGAATGTCGTGACCACTGTGGAAAACAGATGGGCAGTTTCTCAAAGAGTTAAAAAGAAAATACACACTATGAGACCCAGCCACTCCACCCCAGGTATACGCCCCCAAAGAACTGACAGCAGGGACTCAACCATACTGTAGAGTAGCACACACTATAGCCAAGAGGTGCAGATAACCCACAGGTCCGTCAGCACAGAAACAGAAGTAAAATAGGTTATTCCTATAACACAAAATATTTTTCAGGCTCCAAAAGGAAGGGATTACTGAAAGAGGCTGCAACACGGATGAACTCTGCAAACGTGCTGCTGAGTGAAATACACAGAGTGCACAAAGATAAACGTTGTGAAATTCCATTTCCAAGAAAGATCTACACTAGGCACATCCACAGAGACAGTAGATTAGTTGTTCTCAGGGACTGGGGGAGGAGGAGGGGGAGGTAGGACTCCATACATGGGGAGTTTAGGTTTGGAGTCCCTGGAAAGTTCTAGAAATGGCGGTGATGGGTGCCTCTGGCTGTGCATGAACTTCACCGCCCTGAATTGTACACTTTGAAGCAGTGAAACTGGTAAATGTTTGGTCATATAGATTTTTACCACAATACAAAACATTAAAAAGGAAAGTGGTTGTTGTTCAAGAGATATTCTTATTTTTTTAAAAGTCTGTTGGTTTTCATCTACTTGAAAGGCAGAGCAACACAGAGAGAGAGGTTCCATCTGCTGATTCACTGCCCCAGATGCCCCCACAGCCAGATCTGGGCCAGGCCAAAGCCAGGGGCCTGGAACTCCATTTGGGTCTCTCACATGGGAGTCAGGACCCCAAGCACTTGCTCTGTTATCTGCTCTCTCCCAAGTGTACTGGAACTAGAGCAGCCAGGACTGGAAACAACACTCCAGTATGAAATGTGGGTGTCCCAAGTAGCAGTTTAACCTGCTGCATCTCAATGCTGGCCCCTAGGTGAGATTTTTTTTTTACAAGTTTTTAGTAGAAATTAAATTGTGTAATTCTGTTGTCTGTGTGCAGGTACAAGTTGCAGGGCAAAGGGCATATTACTGGATGCATATTTTCATTTAAATCTGACCCAATTCTGTAGCTGAAACAGCTAAAGAGAGAATGAGAAGGGAAAACTGGAACATTAGGGGTGTCTCAGCGCTGGGGGCTGGATGACCTTGGGCCTTTGCCTCCACAGCTCACTCCTTCACTGCGGTCAGAGAGCAGGGGCTGGGAGGTGGGGAGGCCAGGAGATCTCCCACCCCCTGATGGGGGCAGCCTCTGCCTGGGCCTCCAGCCCCAGGCTCCACTGCTACTGCCACTTGGAAATCTACCTGTGTCTCAAGTAAGGTGCAAGGATCCAGGAAATTCTCCCAAAGAAAGTTTAATCAAAATCTGTATTTTGCTCTGGTCAGGAGAGGGAGAGAGAGGAGTTCATGAGAAAAACGAACTTGGTAAGCAATGGAGCAATTCCAGGGAAGGGGTTGATTCTGAGCAGCAGAGAGAAGTGAGCATACTTCCTGTGGACAGGCAACATAGCAGCAGAGAGGGAGAGGGTACCCTCACCCCAACCACGTGCTAGTTGCCATTCCAGGCTCAGGGCGCTCAGAACTGACACAGAGAAGGCCTGACGTGTTTGCTGAGCAAATGGATTTTTATCTTTTGAGAGGCAGAGATATGGGGGGAGGGAGCGATTCCACCTGCTGGTTCACTTCCCAAATGCATGCAACAAGCCAGAGCTGAGTAAGCTCACTGAGACTCCTGCATCGAGGCTCCTCCCACCTCACTGCCTGGGGCAGCCCTGGTTGCTTTCTACTTGGGGTCCATGGGAACCTTAGAAGAGGGTCCCATGGATGGGACGTGATGATACAGCACTGATGGGATGGGGATGCCACCACAGAGGTGCCCTCGGTGGGAGTAAGGCACAGTTCACCAGCCCTTAACCCAGCCAGGCACACCAGGGTCCTGCTGACCCTCGACACAAGGGCGAATTCAAGGTTCTGGGCCACAACATCAAGATTCAAATGGAACACACAGTGCCCCAGCCAGTAGATGCCTGGGAGCCTGCTCTGGGCGGGCAGCCAGCTGGAGGCCCGGTTCCATATGCCTTTTGTTCCAGTACGTACTTAGCATTGGCACCTGCTTCACAAATGTGAGTGGCACTTGCCAGCCACGCGAACTTCAATGAGATTCAAGTGTTCTGGTTTGGGTCAGAAGATCACTCCCCTACTCCCTGGAGTTGTCATCAGATTCTTGGAAGCCCTGGTTAAAATGCAGGTTCCTGGGCTGGTGCTGCAGCATAGTAGCCTAAACCTCTGCCTGTGGCGCCAGCATCCCATATGGACGTCAGTTCAAGTCCCTGCTGCTCCACTTCTGATCCAGCTCCCTGCTAATATGCCTGGGAAAGCAAAAGAAGGTGGCACTTGGACCCCTGCACCCATGTGGGAGACCTGGAAGAAGCTCCTGGCTCCTGGTTTCAGATCTGCCCAATCCTGGCCATTGTGGCCATCTGGGGAGTGAACCAGCGGATGGAAAACCTTTCATTCTGTCTCTCCTTCTCTCTGTCTGTAACTCCACCTCTCAAATAAATAAATAAAAATATTTTTTAGAAAATTCAGGTTCCATGGCTCTGGGGTAGGGCCCAGGAATCTGCATTTCACCTGGCCTCCCAGAGGACTCTGTGACCAGCAAGCGTGGGAAAGCTGCTTTACACACGTGCTCCCGTCAAGGCCACTTACGTGCTTGTGAAACACCATAGGCCAGAGCTGATGTGGATGGCAGATGGATTAGGGCAGGGGGCTAGGAGTAGGGTGGCTGGTGTGGACAGACCTGTGGGTATTTTGTGTTGTCTCCTCCCCAGTCTAGACTTTGGTGTCCACAGCACCCCAGCAGAACACATTTGCATGACCTTTGAGCTGACGTGGGTAGAACTCCCAGCAGCACAACATAGGGTTGACAGCACAAGGTACACACACTGCGCCCTCATTCCTTACACCTCACATCCAGCACCGCCTGCTCCTCCTAGTGGCCAAGGCCAAGGCTGCACCGATGGCTGGGCCAGCTTCTCCAATAACATCGACCACTGCATAGGCTTTCCTGTCTCCAAGAACCCCTCTGGATACAGAGATTTAAGGCTAATGATACTGTGGCCAGCGCTGTGCTGCAGCAGGGAGAAGTGACACCTGCATATGGGCATCTGGTTCAAGTTCCGGCTGTTCCTCTTCCCATCCAGCTCTCTGCTAATGGCCTAGGAAAGCAGCAGAAGATGACCTGAGTGCTTGGGAGACCCAGATGAAGTTCCAGACACCTGGTTTTGGCCTGGCCCAGCCCTTGATATTGTAATCATTTGGGGAGTGAACCAAGGGATGATTCTCTCTCTTTCTCTCTCTCTTCCCTCCTTTCTGTAACTCTGCCTCTCAAATAAATAAATATGATAATATAAATTATGTATTATGTATTTTATATTTTAATAAATATTTTTAAAAATATTTATTTATTTGAGAGGCAGAGTTACAGGGAGAGACAGAGAGATCTTCCATCCATTGGTTCACTCCCCAAATGGCCGCAAGGGCTGGAGCTGGGCCAATCCAAAGCTAGGAACCAGGAGCTTCATTCAGGTCTCTCATGTGCGTGCAGGGGTCCAAGCACGTGGGTCATCCTCCACTACTTTCCCTGGCCATTAGCAGGAAGCTGGAACAGAAGTGTAATAGCTGGGACTTGAACTGGCGCTCATATGGAATGCCAGCATGGCAGGTGGAGACTTAACCTCCTACACCACAGTGTCAGCCCCAATAAATAAATCTTTTAAACAAAGAATAAGGAAACTGGGGTGGGCATTTGGGGGCTTAGAGGCTAAGCTGCTGGCTGAGTGGCCGCATCGCACATTTGAGTAGTGGGTTGAAGGCAGCTCTGCTCTCAATTCCAGCTTCCCGAGAATGGACACCCTGGGAGACAGCAGCGGTGGCTCAAGTGGCTGAGCCTTGCCACCAACAAGGATTGGTTCCCACTCCCAGCATCTGTTGGCCTAATCCCAGACGTAGCAGACATCTGGGAAGTGAGCCAGCAGGCGGCAGCTCGCTCTACCTGTCTCTCAAATAAATAAAACAGATACTTTTTAAAGAGAAGGCGTTGACCAAGTTCCAAAAGCAACATAAAGGAAATAAAACTGAAGCAGCCAAGTGTACACCAGCAGACGAATGGCTAAGCAAAATGTGCAGAATGAAGTGTTAGTCCACCTTCAAATAGGAAGGAAATTCTGATACCGGCCACAACATGGGTGAATTCGGAGGACACCACACTCTGTGAAGAAGCCAGTCTCAAGAGGACAAACACATGCATGATTCCACTTACATGTGGAGCCTGGAACAGTCAAATTCATAGAGACAGATGGTGTTTGCCAAGCCCCAAGGGCAGTGTTTTTTTTTAAATTTAAGATTTATTTTATTTATTTGAAAGACAGAGTTACAGAGAGGTAGAGAGAGAGAGAAAGATCTTCCATCCACTGGTTCACTCCCCAGATGGCCGGCCACAACCACCGGAGTTGCGCCAATCTGAAGCCAGGAGCCAGGATCCTCCTCCAGGTCTCCCACACGGGTGCAGGGCCCCTAGGACTTGGGCCATCTTCTACTGCTCTCCCAGGCCATAGCAGAGAGCTGGATTGCAAGAGGAGCAGCCCGAACTAGAACTTGCGCCTATATGGGATGCCAGCGCTTCAGGTCAGGGTGTTAACCCGCTGCAGCACAGCACCAGCCCCTGCGAGGGCAGTGTTGACTGGGTGCAGAATCCCAGTTCTTCAGGATGAAGGGCATGGCGGGGGGGTGGCAGCCACAATGAATTTATTTAACGCCACTGAAGTGTATACTTACAAATGGCTGAAACGGTACGTTTAATGTGCTACGTATTCCACCACAAGCCAAAGAAGGAAGAGAGGAGTGGGCATTCAGCCTAGTGGTTAAGATACCCCTGGGATTGCCTGCATTCCATGTTGGAGTCCCTGGGTTGGGGTCCCAGTTCAAGATTTCAGCTTCTTGCTAATACACACTCCGGGAAACAGCAAGTGAGAGCTCAAGTCCTTGGGTCCCCGCCACCCACATGGGAGTCTGGCAGACCTGGATTCAGTTCCTGGCTCCCTGACCCAGTCTTGGAAGGAAGGCATTTAGGGAGTGAACTGACACATGGGAGATCTCTCTCTCTGTCTCTCTCTCTCTGTTTCTCTCTCTCTGTGTGTGTGTGTGTGTGTGTGTGTAATTACATAAAGAATAAAAGAAATAGGACTGAAAATGACTTCCATCCCTCAACCCCCACCACCACATCAAGAGTGAATGTGAACTGTGGCCACTGGGTGACAAGGATGAGTCCATGTGAGGTCAGTCAGTAACCAATGCACCGCTGGTGGAAGACACTGCTAACAGGGAGACAGTGCATGTATGGGGGCAGAGGTGTATGAGAAATCGCTCTAGCTCTGCTCAATTTTGCTGGGAATCTAAGAGGCTCTTTAAAAATGCCTATAAAAAAGCCTATTTAAAACAAACAAGGATGCCCCAAAATAACACGGTTTTCAAAGAAGGAGCAGTGCTGTTCCTCTCTCCGTCACTACCCGCGTGACTCACGTGTTGCAGCAATGAATTCCAGTCTCATCACAATTACATGTGTAACAGTTCTCAGTCTTCCACTCCACGTTCAGCTTGTGTGTGACTCCATCAAGGTCCCTGCATTCTAAGACAACACAAGCGACGTCATCAGGAGCATTGGCGGGAGCAGGGCACATGAGGACAGGAAGGCCAGCCCCCTGCCGTGTGACCATGGTGTCCGGGAAAGGTGCTGCCATGCAGAACCTGCCGTTGGTGACGTTTTGTCACAAAGCTTGAATCCCTGCAGGTTTTATTTCCGGACAGACATTTGGAGATATAAAGCCCTCCTCTTTAATCAGACAGCTAGGACAAGCATGGGGCTCTGTGGGACCAAGTTCTCTCCTGCTGGCTTCTCTCTGCAGAAATACCTCAGCACAGCACCTCCCTATGTTTTTCATCGGCGGTCCCTAACCCTGGGTGAACATGTGACACATACTGGGCACTTCAAAGCCACCTACAGGGACCTGTGAGAGGCCGGCATCCCACATGGGTGCCACTTTGAGTCCCAGCTGCTCTACTTCCTACCCAGTGCCCTCCTAATGTGCTTGGGGAAGCAGTGGAAGATGGCTCAGTTAGTTGGGCCCCTGGCACTCAACATGGGGAAACTCAGAGAAGTAAACCAGTGGGTGGAACATCTCTCTCTCCCCACTCTCATACTTTCTCTCTGTCCCTTCCTCTCTTTCTGTAACTCTGCCTTTAAAATACATAAGATAATTTTTTTAAAATTGAACACTTGGAGGTGGGCATTTGGGCTATCTCAGGAGTGGACCAGTCAGGGTTTGGAAGCTCATTGTCTCCGTCTCTTTCTCTCCCTGTTCCATTTCCTATCAAATAAACAAAATAGATAATGGAAAATTTGAAATAAAAAAATTTACATCTGGGACCCACCCCAGAGCAAGGAAATCAGAGTCTCTGGGTGTGAAGCTCAGGCCACCACATGTTTAAGAAACTCCCCGGGGCTGGCGCTGTGGTGCAGCGGGTTAATGCCCTGGCCTGAAGCGCCGGTATCCCATATGGGCACAGTCTGAGTCCCAGCTGCTCCCCTTCCAATCCAGCTCTCTGCTGTGGCCAGGGAAAGCAGTGGAAGATGACCCAAGTCCCTGGGCCCCTGCACCCACGTGGGAGACCTGGAAGAAGCTCCTGGCTCCTGACTTTGGATCAGCCCAACTCCAGCCAGTTTAGCCATTGGGGAAGTGAACCAGCAGATGGAAGATTCTCTCTCTCTCTCTCTCTCTCTCTCTCTCTCTCTCTCTGCCTTTCCTCTCTGTGTAACTCTTTCAAATAAAATAAATAAATCTTAAAAAAAAAACCAAACTCCCCAAGAATTCAAATGTTTAACCAAGTGTACAATCCTCTGCTTTGCATCCATGTGGTCCCAGTGTCCTGGAAGGACCAGTTGCAACATCACCTGGGGTGGCATGAGACATGCAGACTCCCACATCTGCCTGCAGAGCCACTGACCCAGGGCTGTGCCCCACTTCATAGTCAAATAAGGAGCTTTTATTCTATTTTATTTTTGAGCAACATATGGTGCTCCCATCTGCTGATTCACTCCCTAAATGCCCACAGCAACCTTGGTGTGGCCCAGGGCCAAAGCTGGGAGCCCAGAACTCCATCCAGGTCTCCCACATGAGCTGCAAGGACCCAATGAATTGAGCCGTCATCTGCTGCCTCCCAGGACGCACAACAGCAGGAAGCTAGAATTGGTAGCAGAGCTGGGACTTGAACCCAGGCACTTTAGTATGGGATACAGGGTCCCAAGCCACAGTGTAACTATTAAGCCAAATGCTCACCCCATCAAGGAGCTTTTAATGTGCAGCTCACACCCCAGTGATTCTCATTTGCCTACCTGGTTTTAGATTGGATGGGACTTGAGTGCTGGTAAGTTTCAAAAGAAGAAAAAAGTCAACTCTCACCTAGCTAGGGTTAAGTTGGAATCCTTTTGACACCATCTCTATATTTGCCCTGACCTTCTTTCTTATGCAGATTCAAAGGTGTTCAGCACCAGTGCACAGGTCACATCTCCCAGGCTGCAGTGACATAATCAACGCTGGAGAATGGGGACTCACCATCAGGGGGATCCTCCGGGTTCTTGTCGTAGAGTTCGACATAGCACTGCGTGTTGCACAACACCAAGAGGCTGGCGAAGACCACAAGGCTGCCCAGCAGAGTGTTCTGTAACATGAAGAGGAGTGAAGACGGAGCATGAATGAACCCAGAGGGTTGGGTCCTGGCAGGTGTGCAAAGATGGAGCTGCCACCCTCATGGAGCAAGACCTGTGCAAGTGCAGAGCATGAGCCAAAGAAAGACTGAGTTGTGAGTTCAAGGTCCTGGAGCTATGATGCCCATGTGCTACTTATCACAGAGCGGTCGGGGAAGCCTTTCTGGGTAGGGTCGTTTTTAGCAAGAATCTGCAAGAGAGAAGGGGTGGAAGAGTTTCAGGAAGAGATAAAGGGGAAGAGACTCTGGCTGGGGCTTTCTTGGGCTAGCTGGGTCAGCTGGGGGTCCCAGAGGAAAGACAGGTGCAAGCAAAGCTGTGAGCATGAGGATCAGATGATTTTTTTCATTTTCTAGATGACAAAGGCATCGCTGCCGACCATATGAACAGACCAACCGATCTAGGCTGAAATCAAGGACAAGGAGAAGGATCAGGTTACGCTTGTCATCTTTCCTAGATAAACTGCACAAACTAACTTTAAAATGATAATCCCCAGGAATCTTCTAAAAACAAAGATGGGGTGAGAGTACTTAAGAATATTTATTTGAAAGGCAGAGTGACAGAGAGAGAGAGAGAGAGAGAGAGGGAGAGACCTTCCATCTGCTGGTTCACTCCTCACACGGCCCCAACAGCAGGGGCTGGGCCAGGCTGAAGCCAGGAGCCAGGAACTCCACCTGGGTCTCCCATATAGGTGGCAGGAGCCCAAGTACCTGAGACACCTTCCACTGCCTTCCCAGGAGCGTTAGCAGGAAGCTGGGTCAGAAGCAGAGCAGCCTGGACCCGAGCCAGCACTGGACACGGGACACTGGCCTGGTAATCCACAGTTGAATCCTCTTGTGCCACAACTCCCACCTTGTACTTTCTCTTTTTGCACTGAAGTTATGTGTTTTAAAGGCTTTATATGTAATGTTCACAAATAAAAAACTTGAAGTGCTTTTCTGTAATTGAAAAATGCAAAGAATTAAAAAATAAGGTTTTCAATATTTGAAAAAAGTACAGATTGACAAAAATGTGTGTAGTCTGTCATGAGAACTACACCAACAAATACAAACAGGATACATGACAGAATTATCCTGCAATAACTTAGGTTACAAAGTACATTAACTAAAATGCACAAACTTCTGTGTGTTCTAAACTACAGGGTTTTTTCTTCTTCTTTTTTTTTTTTTTTTTTTTTTTTTTTTTGTTGTTGTTGTTGTTGTTGTTTCTGCAGAATCCTTAAAACCTGTGACACTTAAAAGTTGTTAGCCTGTGGCTGGCTCTGTGGCATAGCAGGTAAAGCCACCGCCTGCAGTGCTGGCATCCCATATGGGGGCCAATTTGAGTGCCAGCTGCCCCACTTCCAATCCAGCTCTCTGCTACGGCCTGAGAAAGCAGTAGAAGATGGCCCAAGTCCTTGAGCCCAACTTGGGCCCCTGCACCCACGTGGGAGACCTGGAAGAAGCTCCTGGCTTCAGATTGGCCTAGCTCCAGCTGTTGCAGCCATCTGGGAAGTGAACAAGCAGATGGAAGACCTCTCTCTCTCTCTCTCTCTCTCTCTCTCTCTCTCTCTCTCTCTCTCCCCATCTGCCTCTCTGTAACTCTGCCTTTCAAATAAATAAATAAATCTTAAAAAATAATAAAAATAAAAAATAAAATAAATTAAAAAGAATAGAAGTGCAAATATACATAACCAAATAGAGAACTCAGAAAGTACTCATAAATCTGTATGAAAGTTTGTTATAAAATAAGCATGGTCTTTGAGGAGAGTAATGATTCATTAAATGGTTTTAGAACAAGTGAGGCACTGTGTGGGGAAGAAACAAGTTTCTTACTTTAGTTGCCACAATGTAAGAAGCTTGAAAAGGATTCAAGGCTCAAATGTTTACAAGATAATAAAATAACCACAGAAAATATTGGCAAATATTTATCATATGCAGTATGAAAAAAATAGATTTGAGTATGTAAAAAATTGCAAAAATATAAATAAAATTAAAAAGATATCAGATTTGGAAAATAGTATCATTACAGGAAGACTGTCATCTCATAGAAAAAGAAAAACATTTTAGTATAAAAATGGCATTTTGGGGCCAGTGCTGTGGCGTAGTGGGCTAAGCTCCGCCTGCAGTGCCAGCATCGCATATGGGCACCAGTCTGAGTCCCAGCTGCTCCTCTTATGATCCAGCTCTCTGCTGTGGCCTGGGAAAGAGTGGAGGATGGCCCAAATCTTTGGGCCCCTGCACCCACGTGAGAGACCTGGAAGAAGTTCCTGGCTCCTGGCTTCAGATCTGCCCAGTTCCAGCAGTTGCAGCCATTTGTGGGGTGAACCGGTGGATGGAATACCTCTCTCTCTGTCTCTCTCTCTCACTGGATGGAATACCTCTCTCTCTGTCTCTCTCTCTCACTGTAACTCCACATCTCAAATAAATACATACATCTTTTTTTTTTTTAAAAAAAAAGGCGTTTCACACCCATGCATAGACACAATGAAACATGATGAGCAAGCACGAGAAAAAGTTCAACTTACTGAAAACAAAACAAATGTAAAATGTGTATAAAATAGAACCATAATGGTATGGTGAGAATAACCATTTAATTTATAACACCCGGAGGGAAACAGACGCATGGGTGAGATGTGAGAGGCACAAGGGCCAGTCCGCTGGAACAGTGGTTAGGGCACGCAATTTGAGAGCGTGCATCAAACTCCTTAACACGGTTTACAATGCCAATCTTCACTTCTTCACTTCCCAGACTTGATCTTCAGAAAAGACTCCTCCCCATAGCAGTGGGAAATGGAAAAACACCACTCGCCCAAGAACAGAGCTGGTTCAGAACCAGGGATGATTCAGAAAAGCACCTGGCAAGTGGGCGGGGCTGGTGGTGGCAGGACCTGGGGCACTCAGGGAGATGAAGACTTTGCAGGATGTGACTCCTGGGGGTGCTGGAGATGCACGAGACTGAATGACAGTGACCCACGCGAGATCACCTTACTAAGAGGGTGCATTACCCAGGTGACAGTGTCTCAGAAACAGCCCGCTCCCCGGCCCCACCCAAAAGTTAGTTTGTCTTGCGTGCATGCTATGCTTTGAATGCCGTCACCCAAACTCCTGTAACAATTCAACCCAGATGGGAAGGCACTAACAGGTAGGACCCCCCCCCCCCCCGAGGTGATTAGGTCATGTGGGCGGAGCATTCATGAGTTCACGGACTAAGGGATCTGGGGGCTGGCACTGTGGTGCAGTAAGTTAAGGTGTTATTTGGGACATCCTCTATCAGAGTGCTGGTTTGAATCCCAGCTGCTCCACTTTTGATCCACCTCCCTGCTAATGTGCCTGGGTTCCTGCCACCCACATAGGTAGACCTAGATGAAGCTCCAGGCTCCTGGCTTTGCCTGGCCCAGCCTTGCCTGCTGCAGATATTTGGAGAGTGAGCCAATGGATGGAAGAGCTCTTTCTGTCTCTCCACTTCTCTCTGTCACTCTGCCTTTCAAATTAATAAGATAGGAGCTGGTGTTGTGGGGCAGGGGGTTAAGCCTCCACCTGCAATATTGGCATCACATAGGGTCATGGTTTGAGTCCTGGCTGCTCCACTTCCAATCCATCTCCCTGCTAATGTGCTTGGGAAAGCAGCAGAGGGTGGCCCTTCAAGTAGTTGGGCACCTGCCACTCAATGGGAGAGCCGGATGAAGTTCCAGACTTCTGGCTTCAGCCTGGCCCAGTCCCTTTGGGGAGTGAAACAGCAGATGAAAGATTCTCTCTCTCTCTTCTTCTCCCTCTCTCTGTAGACCTTGACCTTTAAAATAAGTAAATAAATGTTAAAAAACAAAAACCCTGTTCTCACTGCAGACCAATTACATCCGAGTGTCTGGGAGCTCCTGTCAGTATTTTTCAAGGTTTCCCAGGCGATCCTGCTGCAGAGAGCAACCCCTGGCTTTGCACTCAGCTCCCCTATAGGCTTGTAGTCTCTTCCAGTCCCCAGGCTCAGTTTATCTATAAAATGGTGCAATGATTGGTCCGGCATTGCATTCCATCTCACCAGCCACTCAAATAGGCCCCAAGAATCAGAGACACCAGAGACCTCACTGAACCCCAGAGTTTCTAGAGCAACTCAGATCTTAGGGAACTCGTTAGGATTTCCCAGAGTCCCCACACCCTTTTTCTACTCTACACGTTGAATTGCCAAGTCACATGGCAATAGATTCCTAACTAGGTCCACTCACCATTAAATGCACCCCGTGAGCTCCAGTACAAGTAGAAGTGAAATAAGGAAGACACTTCCCCCCTCCTTTCTGGTCTCTATGTACCCACTCAGTTACCTACCATTGTGGTGAGCAGGGTTCCTTACAGACAGGTGCATCCAGGACAAGTCAGGCCACACTTTTATATAGGAAGGGACAATTACACACACACACACACACACACACACACACACACCCGCCACCCCGCCACCAGCACCACGCAACATCATTCAAGAAAGTAACACGCCAAGAACACCTCAAGTGTTTGCAGAGGGCTGCGATCAGCTGAGTTACGATGATTCATAAAGCAAGCCTCCACCCCAAATAAGTGTTTACCTTTGTCCCCACCCCAACTGCATTTCCCCTTGACCTGAAAGGGTGGGGGAGGAGAGCACTGCCCTTCACAGAGCCGTCACTCTGAGCTGGGCATGTGACACCTTCTTACTTGATTTTATGAACAAAGAAATGGAAGTCCAGAAATGCCAGCCCCGAGAGCCAGGTCATGAAGCTGGGTTTTGTGAAGGAGTAAGAACAGCCCAAGGAATCAACGCCGTCCCCCACCCTGGCCCACCAGGCCTGCAGCTATGGTCCAGTTGGCACTGCCTTTAGAGTGTGGCAGGAGAGAGCAGCAGTGTTCCAGGGCCGGGAGCACAGCTTCCCCTTGACAAGCCATGTGGCTCTGTCCACTTGGCCTTGACCTTTCTAAAGTTCAAGTTTCTAAAGTTTTTTTTTTTTTTTTAATTTTTGTACAGGCAGAGTGGACAGTAAGAGAGAGAGACAAAGGTCTTCCTTTTCTGTTGGTTCACCCCTCAATGGCCCCTGCAGCCGGTGTGCTGCGGCCAGCGCACCATGCTGATCCGGAGCCAGGAGTCAGGTGCTTCTCCTGGTCTCCATGCGGGTGCACGGCCCAAGCACTTGGGCCATCCTCCACTGCACTCCCTGGCCACAGCAGAGAGCTTGACTGAAAGAGGAGCAACCGGGACAGATTCCGGCGCCCCGACCGGGACTAGAACCTGAGGTGCTGGTGCCACAGGTGGAGGATTAGCCTATTGAGCCGTGGCACCAGCCTAGTCCATTTGAACTTTCTAAAGCTCTTGCTGAGTCTTCTTTTAAAAAAAATTATTATTTTTAATTTATTTTAAAAGCAGAGTTACAGAGAGGAGAAAGAGATTTTCCATGTGCTGGTTCACTCCCCTAAATGACCACACAATCAGGACTGAGCCAGGTCAAAGCCAGGGGCCTAGAACTCCATCTGTCCCTCCCATGTGGGTGGAAGGGGCCCAGCCCTTTCCAGGTGCATTAGCAGGGAGCTGGATCAGGAGTGGAGAAGCTGGGATTTGAACCAGTGCCCCTATGTGATGCTGGCATCACAGGCAGCAGCTTTGATGCTGAGCCACAATGCTGGCCCAGAGTCTTCAGTCTTGGCTCCCTGCTGTGTCATCCCAGCCTTCTTTCGCGCTGCTCAAGAATGATCTCCTTTGAAGAATCCCTGCTCACCCTCACGATGGCCTTTCAGGAGTGGCGACGGGCAGAACCACCTGGTGTATTAGCTATGTATTGCTCAGGCTGCCGGGACAGAATAGAATGGACTAGGCGGCTTGCACCACAGTCATTTATTTGCTCATGGTTTTGGGGACTGGGAATCAATCCAGAGTCAGGCAGTGAGGCAGATGCGGGTCTGTTCTTGGTCTGCAGAGGCTCGCCCTCTTGCTGTCTCTTCCCATGGTACCCATTCCCTCTTCCTATAGCAACCCTGGTCCTATCCAATTAGGGCCCACCCTGACTATCTCATCGCTCCTTAATCACCTGCTTAGAGGCAGCCATATGTCCAATGCAATCATATTCTGAGGTCCTGAGGGCTACTTTTCAATCCATGGATTTTGGGTGGACACAGTGGAGGCCATGATACCATGTGATCCCCCACCCCCACCCCTGGAGCTCCCTAGTGTCTGAGATCCAATCACTGGTTCCCCTCTGTCCACAGATGAGAGCTCAGACTCAGCCAGTGGCTCCACAGAGGTCTGTAGAGCTGGCCAGGCGATCTGCCCCAGTGCCAGCCTCAACTCCCCCCAAATCCAGGCTCAGCACCCAATGCAGGGTAGGTTCACTTCCTGCTCTCATGCAGAGCTGCAGAGTTGGCTGCCTCTGAGAAAGAGAGAGAGAGAGAGAGAGAGAGAGAAGGGAGAGGTGGGGAGGGGAGGAAAGGGGAGGGGAGCTGGTTGCCTCTGTAAAGATGGAAGTTGAGATAGGATCAAAGCTAAATGTGAGTGGAGCACTGGCTCCTCAAACAGGGGGTTTCTGGCACTCAGTTCGTTTGTGGGAGTCCAATGACGGACATGGTAGCAGGGTTGTACTGCCAGAGCCATGTGGCAGTGGGGTTTCAGTGATCTACCCGGCCTTCTGGCAACCAAACCAGGGTCTCCGGCCTTTCTCAGAGTCTGTGAGCTCCCTGGCATTCTTTAATAAAATTCCAGCAGGTTCTGTTGTGTGCAACCCTGTGACCATCAAGTTCTCCCTGCTGGTGTCCCTCCGGTAATTGGCACCTTGCCCAGTGAAGCACAGCTGTGTGGGATAGGCCGCCTTCTGGGTTAGTGCAGAGGTTCTCAAGCAGGAGAGAGGTCTCCAAGGCCCCATAGCCTTGCTACAAGGAGCCCATCTGCCTCTCAGCAGGCACTAGCAGGAAGGCAGTGGCCAGCTGCCCCAGAGCAGCCCAGGCAGGCACTTGTGAGGGGAGACGGATGTTGGAGCAGGGGTGTGCAGGTGCCCATGCAGGGTGGGGGGCAGGAAGATGGAATGAGGGCCACCGCCCAGTGTATGGCGGCTAGCTCTGCCTGACTGATGTGCAGCTTTTATCCCATCTCCACTGTCATCTTTACAAATAGACCAGGCCTTATTTTTTCCCATGAGTATATTCATGTATCATACATGTTTGCATGTATTGGCTGATGTTTAAGAAACTTAGCACCCACCCCAACCAATCCACCTTCATTGTAGAAAAAAAAAAGGAACATGCAAAGAGGCAAAGAAAAAATATCATGGTCGGACTGTTCCAAGAGAGCTACTGTTAGCATTGTGGAGAATTTCCCTCGAGAGTGTTCTGGGTGTGTTTGCATTCAGGAGAAGTGGAAGTCGAGAGCTGTCTCTCCAAACGCGGGGTCTCACATGCACTGTTGTACAGTCTGCTCTTCCCATTCAGAAAAGCTCCTGGGGGTGGGCATTTGGCTTCATAGTTAAGATGCAGGTTAAGAAGCCCACATCCCACGTTGGAGTGCCTGGGTCCGATTCCCAGCTCCAGTTCCTGATTCCAGCCTCCTGCCGGCAGCAACCCTGGGAGGCAGCAGGGATGGCTCAAGTCACTGGGTTCCTGCCACCTACGGGGGAGATCTGGATTGAGTTCCTGGCTCCTGACATCTGCCCTCGACCAGCCCATCACCTGTCATTCTGATAGGTGGACACTATTTTGTTCTAGTAACTTTTCTTTGGTGGTTGGCAAGGTTCAGACAGTTTTGAGCACTTATTAACCAACTTTCGCAAGTTGCCTGTTTGTTGGTATTCATTACCCATTCTTCTGTTAGGAGGAAGCTGGAGTCAGGAGTTGGAGTGGCCGGATACTCAGACAGGCCTGCTCTTCCACCAGATCCTGGATGTACCCTCTTTTACATGCCTGTGCTCTTTGCAAGACAGCCCCTAGCACAATGCCCACGGTTCTGCACTTGCTCTCTCCACTGTGCTCCATCCTAGCTGCTCTAGGCCATTTTGCTGTCCCCAGAGAGCCGAGTTGCCCCGGAGTCATTTCCTCTGTGTGAACAGACCTTTCCCCAAGCCTCGGCCGGCATCACTCCCATGCTCCCCCAAGCTGCTACTGCAATGCCATCTTCTCAATACATCCTGCCTTGAACGACCTGAACAACCTCTCACCATGCACCTGCTCTCACAGTCCTTGCTTCCTGTCCTCTTTGCTTTTCTCTCTCTCTCTCTTTCTCTCTCTCTCTCTCTCTCGACACTAATCCTGGACTCACTGGAGGCACAGCTCCCCATTCATTGTCTGCCTTCCCTTGACTACAATATCAGCTCTTTTAGGACAAGAACCTGTCTGTTTTCTTCTGGACTTTATTCCAGAAAGCTCTGGACCCATGGATGAGTCGCGACATATACAGTTACCACAATGTCCCAGGCAGCGATGGACCACACAAAGACAGCAGTCCCACAAGGCTATAATGGAGTACTGCCGGCATCTCACATGGGCACTGGTTCAAGTCCCGGCTGCTCTTCTTCCAATCTGGCTCTCTGCTGTGGCCTGGGAAAGCAGTAGAAGATGGCCCGAGTGTTGGGCCCCTGCACCCACGTGGGAGACCTGGAGGAGGCTCCTGGCTCCTGGCTTTGTATTGGCCCAGCTCCAGCCACTCCAGCCATTTAGAGTGATCCAGCGGATGGAAGAGTCTGTAACTCTGCCTCTCAAGTGAATAAATAAAATCTTTAAAATAAAAAAAAAACTAAACTGCATACAATTATGAACAGTACATAATACTTGATAATAAAATCAACACCTATGTTCCTGGTTTAGTGTTTACCATACTGACACGTCAGCCTTCTTTTACAGTGTACTCCTCCTTATGTAAAAGTTCACCATAAACCAGTGTTTTGTGTGTAACGCTGGCAGCAAACCTCACCCATCCAGTGTCTGCTGCATCTCCTGGTCCCCTCAAAGGATCACATCAGTGACTGAGCCACACCATCCATGCCGGATCCATGTCACCTAGGTGCAGCAATGGGAAGGGGGACCACGGCAGGCATGGGGTAGCTGAGGAGGGAGGAATCTATTCAGGGTTTCCAGGCAGTGAGACAAAGGCAGGATTTGTACCCAGGCCTGTGCTTCTCTTAGGGCAGATGCTTCCTCCCTCACACACCTGCCCCTGCATCTGAATTCAAGAGAAGGGACCCAAGCACGGAGAACAGCAGCAGGAGGGCAGCCGCCACCCCGGCGGGGCCTTCGGAGCAGGGGACGTGCCTGCCCACCCTCTTCCTAGCCCTCCTTCCTAACCTCGACAACGCACTGGGAACATTCCCTCATGACCACTGTCACGAGGGAGCTCCAGCAGACGGTGGGTCCTTGACCTGCTGGTTAAGATGCCAGTTCAGATGCTGGGTCCCACATCACAGCGCCTGGGTTTGGTACCTGGCTCTGGCTCCTGACTCCAGCTTCCTGCTGATGCATTTTCAGCAGTGACAGCTCGTCACTGGGCTCCTGCCACCCACGTGAGAGGCCTGGTTGTGTTCCCAGCTCTGGACTTCAGCCTGGCCCAGGCCCTTCCCCATACTCCTGGGCATTTGGGGTACCTGCAGATTTCCATGCTGGTTCTCTCTCTCTTTCTCTCTCTCTCTCCTTCTTGTTCTACCTCTTAAATGAATAACATTTTTCAAAGAAAGAAATATGGCCCGAGAGTGGACTGTGTCTGCAGCCTCAGACAGAGGATATGATGGCCATCTCCACCCTAGTCAACAACAGGCCTATGGCGGTGCAGGCTTGGCCTGCGGTCAGTTTACCCTGAGTGCTGAGAGACCCTGGGGGCTGCCACAGCCAATGTGCTTCAGCTCTGGGCTGTGGGGGTTTTCCTGCAGTGTTTCCTGGACCACATCTGCAAGGGAGATGCAGAAGATCTGGCCAACTCCCCCAGAGTTCCCTAGGGGAAGCAGATGTCACTCTCAGTCATCCAAGCATCCCACTGATGTAGATGGCGCAGATTACACAAGCCTGGCAATGAAGAGGTGAAGAGTCTGCCTCCTCAGAGCCCCCAGAGAGTCCAGTGTCCCAGGAAGCCAGCAGAGACCAGCCTGGCCCTCGTGCTGAATGTCAAGGTGACCCAGCTCAGCATGGTGCAATTCTCATTTCAGGTCCAAGCAAAAACATGCATTTTATATTCCCTGATAGGCTGGACCACAAACTCACAAGCTGTGCCCCAGCTTGGGGAAATTCAGCCATGAACTTTACAAGTAGACCCTCAGTTAACCCACGGATGACTTGATACAGACCCTGTTGCTGGCAAAGGGGCTCTGGAGAATGTGACCTTGACACACGTTATTCCCAGCCTGTTTTGCTTCATCCTGATTTGGACGGAGATGTATGTCCGAGAACCCTTAGGTAGGTAGTTGGTTGAGTGTGGAGGCAAATGCCTGCTGAATGCTGGGCCCAGCTGGGGAAGACAAGAGGCCCGGTAGGCAGCCCCTCAGCAGCCAATTGTTTCAAGGCCTCTGTCCCTGACAAGCAGGAAATGCAGATGCTTTGGAAGTCTTCCCACTAAAAGATAATAGCTGTTTAAAAAATCTCTTTTGAGATTTTTTTTTTTTTTAAAAGTCAGAGTTACACAGAGAGAGGAGAGGCAGAGAGAGAGAAAGGTCTTCCGTCCTATGGTTCATTCCCCAATTGGCCGCAACAACCAGAGCTGCACCAATCTGGAGCCAGGAGCTTCTTCTGGATCTCTCACACGGGTGCAGGGGCCCAAGCACATCTCCTGCTGCCTTCCCAGGTGCATTAGCAGGGAGCTAGATCAGAAGTGGAGCAGCCTGGACTTGAACTGGTGCTCGTATGGAGTGCCAGCATCGCAGGCTGTGGCTTAACCCACTGCACCACAAGGTCAGCCCCATCTCTCTTGAATTAAATCAGATATGTCTGTAGGCTAAATCCTGCTTGGGAGGTGGTGACTTTGTGATCTTGCTCTTAGATAATCTCTAAGGCCCTGTCTGCCTGGTTCTTTAGAAATCAAAGAAAAAAAAGGCTGTCATGTTCACATTTTCTTGGGGGTGCAATCCCAGGGAAATAAAAGAGTAGGGGGTACTGAAAGTGAGGCAGGCTGGGAAGAGGCGTGCAGGGCACAGGAGTGTGTTGTGAGCTGGCTGCTGCCCTGCAGGCAGTGAGGGTGTACTCCCATGGGATGTCTTCATGGAGGGTTTAGGAAACAGTCCTGTGCAGTGTTGAGAAGGAAGGCATGGGGGAAGGGAGAGTAATAGGAATAATGCCAGTTTCTTCCCATCTCTTCTATCCTACTGGTTCTGATCTATCCCATACCACAGTCAACCCCTGGGCTGCATCATTCATCCTGCCTAGGTAGCATCTGAGGAAGCCCAGGTCTCCATGGGGATACTGAGAGGGCCTGGCTCTTTCCTGGTAGAGGGTAACAGGCAACTCCTGGGGGCTGGTGGGAAAGCAGGTCAGGGCCCATGCGAACATGATGTCCACTTCAGCTATCAAACAATTCAGCATGAGACTGATCACTCCTCAGCATCAAAATTACAACTCTGCTCTTAAAAAAAGGCCATTTTCCTCTTCCTCGCCATCTGTTCATTGTGTTACCCCAGGATCCTTCAGATACACCTTTTCCTGTATACAAACAAGACACAAGAGAGCTGTGTGGTATCCAAGGGCTCACATTGGAGCATCAAGAAAGAAGAGGAGGAAGAAAAACTGGCCCTGCAGAGTGCCTGACCGCATGCAGAAAATCACAGGGGATCTGCCAACCATTCTCACTGGTATTAGTAAGAGAGCTGAGCAAGGTTCAGGATACAAAACCAATAAATAAAATCAATGAACAATCTGAAAATATAATCCAGGAAACAATTATATTCATTTAGGGATGACTTTAGCAAAATAAGGGCAGGATTTTACTCTGAAAACTACAAAATTTTGCTGAGGGAGATTAAAGAAGACCTAAATCAGGACAACAAACTACAGACTCTCGGACTAATCTGGCCCCCTGCATGCTTGGTAAATAAAGTTTTTTTGGAACACAGCTATACTCACTTATTGGCATATTACTTACAATGGTAGACATGAATGGTTCAGGAAGCCAAAAATATTTATCCTCTGGCCCTTTATAGAAACTTTGCCAACCCTTAATCTAAATACACCCACGTTCACTTTATAGTGCTAACATGACAGTTCTTCTCAAATTTAGCTACAAATCCAATGCCATTCCTAAAGAAAAGTCATTTGTAAAGAAAGAGTGCATCAGACTTCCTAGAGAAATTGGCAAACTTCGGCTAGCATTTATATAGAAATACAAGTAATTTAGAATAGCCAAAATACTTTCTAAACAGGACAAGATGAAAGAGGTTACACCAGCCAATTTCAAAAGTTAAATTCTGGGGCTGGCACTCTGGCTTAGCCGGTAAAGCTGCCGCCTGCAGTGCTGGCATCCCATATGGGCACCGGTTCAAGTCCCGGCTGCTCCACTTCCAATCCAGCTCTCTGCTATGGCCTGGGAAAACAGTAGAAGATGGCCCAAGTGTTTGGGCCCCTGCACCTGAATGAGAGACCCAGAAAAAGCTCCTGGCTCCTGGCTTTGGACCAGCACAGCACCAGCCATTGCAGCCAATTGAGGAGTGAACCAGCAAATGGAAGATCTCTCTCTCTCTCTCTCTCTGTCTCTGTCTCTCTCTGTCTCTCTGCCTTTCCTTCTCTCTTTGTGCAACTCTTTCAAATAAATAAATTTTGGAAAAAAAAGTTAAATTTTGTCCCAGGCACTTGTTAAAAAATGTCAAAGACAGGGCCCGGCGCTGTGGCTCAGCGGGTTAACGCCGTAGCCTGAAGCGCTGGTATCTGATATGGGTGCCCATTCTAGTCCCAGCTGCTCCTCTTCCAATCCAGCTCTCTGTAATGGCCTGAGAAAGCAGCAAAAGATGGCCCAAGTCCTTGGGCCCCTGCACCCGCATGGGAGACCTGGAAGAAGCTCCTGGATCCTGGCTTTGGATCAATGCAGCTCCGGCCATTGCGGCCAACTGGGGAGTGAACCATCGGACGGAAGACCTCTCTCTCTCTCTCTCTGCCTCTCTTCTCTGTGTAACTCTTTCAAAAAAATTCTTTAAAAAAATTTTCAAAGACAGATTGTATTCAGACTACCGGTGGTTGGAGAGGGACCCTGTGGTCTGAACTGGGCTCTACTCCACCCGAAGGCAGGAGACGTTTTAAATGCCGAGCCATGCCAAGGGAAGCGTGTTTGAGGACACTCTCTAGGGGGAGGCTGGGTAAAGGTGATCTTGGTATCCGGGTTTGCTAACCAGGTGGGGGCCTACCCTCCTATCAAGGGCTGGAAGACTGAGGGATGATTGCTTTTCAAAGGGATGTATCCAGCTCTGTACTGGCACGGACACATTTCAGAGAGACAAAGAAAGGAGCCCCAAGGACGAGTTTTCTAAGAACCGAAGGGAGGTTCGGGGCCCATGCTCCATGACATTGAGCTCTCGTGGGCAGGGCCTTTACGGGGCTGAGGTCAGCATACAGCTCATCATCCTGAGTTCACGGCCATGAGCTTTGAGAAGCTAGGCTAGTGTTTGTTGAAGCCTCTTTGTGTTTGTATGTGTGTGTGTGTTTGTGTAGGGGGAACCTGGTGGTGGCCTTTTCACGCCCACTTCAAAACCTCTTGCTGTCAATTGTTTGCAGAACAGCCAGCACAGTCACCGTCACCGTGACCCCCATACACAGAGCAGGTGCACCTTTGCTATCCCCACCCTGCCCCCACCCACAGCTGCATACCACACTTGTAGAACAAAGCCCTCACCAAACTCTCGGGGAGCTGGCCTCCTGCTTACGCCCCATGTCCTGCTATATCTAGGTCCTAACATTGTCCCCTTCATTACTCAGAGAGGGTCACTTTGTCCTTTTTGCTATTCCTCACCACACTGGGAAAATCCTCCCACCCTGGCTGGTGCACCCGCAGCTATCTGAGTGTCTGCAGATTGAGAGATTCATCCCCCACTCCAGGCCATCGCTCAGAGCAGCATCCACGCCCACACTCCCTTCCTTCCTGTTGCTTCTTACTCACAGCATTTGTCATCCCCCAAATTACTGTGCATATAGCAGGTACCCCCGTTTCCACAGGGGATCTGTTCCAAGATCCCTCAGCAGAGCCCTGAAACTGGAGATAATGTCAAACCCTGTGGGCACTTCTTCTTCCTATACGTACCTATGATGAAGTGTATCAGGCACAGTAGATTTACAACAACAACTTCACAACACAATAGAATGATTATGACGATTTAAAGTAATAAAAGTTATGCAAATGTGGCCTCTCCCTCTATTTCCCTCTCTCTAATTGCACCACACTCAGCCTTCTTGGACTGATGTGAGATAATGTCCCATTGTGAGGAGATGAGGGGAGGTTGAATGATGTAACTCCCTCTCTCTCTAACTTGGCCTCTTGAGTAAATAAATAAATCTTAGGAAAAAAAGAAATGCAAAAATAAAGCCCCCACCTCTCTCTGCTCCAGCTCTCCCCTCCCCAATGGCGCTGCTCTTACTGTTCATTCGTTCGTTCACCTACTGTGTGTTGGGCACTGGTTAGGGACTGGTTACGTGCATGCCCCCCCCCCCCCCAGCACAGACTGCTTGCTCGGCCTTGATTTGCAGCCAGCTGGAAAGGTTGTGGCTTTCTTTCCCCAGAGCCTCTCCATGGCCAGCAGGTTGGAGATGATTATGTGCAGGCCCTGCTGCAGTTGGAGCTCCTGACACACTTTGAATTCCTTTCAGTCACCAGGCCAGTAAGAAGTGGGCCGAGGAAGGGGAGGGGGTGATGCCCTTCTGCCCCTGGCGTTCAGTCTCAGGGTGGCGGCTTCGTAGCCCCCAGTAAATGAGCAGATCCCTAACTGGGGCACTAATCTTCCTGCAGAGCCCTTGACATTTTCCAGAACTTTCTTTTTAAATGTTTATTTATTTATTGTTTGAAAGGCAGATTTACAGAGAAGCAGAGGCAGAGAGAGAGGTCTTCCACCCACTTGTTCACTCCCCAAATGGTTGTGACAGCTAGAGCTGGGCCAATCTGAAGCCAGCAGCCAGGAACTTCTTCCAGGGGTCCAAGGACATGGGCTATCTTCCACTGCTTTCCCAGGCCATAACAGAGAGCTGGATCAGAAATGGAGCAGCCAGGACTTGAACTGGTGTCCATATGGGATGTCAGCACTGCAGGTGGCAGCTTTACCTGCTATGCCACAGCACTGGCCTCCAGAACTTTCTCTTAGCTACCCAGAGCAATCACACCTGCTCCCTCCTCCCAATCCAGTTTCTGACCTCGGAATTAATGTCTTTAAAAGAGGACCCATCAGGGCCCAGTGCTGTGGCACAGTGGATAAAGCTGTCGCCTGTGAAAGGGACATCCCATAGGGCCCTGGTTGGGATCCTGGCTGCTCCACTTCTAATTGTGCTCCCTGCTAATGCACCTGAGAAAGCAGCAGAGGATGGCCCAAATGGGATTAGGCCCCTGCCACCCATGTGGGACACTTGGAAGGAGCTCCTGGCTTTGGCCTGGCCAACCGTAGCCATTGCAGTCACTTGGGGAGTGAACCAGAGGATGGAAGGTATCTGGGTGTGTGTGGGTCCCTCTGTAAACTCTGCCTTTGAAAAAAGTAAACAAAATCTTAAAAAAGAGGCGCCATCACACACCCTGGGAAACAGCAGGTGCTGGCATTAGTGCCTGGATCCCTGCCACCCATGTGGGAAACCCGGATGGAGTTCCTGGCTCCTGCCTTCAGTCTGGCCCAGCCCTACCTGTTGTGGGCATTTGGGGAGTGAACCAGCACATGGGAGGCCTCTGTCTGTTTCTTTCTCGTGTGTCTTTCAAATACTTTTTTTTTAAACAGGAAACAGACACCAGAACTCCTTCTCCTTCTCTATTTCCCATCTACTGCCTTCCCTTTCTTTAAATATTCTATTTATTTATTGAGCAGCAGAGTTACAGATAGAGAGAGGCAGAGAGAGAGAGAAAGGTCTTCCAGCTGCTGGTTTACTCCTCAAATGGCCACTACAGCTAGAGCTGAGCCAGTCCAAAGCCAGGAGCCAAGAGCTTTTTCCTGGTCTCCCATGCAGGTGCAGGGACCCAAGCACTTGGGCCATCTTCTACTGCTTTCCCAGCTCATAAGCAGAGAGCTGGCTGGGAAGAGGAGCAGCCAGGACTTGAATCAGTGCCTATATGGGATGCCGGCACCACAGACAGAGGCTTAGCCTACTATGCCACAGTCACGGCCCCCTGCCTGCTCTTTTCATGAGGAAGCTCTGTGAACACACAGGGAGGTGGCACTCACCACCTACAAACCCAGAGGAGGGATCTCAGGAGGAGCGGCCCCCTCGAGTCCCTTGATCGGAGACTCAGCCTTGGAGGATGCCCATGTGCATTGCACTTGGCCATGGTGACCCCAGCACACACCACCACCACCACCACCAGGGAGAACACCAGTCCCCTAGCGTCCACAGGAAGTGGGCAGGCAAGCTTCCTGGACCGTTACTGCATCTGGCACAGCCAGCTTTTAAGATCCCAAGGCGGGTTTAGTTATGGCTGCTGGCAACCACGCAGCTTTCCTTTGTAGAGCACTTCTGACTTTCCCCCTGGGATGGCACGAAAATGGCACAGAGGGCGAGTGGCCGCTTCTGATGGGCCACTTGGGTGTAGTCTCCCTTGCTCCTGGTCTAGGGCTGCTGAGTTAGTGATGGAAACTTATTCTTAGCTTCCTGGGCTTTCAGTATTCTGAGTCCTCAGCAGGCAGGAGCGAGCCACAGTGTGGAACTTGAGGACAAATGCTTTCTGGTCCAGGAGATTTGCTTTATAGCATATTCTTTTATGGAAACTCTTTTTTCTTACAGAATTTTTTATTTTTAATTTTATGTGAAAGGCAGAGAGCGAGAGCAAGAGAGAGAGAGATTCTCCATCTACTACTGGTTCACTCCCCAAATGGCCTCAACGCCAGGGCTGCACCAGGCTGAAGCCAGGGCCAGGAGCTTCTTCCAGGTCTCCCCCATGGGCTCAAGGGACAAGCACCTGGTCCATCATCCCCTGCTTTCCCAGGAGCCTTAGCGGGGAGCTGAATTGGAAGCAGCGCCTCTTGGTACTTGAACCACTCCCCCACCCCATGGGAGGCTGGCACTGCCAACAACAGCAGCTCACCCTGCTACACCACAGCGCTGGCCCCCAGCAGGGCGATTTCAATGAAAATGTAGACCAATTTCAACAATGGGAGGAAGAGGCACCCCTGTCACCCCTGTAATCCAGTCCTTCAAGCTCCAGGCTGCATAAAGGAGACACCAGACAGATGTTTGCCAAATGAATGAGGCATTCATTTTTTTTTTAAGATTTATTTATTTGAAAGGCAGAGTTATAGAGAGGCAGAGGCAGAGAGAGAGAGAGAGAGAGAGAGAGAGAGAGGTGTCTTTCATCTGCTGGTTCACTCTGCAGATGGCCACAATGGCCGGGGCTGTGTGAAGAATTCATTTCTGCCACACTGGTTTGTCTGTGCTCCCCAAAGGCTCATGGGTTGAAATTTGATGCCCTTGTCAGGTGTTAGGAGGGTGGAAATTCAATTTGACCCTGGTATTTAAAGGTCAGATCTTTGGAAGGTGACTAGGATTAAACAAAATCATAGAGCTACTAGGACTAAAATACTGGTGGATAATTGGTAGCGGGGCAGGAGAAGAAGAGGAGGGAAGAGGGAGAGGGAGAGGGAGAGGGAGAGGGAGAGGGAGAGGGAGAGGGAGAGGGAGATGCACAAGGAGGCAGCAGGTGCAGGTGCAGACATTCAGGTCTCCCTGCCTGGAAGAAATCTGTCACCAGACGCAGGCCCTTGAACTTCTACACCTGTGAGCTAAATAACCCCTTTCCTTTACAAAGTTATCCAGCCTTGGGTATTTTGTGATAGTAAGCAAAATAGACCAATATATGACATAATCCAGTTTTCTCTCTTGTGTCTCTAGAATTTCTTTGGATCCAGTAGATCCTGGGAATCCTCTGGGGGAGCATAATTAGAGACCCTGTGTGTTGCTTTCACATAAACCTGACTCCTTTGAGTCTCATATTGAAATGATTGCATTGGAGGGAAGGTATTACTGGTTTTTTTAAAAAGATTTATTTTTTTATTTATTTTGAAAGAGTTACAGGGAGAGAGGAAGAGAGAGTCTTCCATCTGCTAGTTCACTCCCCAAATGGCAGCAACAGTCAGGGCTGGACCAGGCCAAAGCTAGGAACCAGGAATTTCTTCTGGGTCTCCCATGTGGATACAGGGCCCAAGCACTTGGGCCATCTTCCTCTGCTTCCCCAGGCACATTAGCAGGGAGCTGGATCAGAAGTGGAGTATCCAGGACTTGAACCAGAGCCCATATGGGATGCTGGTGCCACAGGCAGAGGCTAAACCTACTATACCACAGCACCAGCCCTAGGTATTACTATTTTTGTAAGAAAATAGACATAGAGAGAAAATACAGCTTACTCTAAGTTTAGATGTCTAGCTGGTCAGTGTTCAGAAGCTTAAAGAAAATGGCCTAGGTTTACTCTAAGTTTAGATGTCTAGCTGGTCAGTGTTCAGAAGCTTAAAGAAAATGGCCTAGGTTCATCAGACACAACTGGGATCAAAGTTCTTTTGGGGGGATGAACTGTCTCTTTTATTAATTTTTTAATGTTTTATTTTTTTATTTGAAAGAGTGACAGAGAGGGGTGCGTGCGCACACAAGCGCGCGCGCACACACACAAACACACACACACAGATCTTCCATTCACTGGGTTATTCCTCAAATGCTATGCATGGACCAGGCCAAAGCCAGGAGCCAGGAACTCCATCCGGGTTTCCTACATAAGTGGCAGGAACCCAAGTACTTCAGCCATCAACTACTGTCTTCCCAGGCACATGCAGCAGGATTTGGATCAAAAGCAGAGGTGGAGGCCAGTGCTGTGGCACAGAAAGTTAGGCCTCTGCCTGCAGCACCCACATCCCAGGTGGGCGTCAGTTCGAATCCCAGCTGCTCCACATCCGATCCAGCTCCCTGCTATGGCCTGGGAAAGCAGTGGATGATGGCCCAAGTCCTTGGGCCCTGCACCCATGTGGGAGACCTGGAAGAAACTCCCGGCTCCATTCTGCTGATGACCTTGGACTGTCCGAGCCACTGAGGGAATCCTGGGCAGCTGTCCTTTCTCCAGAGTGCCATCCTGCTTCTCATCTGCTACACCCGAGTGCCTGGAGATCACTTTCTGCGGACTGCATGGAGCCATGTCTCCAATCTCACGGTGCAAAAGTGAAGCCACCACAGTGGCTAGGACTCAGCCCGCACACCAGGGGTCTCTGAGACCGACCCACAGCATGCTGGGAGAAGCACAAATGGTGTTGGAAAGGAAACTTTGTCTGCTCAGAGACCAGCTCTCTGTTGCATCTTAAACAACCCTAGGTTGAGGTGAAGGTTAGACATGGCCCCTTCCCATACCCCTACCCCGTTACCTTCACGCGGCCTAGCCAGCACCTGCGCCATCCCCCACGCTGCCCGGAACATACCTTCCCTTCCCTGAAGCCCATGTGCACGCCCCAGGACAGGATCTAAGCTCCTACACCCTCTCCAATCATCTTGACCTTGTCTTTGTCTCCCTTCTCACCTGCTGCACTACCAAAAACAATCAGATTAAAAAAATCGACAAGAACTTGCCCTTATCTTGTTTGTCTTAAATTCAAAAGGATGAAGGATTAAGGTAGACAAATATTTAATTTGCCTCTTGGCCAAAACAGGGGAGACCAATGTAGAGAAATACTTAATAAATATTTAATCTGTCCTGTTTCCAAAGGAAGAATGATTAAGGTAGACAAAGAATGATAACATTTAAGGTAGGTCAACATTAAGTTCTTTTTTTTTTTTAAGATGTATTATTTATTTGAGAGTTAGAATTACAGAGAGATGGAGAAGAAATGTCTTCCATCCGCTGGTTTACTCCCCAGATGGCCACCATGACTGGAGCTGGGCCGATCTGAAGCCAGGAGCCTCCTCTGGGTCTCCCACGTGGTGCAAGGGCCCAAGGACTTGGGCCATCTCCTACTGCTTTCCCAGGCCATCAGCAGAGAGCTGGATTGGAAGAGGAGTAGCCGGGACTCGAACCAGTGCCCATATGGGATGCTGGGCCAATTCTGTGTTTTTTTCTTCCCAAATCACCTGTCCGACCATGGGAAGGCATTGGTAAGTATTAGCTAGGGAGGTGTGTTTCTCCCCCACCTTCCTCTTCTGCCTGGTACCCTGGGCTGAGGGATGGGGCTTTCTACAGCCATTGATTAAGAAAGGACTCAAGGCTCAGCCTTTAACTTCCAAACAGACTTTTCCCAGCTCATGGCAGGGATGGCAGCTTTTGAAGAAGATGGCATGAAAGAACAGCCACCATTCAACCAGACTCAACATCCAGCCCAGGGCCAGGGCAAAGGAGAGGCAGCTGGGGGAGTGGGTCCCAGAGACACAGTGCATGCCCTGCCTGTGACCACACCAGGGTGGTGCCCCAGGAAAGGGGGCAGGCAACAGAACCCCCAGGTAAGTAGGGGGGTCGTCGAGCAAGGAAAAGGACACTGTGCTCCCTTCTTGCGGTACCCAGGAAAGTGACTTCTCTGTGGGTCCCCCTACTGCCCACAGCTCACCGTGACAGCAACAGAGGAGACACCAGCGTTGTCTCCTGGGCTCCTAGGGGTGCATGTGTCCAAGAGGAAGGAGACCAAGTCCCTTAAGATTAGAGTGATGCATGTCTGGTTATGTATGTAGTCCTGAATTATGATTTAAAAGTGTGTTCCCCCTGCGTGGGAGACCCAGAAGAAGCTCCTGGCTCCTGGTTTCCGATCAGCACAGCTCTGGCCATTGTGGCCAATTGGGGAGTGAACCAGCGGATGGAAGACCTCTCTGTCTCTCTCTCTCTGTCTCTCCTCTTCTTCCTATGTAACTCTGACTTTCAAGTAAACAAATAAATATATATTTTTTAAAAAAAGTGTGTGCCCTTTTCAACCCATTCTGAGTTTTTGTCAATGATGTGGACCTGGCTCTACACATTTGGCAAAACTCATCTAAGAGACACTTGGGTGAATTTTCTTCCATGTATCTCGCACCTCAGGTCTGATTTAAACACACACACACACACACACACACACACACTATGCTGAACCTAGTGATAAGAAAAGGAGAGAGAGACACCTTCCATCTCCTCATTCTCTTCCCAAATACCCACATCAGCCAGGGCTGGACCAGGCCGAAGCTAAGAGCCTGCCACTCCATCTGGGTGTCCCCCATGGTGGCAGGGCCTCCAGTATTTCAGCCGTCATCCCCCTCTTCCCAGGAGCATTAGCAGAGAGCTGGATCAAAGCCGAGCAGCCGGAGGGGCACTCTGGTGTTGGATGCGGGGATCCCAAGCAGCAGCTGAACTCACTGCACCGCAACACCCACCCCCCAAACTTCTTATTAACTACAATAATTTTTTGTACTGCCTTTTGTCCTGGCTGCTTAACCCCTCAACCCATAGGCCGCACCTTAGCCAAGTGACAGAGCTGATCGTCAACGATGGGGCAGGAATGAGTCCCTGCCCACCATGCCTGGGAAGCACGTTTTGCCTGTTGTTCCTGAGTGTTAAACACGTGTGCTTTAATAGAGCCCCAGGGAAAAGCAGGCAAACTCTCCCAAACTGTCACGAAACAGCGGGCAATTCTTCTACCAAATCACGGTGCAAACTCTCCAGGACAGGCAAGGTCGTGCACCTGCCAAGGATGGGGTGAATGCTGTGGCGCTGCAGGTTACACCGCCACCCAGCACTCCCGCCTCCCATATCAGAGTGCCGACTTGAGTCCCGTCTCCTGGGCTTCCAATCCAGGCCCCTGCCAGTGCACCTGGGAGACAGCAGACAATGGTCCATGGGGGAGGTCCAGATGGAGTTCTGGGGTCCCGGCTTTGCCCTGGTCCAGCCTGGCAGTTGCAGGCATTTGGGGAGTGAACCCATGGATAGTAGCTCTTTCTGTCTTCTTCTCTTTCTCTGTCCATTGATCTCTCAAATAAATAATATTTCAAAAAATAATAAATATGATTAAGGAAATCTGATGAGCAAGCTGTGGGTCTAGCATATGGGGACGATTGATAAAGTCTAAACACAGATTGGATATTACTGGTTATCAATGCCGTGTGTTCTGATTTTGAGAAGTGTACTGAAATTACATGAAAAGAATCCATGTTCTCAGAAAATCTATGCCAAAGTATTCATGGATAAAGGGACATGATGAGTCCAGCTACTTTCAGATTATTAAATAAAAATGTGTGTGTGTGTGTGTGTTTGTATGGATGTGTGTAGAGAAAGATGAAGACCAGAGAGAGGGAAAAGGGAGAGAATACGAATGGGAATGCAACTCCAATAGGGCAAATGTTAATGTCTGGTGAGTCTGAGTGAAGGAACTACAGGACTTTTTCAAACTATTCTGTAACTCCTCTGTAAGTGCAAAAACTATATCATAATCAAAAGGTTTTAAAGAGCCTTATTACTGGTCGGCAAGCACATGAAGAACTGTCCAGCACCATCAGACATTAGGGAAATGCAAAGCACAAGGGATGGCCGGCGCCGCGGCTCACTAGGCTAATCCTCCGCCTTGCGGCGCCGGCACACCGGGTTCTAGTCCCGGTCGGGGCGCCGGATTCTGTCCCGGTTGCCCCTCTTCCAGGCCAGCCCTCTGCTGTGGCCAGGGAGTGCAGTGGAGGATGGCCCAGGTGCTTGGGCCCTGCACCCCATGGGAGACCAGGAAAAGCACCTGGCTCCTGGCTCCTGCCAACGGATCAGCGCGGTGCGCCGGCCGCAGCGCGCCGGCCGCGGCGGCCATTGGAGGGTGAACCAACGGCAAAGGAAGACCTTTCTCTCTGTCTCTCTCTCTCACTGTCCACTCTGCCTGTAAAAAAAAAAGCACAAGGGGACACCCTGTAAGAAGTCCATTGTCAAAAATATAGACAACCCTTGTCAATACAGTCTTGGAGAAACTGGACCTGCATGGCAGTTTCTTAAAAAGGTAGGCACCAAGTTATCATTTACCCCAGCAATTCCACTCCTAAATATACACCTACGAGAACTGAAAACAGATACCAAACATACCCTTCTGAAACACAAATGTTTATACTAGCATTATGCATATTAAGTAAAAGGTAGAAGCTAACCAGATGTCCATGGATGGCTAGGCAAAGTGCAACATATTCATACACTGTGGTATTCAGCAATAAAGAGAAGCACTGACACATTGCACAACACAGGCACACTTTGGAAACACCTCTGTAAGAAAGAAGCCAGGGGCCAGCATTGTGGAGTAGCAGGTAAAGCCACTGCCTGCAGTGCACACATCCCATGTGCACACTGGTTGGAGTCATGACTGCTCCACTTCCTATCCATCTTTCTGCTATGGCTCGGGAAAGCAGTGAAGGATGGCCTAAGTCCTTGGGCCTCTGCACCCGCATGGGAGACCCAGAAGAAGCTCCAGGCTCCTGCTTCGGATCACAGCAGCTCTGGCTATTGTGGCCAACTGGGGAGTGAACCAGTGGATGGAAGACCTTTCTCTCTCTCTCTCTCTCTCTCTCTGCCTCTACCTCTCTCTGTGTAACTCTGATTTTTAAATAAATAAATAAATCCTCCAAAAAATATTGGATGAGACCAGGCTGTGGTCCCTGGTGGCAGCACCTATGTATTCACCTACATCATCCAGAAATCCCCCCCACCATCAACACACGCTCTGAAATAATGTTCAGTAAGCTATCTAGTCACCCTTATCCAGCCTGAATGTCCACCAGAATTACACATCACAATCACATGTATATTGTCATATCTTTCATATTTTTATATTGACTTCTTCTTTTTTTGGACAGGCAGAGTGGACAGTGAGAGAGAGAGACAGAGAGAAAGGTCTTCCTTTACCATTGGTTCACCCTCCAATGGTCACCATGGCCAGGGCGCTGCGGCCAGTGCACCATGCTGATCTGACGGCAGGAGCCAGGTACTTATCCTGGTCTCCCATGGGGTGCAGGGCCCAAGTACTTGGGCCATCCTCCACTGCACTCCCTGGCCACAGCATAGAGCTGGCCTGGAAGAGGGGCAACCGGGACAAAATCCGGTGCCCCGACCGGGACTAGAACCCGGTGTGCCGGCGCCGCAAGGCGGAGGATTAGCCTAGTGAGCCACGGCACCGGCCTTGACATCTTTTTCATACTCTGAAATTACAGATGATCTCCAAGGAATGGTAGGGACAAGTCCTGATCACTTCATGGGGGGAAACCTTCCTGTGTATGACACAATCGCACTGACACTGCTCGCCTCAAACTTGGTAGTGTTTGTACAGCAAATAATATCTAGAAGGTGCAGCAGGAGGGAGCTAAGATGTTCTGGCTGTCAGCACTGCACTCAGACACTGATGAGAACAGCTATTCCTACACCACACCACAGGATCTAAGGAAGCAGGTGAGTGACCACAGTGCCTGGCATGAGAACAAGAAGAAAAGACACTCTGAGGAATGCAGGAAGAAAAGAGGACAGCCATACCCACCTCTCAGATCCAAGTAGCAGGGAAAGGGGTGTCTGGTTTTCTGCTTGGAGGAGAGAGGAGGAATTGCACCCAGACCTTTGATGTTAAACCCAGTACCAGGCTCACTACTATGAAACATGGTGCCAGACAGGGCCCCAGGGCCATTGCTCCCAAGCCAGTGGCTACAGACTGAGCCCAAGTGTCCTCTTTAGCGAGGTGTCAAGGGGACTGCCTCAACCATCCCTTTCTCAATCTTGGAAAGAATACAGAACAAGACCCCAGCCACTGAGAAACAAAGTGATTTCAGGATTGTGCCCTGTGACTCAGTGCCCGTCTGATAAATACCTGACACTGTTCCTATCCCAACATTTCCCTTCCCCAAGCCCCTGCTTCTTGATTGACCCCAGTGCCAGGAGTGCCAGGTGGAGACCTGTGACCCACGTTAATCAGACTTACATTCCAAACAGCATCACTGATGGATGATGGAAGTGAGTCCACTTCAGGACCGGAAGCATGGGTCTTGGGCTCCAGAAGTGATTGCCATTTTGGCACTGGTGGCGTGGTACTTGGCATCTGGCTCAGCACCAGGAACAGGACTGCAATGATAGACTATCCCTACTTAGGCACTTCCTCAGTTAACTTTGAACAAAACACCAACCGCAGCATTAGGACAAACCTGGGCTTGGAGCACTCTCTAGTGCTAAAACAGTGACAACACATCAACAGCAGACTTATGTTGCAATCTAGAGCTGAAACAGCCCAAGTGTCCATATGCTCTGAAAATAGACTGCTTGGAATTTCTGGAAGGAAAGTTAAAAACAAAGCCACAATTTGAAGGCTCAAGGAAACAATCCCTAAAGTTGAAGATGATGTAGTGCACTTACAAGCATCAAGAACTTTCAAGTAACCACAACCTCACTTAAGGAACAAAGTAAGTTTTCAGAGGTCAGACAGACGGCAACTGACATGTACAGATTCTCAGATGTAGAATTAAAAAGAGCTGCTGTATTGCAACTCACTAAGCTTCAAGAGAAGATGGCACAACTATTCAATACTCAGAGGAGGAGGCTTACTAGAGATGAAGGTAGTTTTCTTTTTTTAAAAAGTATTTATTTATTTGAGAGGTAGAGTTACTGATAGTGAGAGGGAGAGACAGAGAGAAAGGTCTTCTTTCATTGGTCACTCACCAAATGGTTGCAATGGTGGGGCTGTGCCGATCCGAAGCCACGAATCAGGAACTTCTTCCAGGTCTCCCATGCAGGTGCTGGGGCTCAAGGATTTGCCCCATCTTCTACTGCTTTCCCAGGCCATAGCAGAGAGCTGGATGGGAAGAGGAGAAGCCAGAACTAGAACTGGCGCCCATATGGGATGCCAGCACCTCAGGCAGAGAATTAAACTACTGCACCACGGTGCCGGCCCTCAAGAAATGAAGGTAATTTTCAAAAACCAAACAGAAATCTTTAAGCTAAAATTATACTAACCAAAACTTAGACTATGATAGAATGTATCAATGGGAAACTATATCAAACAGAAGAAGCAGTAAACTCAAATATAGGCTATTTGAAAATGAACATATGGAGGAGCAAAAAATAAAAAAAATTCCAACAAGTATGAAAAGGCTTACGTGTATTTTAGGATTCTTTGAAAGGTACACACATCTGGTGTATCTCTTCAGTGCAGTGGTTAAGACACTGGTGAGGATACTCACATTTCATATTGCAGTGCCTGGGTTTGAGCACTAGCTCTGCTTCTGAATCCAATTTCCTGATAATGTACACCCTGGGAGGTGTCAGATGATAGCTGAAGTATTTGGGCCCTTGTCACCTATGTGAGGTACCTGGATTGAGCTCTGGGCTCCTGGCTTTCACTTGTCTCAGCTCCAGCTGTGTGGGCATCTGCAGAGTGGACCAGCTGATAAAAGATCTCTCTACCTTCAAACAATAAAAACAAACAAACATATCTACATTATTGTGGGTCAAGAGGAACTGAGAATATTAAATTGGTAGTCAGTACACACAACTAGATAATACAGAACCATCCTGAAGTCTGCAGAAAGGTACAGTGATCCAAGTGACAGGAAGGCATGGGGTCACCAATTAGATTTGATTCAACCAAGTCCATCCCGGGATGTATTAAAATCAAATTTGTCTCCAGGGAAAAGATGAGTCTCAACATTGCAAGAGAAAGGAAGTGAATGACACACCAGACTGTCCCAGTTCACTTCTAGAGTGATAGGGCAGGATTTACAGATGGCACGAAAAGAGATGTGATTCTCACAATGTTCTTGGAGAACCTGCTGACCAGGGATATTGGATCTAGCAAAGTTATCATTCTGTTATGGAGGACAGATAATGTTATTCTCTGAAAAACAAGAGGTGAGAGAGGTTATTGTCTTATAGATCTGTCCTACAAGAAAGGAAGTTTTTTAAACTGGAAGAAAGAGATGCTAATGAGTAAGAAAAAATATTAGAATGTGGAAAACTCACTGGTACAAGTCACTAAATACACAAATTCAGAATGCTCCCATATTGTAAACAAGGACATCCACAATCCATATGTTTAGTATGAAGAATAACAAGCAAAAGAATTAAGAATAATAATTCCACTAAAAATAATAGATAATATAGATTTAAAAGTAGACATCAAAAATTCAAAATGTAGGAAGGAAAGGAGTATAATTTTAGTGTTCTTTATTAGTATGTATCTCTTGTTTTTTTTTTTTGTTTGTTTTTGAAGAATTTATTTGAGAGGTAGAGTAAAAGACAGTGAGAGGAAGAGACAGAGGGGAAGGTCTTCTGTCCGTTGGTTCACTCCCCAGTGGCTGCACTGCAGAGCTGCGCGGATCTGAAGGCAGGAACCAGGTGCTTCCTGCCGGTCTCCCAAGTGGGTACAGAGGCCCAAGGACTTGGGCCATCTTCTACTGCTTTCCCAGACCATAGCAGAGAGCTGGATTGGAAGAGGAGCAACCGGGACCAGAACTGGCACCAATATGGGATGCTGGCACCGCAAGCAGAGGATTAACCTAACATGCCATGGACCAAGCCCCTTGTTTTTTCCTTATGCCAAGATGTCTACATGTCAAACAAGCTTTTGATAAGCCAAAAATGTTTTAGTAAGACTCATGGTAAACACAAAGCAAAACTCTATAATATAATAACCAAAGACAATAAGTGGAAAATTAAAATACACAACTAGGTAAGATCATTTAGCCACAAAAAAGATTATAGAGAAGAAAAATGGTTCAAGTCCTTGGGCCCCTGCACCCACATGGGAGACCTGGAAGAAACTCCTGGTTCCTGGCTTCAGATAGGTGCAGCTGAGCCAATTGGGGAGTGAACCAGCAGATGGAAGACCTCTCTCTCTCTGCCTCTCCTCTCTCTGTGTAACTCTGAATTTCAAATAAATAAATATTTTTTTAAAAAAACCTTTCAAATTTGAACAAGTGGTATTAAGGCCCATGAGCAGTTTGTTTTGGTGAAGACTACAAGTGCTCACTAGAAAAAAAAAAATGTGTACACAGTGTAACAGTGTAGTGATATATATATATATATATATATAGTAATAGAAAGGCTCTACAGCTCCACTAATTAATGTTTTTATATATGTACATATATATGATTTGTTTATTTGAGAGTAAGAGTTACATAAAGAGAGCAGTAGAGAGAGAGAAAGAGAGAGAGAGAGAGAGAGAGAATCGTCCATCTGGTTCATTCTCCAACTCTCCCGGATGCACAGCGTTGTGGGCCAGACAGCATCCACTCCCGAGTCTTGGCTCCTGCCCCTGAGCAGGGCCCCCAGGTGTGAGAGGTGTTTCCTGCTGGCTCAGTAACTCTTCTGTCCCCTGATAGCTGTGGAAGAGGAGGTCTGGGGATGAGCATTTATCACCCTCGGTCTCTTTCTGGACTAAACAGGCCATCAACTCCACACCGAATGTGTGAGAATCCCATGGTTTTCAACTTATTGGTATTTATTTGCATTCTATTGTTTGCTAGCAAGTCTGCAGGGCAGGGAGACTAAAGAGAAACTGCCCACGCCCGTGACCTTCAGGTGATGAGGCGAACAAGGCTGCCATGAGGACTGGGAAGAAACTGACAGGCAGGACAACGCCATGGCCGCATGGCTTTAAGGGGTGCAGGGAGGCCTCCTGCCCCCGTGTCTGGGGAGAAGTTTCTCCAGGGGTTGGTGAGTGCTGTGTCAAGGTAGGGCAGGACAGCAGAGGGGGACACCTGCATGGGTTCCTGGGCACAGGAGGGGCTCCTTACAACGAGGAAGTGGAACAGAGAGTGCTGTGGTGCATGTGCAGGGGATGGGGACGCTGGACTCTGTGGTACCAGGCAGGCTGCAGATGAGACTTGGGTTGTCACTGCCCTGACCATGATGGGGTGAGCAGGAGAGGCTGTCCTGGGGCCTGAGGCAGGGCAGGGAGGGGCTGGAGACAGGTGCATCTTTTGTTCCTCATCCACCTCCAGGGTCCTGACAGAGGAGGAGATGGCCAACAGGTGGGATCGTCACCTGACAGTAGGGGACAGAAGCCACGTTGCAGAGGTGAGTTCATCCCTCCCCCCGGGCGTCCTCCATGCTGGGCCAGGTTGGCAGGGGCTGTGCAGCCAGCTGCCTTGTCACCCAGAGCAGATTCATCCCGGGTGCCTCCTGAACCCATCAGCCTGGGGCCATCGTGTCAGCCTCACCAATGAGCACTGCTCTGAAGGCAACAAGAGTTCTTGAAGGAGTGCAGATTTCCGCCTTGCCATGGGGCTGTGCCCGCTGCAAGCCCACCTGACTGCACCAAAGCAGCCCAGCAAGGCGGGGTGGGAAAATGGGGGGACACTTGGTGCCATCTCAGTGTAGCCTGCATGCCATGAGGTGACAGTGACAAGGACCGGGTGCTTCAGGCGTGGAGCTTCTAGTCCTGGGGGAGGCCTGGAGCACACCCACCTTGGGCACACACGTATGATGCACATAGAGAAATACATGTGCACCCCACAGTAGAAGACAGCTCCCCCTCCCCGGAGTAAGCAGCGAGGAAGTAGCAGGAAGGCAGCCAAAGCTGGAAGCCTTGAGGCTGGGCCAACCCTGCTGGGGTCCCTGGGCTCTGCAGAGCCCGTGCTGACCACGAGCAGCCCAGGGGCTGGAAGGGCTGAGCTGCTGCTGGCAGTGACCCCTGCATCCCTCAGGGGTGGGTGTCCCGGTGATCAGCACCCCGGGAAACTGTGGGCCTGTGGCTGCTCCTGCCCGATGCATGCTGTCCCTGTCCTTATGGTCAGCAGCAGCCCGGTGTTACCAGCGTGCGGCTCAGGAGCTGGTGCCCAGGAGTTCTCAGTGCTCTGTGCCTGAAGCCATGGTCAGTGTCAGGACAGGGCCCTGGCTCCCGCTCTGGACAGTCTGGACCACGCTGGCTTGAGGTCCTATGCAGGTGGTGCTCAGCGGGCTGCTCCCCTCCCCCCATCCCAGGAGGATGCCGGTGTCCACCTCCTAAAACTCCTGGGAAGAAGGGCTGGAACAGAGCAGGAGGGGTCGGCAGGGGTTGGGAGTGCTAGGGTGGGGCCTGTGGTAGGACAGGAGGCTGCAGCCTTGGGAGTCTCCATTCAGGTCATTGCAAGGGCAGTCCCGAGTGTGGGGACCTCAGGGAGATGGACAGGCCATGATGGGGCTCCCTGTGCCACCTTGTATTCATAGAGAAAGGCTTTCACAGTTGTGCTGTAATAAAATTGCAGAGGAAGAAAGGAGGGGCAGGAGGTGCAGGTTGCCTGAGACTTGGGACCGTTACGGCAGGTGGCAGAGGGCCCTGGCACCCCTGGTTCTGGGGCAGTTCTGCCAGAGCCCTGCCCTCTTCACCTGGGCCCTGGGGAGAACACAGGCCCCACTTCTGGTGACTTTTTATGAAGCCGGGATGAGAACCCTGACCCCTTGCCAGAGCTGTGTGTCACTTGGGATTGGCTGGCAGGATTCTGTGACATCACAGTCACTGAGAACTGTGCACTCTGGGTTGTCGGCAACCAGCGGTCAGTAGTGCATCTACTGCCCAACTGACCAGATGTTGGTAGCGTAGGCAGGAGGCACTTTTGCTAGAATCCAATGGATTCGCGATGGAGGTGAGTGGGACTTGCTCTGTGCATGAGCTGTGACATGGGGAAGGTCACGCCAGGTGGGTGGCACTGGTCTCCCACGCCAGGTTCCATGAGTGATGTGGCTGAGCTCTCAGTGGGCCCCTGTGTGCAGAGCGTGTATACAGTCGTCTCATTCCTCCCACTCTGCTGGTCATCAGTGTCGAATGGGCCTTGGTGTGAGTCTGTGTCAGACACGGGTTCAAGACTAGGTGTTGGATCAGCTGGTATCAGGTGGGGCAGCGAGGCTGGCTCTGAGAGCCCTAGAGACGCGGGGGCTGGGAGAGGGCCAGGGAGACCCTTGGACTTGGGCTCCCTGGAGGACACGTGGATGCCAGGCTGGGAGAGGAGCATCCTTTCCCAGGGCAGGGGAGGCAAGGTGGGGGCTGTCCTTCCCCAACTGTCCCTAGTCCCTGTGCTCTGGACAAGTCATCCTCCTGGGACCCGACCACCAGGTGCCCGCCCACCTGGCTGTGTGGCTGTCCCCCCTCTGACCAGGGGGACAGCCCTCAGGGCAGCAGTTCCCGTGGGCTCCCTGTGCTGGCTCACATGTGCGTGTGTGTCTTACAGATTGGATATGGACGCCCTGAGGTCCGGCAGGGCCCAGGAGCGAGCAGGGATCATCTTGAAATATGAGCAGGTACGGGCCAGGGTGCTGGGAGAGGAGGTAGGACCCTGCCTCAAGTACTGTGCCTGTGAGAGCCAGACCCCACCTCCCTGGGGACACAGTGGGGAGGGTGGCTCAGCTTCCCTCAGTGACTGAGACCCGGACTTCTCACCTGGGTCCCCTCTCCCCTGCAGGGTCCCCGTAAAGGGCCCCAGTTTCACCTGGGAGAAGAGGACAACGAGAGTGGAGCCCTTGTCCCAGACAAACTTGGCTTCCTGCGGTGAGTCCTCTGCACCCCGATCCACCCAGGGGAGGGACCAGGGTCAGAAACCCCACCATTAGGTAGCACACCTGTCCCCAGGCCCCCTCCTTGATCCAAGCTGTTGTCACAGTGCAGGCACAGGTCAGCGTGTGGCCAGAGCTGATGACCCAGTGAGTGAATCCAAACTGCAGGCAGGGACAGAACTGGACATGGGGCAAGCACGGGGCACACTGCCTCTGAGGCCTCTGTTCATGCTAAGTAGAGGGGGTGGCTTGAGGGTCTTGCCCTGCTCCTAGGGGACACAACCGGGCCATCAGCATTCCAGAGCTGTGGCCACAGGGTTGGGGCATCAGCCTAGAAGGTGGCAGTTGTCCAGGAGGTACCTGGGTCTCAGGGGCCAAGCTAAAGGCTTAAAGGCCTGGCCTGAGGGAAGGCCAGGGATGTGACCTCAAGGCTCCGAACCTGCCTGCAGGCTTCCCCAGTACAGACCGGGACAGAGGGGTTTGCAGCGGAGGGCACTGTGCTGGGAGGAGTGGGACCTGAGGGCAAGAGACAGACTTGGAGGCCCCGTGGCTGGAGGGTGGGCTCCGGTGACCTAGAGGGATGGAGCCGTCTCGGCCACCTTAGCTCTCGGGGATGGGGGTTCTGGCTCCATGTTGTGCCAGAACCTGGAGAAAAAGCAGGAGCCGATTGGTGGAGAGATGGCCACGGTCCGGGCTGAGGAGGGTGAGGTGGGGAGCAGGCACCTCAGGCAGCCAGTGCATAGGGAGGAGGGTGGGCAGGGGGGTACCCAGGGAGGTGTGGTGGTCCCAGGTGCTTCGAGTCCCAGCTGCACACTCACAGCACTGGCAGCAAGGGCTCCTCCCTGGCCCTGGGCTCCCTATGCTCACGGTCACAGCCCCTGCTGGGTGTCTGCCTGCAGCATGGCTGCCCCCTCCCTGCCCTTCTCTGTGCCCTGGGCTGCACCTCAGCAGGGTGAGGAGGACACAGGTCCTGTCCCAGCCTTGCTGGGAAGTGGACCATGCGTGGTTCAGTGCCCATTCTCATGGTGTTGTCTCTCTTGCCTTTCAGTAAGCAGAAGCCGCCCAGGCATGGATGCCTGGCAGTGCAATGGGTAAGCTGACCTTGGCCATGGACTCTTCATCTAGGAGGCAGAACTAGCAGGCCTGTGGGTATAGGCAGTGCTTAGGGGAGTGCCATATGGTCCTCCAGGGACAGCAGTCCCCAGGAGATCTGTTGAGGCCCACATGCCCCAGAGCAGGCCTGCAGCTCTGAGGTCCCCACCTGTGGGCCACTGTGACCCACTTTCCTGGATGAGATGGGACTGGCTTGAGGATGGCTTGTCCTGTGGGCAGAGCCCAAGCCCCTGAGGCTCCCCTAGTTGGAAGGTCTGGGTGCCGTGGTCTGCCCCTTTGCTGGCTCCTCCCAGCTGAGTTGTCCACAGCCTCCTGAGCTGCATCCGTGGCTTCTCCAGAGGACACTGCTGGGCTCACACCATCCTGTCTCCATTCCCAGCATAAACATCAGGAGGGCCGCCGACTGCAAAAATGGAACAAGATGCTGCGAAATTTCACCAAGTACCGCAGCAGTGAGAAGGTACCTGGACCTGAGGGCCCCTGGGGACCACTGAGGGTGGAGTTGGGATGGACAGTGCCCATCGCTGTGCCTCTCAGACACAACTGTCCTGCCCTGAAAGGACACAGGTCATCTCAGCCCAATGCCCTTGCACCCAGGACACTGCCGCAGTAGAAGATCCAGTCTCCCCTGGGGCCACTCCCAGATGCAGGGCAGGCACAGTTCCTGGTGCCCTGTGTGGGCAGTGAGTGCACCACAGAGCCTGCACTGAGCCCTCGGCCCTCCTCTCACTGTTGGGTCAGGAGGCCCAGGTCCAGGCAGATCTGGGGACACAGCACAGAGCCCAGGGCTCCCCTTCCTGCTGTCTCACCCTACGCTCCCCCCCAACAGAGGGCCTGGGGCGGGTCTCACCAGAGCCTCCTCTCTCCTGTAGTTCCACCGGAGAATTGAGAAAGGCATCCCTGCCCAGGTGCGCGGCAAGGTGTGGGCCATGATGCTCTCCGTGGATACCAGGAAGGCCCAGAACCCTGGCAAATTCGAGGTATGGCTCTGCGTGCAATCTGAGGCAGGCCGACCCGCTTGGGCCTGCTCAGGAGCGCAAGGCTCCCGTGTGGTGGACAAGTAATGCCAAGGAGGAGTGGTCATTTGGTTGGGGCCCCCACCCGGCCCTCCCCTCTGCCTCATCCACGTCTCCCCAGAAGCCTCCTCCATGTCTCCCCACACACAAATGGGCCTGGACACAAGGATCCGGTCAGGGCCACAGCCCTCATCCCTGTGGTCCTGCCTTGCCTCTAGGCCCAGGACTGCCCAGTGCCATTGTGCTGGGTCCTGAATGGATAGAGACGGCCTGGAGTGAGGTGGAAATCCTGTGTGCTAGGGCCCTCAGCTGGCTCTGTCCCTAACGGCCCTCCCCACACCTGACCCTGCTTGTGCGTTTCTTATGCTCGCCGGGCCCTGCCCTCACCTGGGCCTTCTCATGCCTGGCCTGGCCTCAGCTCACCCAGCCCCCACCTGGCCTGCTGGTTCCATCCGTCAGAGTCAGCTCTCAACTGCTTCTGGGAATGAGGGCTGATCCATCAGAGGGCTGGCCCCGGGCTGTCACCTCCCTGGCTGACATCAGGGAGCAAGGAGCAACTGAGCCGCCAGCCCCGCCCTCGCCCAAGTCTTCAAGTGGGGGCTGCCCCTGGGGCCAGCTCCAAGTCCAAGAAGGGTGTCCACTCTCTTGATGGAGCTGGGGCTCTCCTGCAGGGGGCAGCCCTGAAGGCTGGTCAGGGTGAGGCTGACTCCTGTCCTGTGGGGCCTGAGAGCCCAGTGAGGAGGCTCGGAGGCCTGATTCAGTCTCTTCTGCTCTGGGAAGGCAGAGGTAGCACAGAAGGACATTGGCAGAGCCCCTGGCCTCAGGCTGACTGTAGCGGGTCCACAGTGGCCCCTCTGCCGGGCACTGGGGGTGGTGTGGACACTAAGGTGAGTGGGGAACCCATGACCCTCCCTGGATCAGGGGAATGAGCTTCCCTCAAGGGGAACTCTCCCTGCCAACCAGAAGAGCTGATGTGGCTTTGGGGTGCTTGTGTGACAGTGGGGGTTGGCTCGTCCTGAGGCTGGCCCCTCCCCCTCGGCCCTGCCCTGCAGGAGATGAAGGAACGGGCCAGGTTGTGCTCAGATCAAGTCCAACAGATCGATGAAGATGTAGCACGCACGTTCAGAAGTCACATCATGTTTCGAGAGCGATACGGAGCCAAGTGAGGCCTCTGGGCTGGAGGGGCCCTGGGGGAGGGAGGTGCAAGGGTCCTGGGACACATGGGGTCCTAGGAGAGACGTGGGCTCACACCTAAAGCATAATTCCTGTAGGACAGAAAAAAATGGATCCATGGCCTTCTATTTATACTGAACAGTTTGCTTTCCCAAAGACACTTTGGTGGGAATGAAATGAAAAGGAACACAAGGGGAGACAGTATTTGCAAAATACAGAAAATGAAGTTTGTAAATCTCAATAACAACAAAGCAAATGAGGGTTCCCTGCCCTGACATGGGCCAAGGCTCAGGAGGGCCCCTGCATGATGGCACACACAACTCTCCTACTCAACGCGTGAAAACATGCTTAGCACCTAAACCACAACGGGGCACCAGCGCACAGCTGTGAGAATGGGGGAACTAAGACCACTGAACGCCGGGTGCTGGGGAAAACGTGAGGTGAGCGCAATTCCGGTTCGTTGCAGGAACAGAGCACAGTGCCCAGGCCCCCAGCAGCACCCAGGGCCATTTCTCACAATGAGAGACACACACCTTCCACATGAACCCCCAGCACACACGCACATTTACACAAGCACCAGAACAGCTGAGTGCATAAAACCCTCACGCAAGATGCAGGGTTGTGTTCACAGTCACTGGACGCAGGACTACCCTGCACGATGCTCAGTGGGGAAACGGATAAGCAACCCGTGTCACAGCTGAATCCGAGAACAGGATTCAGTGAGAGGCAGGACGAGGCTCGGCCCTGGGCTCACCTGGATGCATCTCAGGTGCATCCTGCTAAGAGAGGAAGCATCCCTCAAAGGCTACACGTGCTATGATCCACTCACAGGACGTCTGCAAGAGGCCAAACTCCAGGACACACAACAGGGCAGTGGTGGCCACGGGCTGGGGGAGGTGGGGAGTTTGGCCACAGAGGCTCATGGGGAACAGATAGGCCACAGGAGCTGCTCCCTATCAGAATGAACGTGCATGGGAGGCTGACTCTCCATGGCTTAGACCCACGGGACTGCACTTCCCACAGTGGGACGCTCACCTCTGCAATGAACACCCACCTGGGGAAACGAAACTGCACATGACTGCACCCTGGGAGATGTGCATGTCCCTGCAGGCAGCACTCACCCACACGGTGGACTGCTCATGAGCAGAGTATCAAGGGCCCTGCGTGTGGCTGTCAGGCTCTGTTAGGCAGAGCCACACTGAGAGCCTCGGCAGCACTGGACGCACAGCCTCTGTCCTCTCTCTTCCAGACAACGCTCCTTATTTGAGGTGCTCCTCGCATACTCAATGTACAACCCCGTGAGTATTCTGCGATAACGTTCCAAGGTCATATCCAGAGCTGTCCATGCAGGGTGCCCCTGGTCACAGAAATCCTAGCCTGGGTTGAGGGGGCCTCTCTAATCCACAAGGCAGAGACTGAGGGGTAGAGTTCAAGCTCATGGCCTCCTTGGCCCCAACCTCAAGTTCTGGGGCAGAACGGAAGCCTTCTCCTGGGCTGGGCTCTGTTCTGGCCCAGGCAGGCCTTACTATGGTGCTTCTTCCTCACGTCTGCAGTGGGGCCCAGCAGGGCACCTGTGCAGCAGAGAGCTCCAGAGGCCATCACGGGTGTGCAGTCTGCACTCCCACAACAGTCTTCCCCTTCCTGACATCTGGGGTGGGGCTCATACCTCTTCTTAACCCTGCACAGCCTGCGCTCAGACCCTGCAGGATTCTCTCCAGGAACTTTGAGAGATCCTGACACCCAAGGGGCAGCAGTGGGGCCTGGTGGTAATGCTCAGCTCTCCCAGGAGAGGTCACCCTTGCCACGTGAGATCATCCCAGCCAGGGAGGTCCTTCTGATGTGTTTTGTGTTCTTCCAGGAATTGGGCTACAGCCAGGGCCTAAGCCACGTGGCAGCCCTGCTGCTGATGTGGCTGAGTGAAGAGGATGCTTTCTGGGCACTAGTCCAGCTCATGGGGGACAGCCAGCACGCGATGCATGGTGGGTGATGGGTGTGGTGGGCGTGGTCCTGCAAGTGCAGGGATGGGCATGCAGACAAGTGACTGGGACATTGTCCCTCACTGGCTGCTACGTGCATAGGGCGGTCTCCCTCAGAATGCTTTCTTAGAAGCCAGGGCCGGCAGAGGACCCAATACCAAGCCATACCCCTCACTTCCCATCACACAAAGGTCCTGTGCCTTGTCTTTGACAAATGACCCTTAGGTCTCTACTGGCCTTACTGCTTCACATCTCTACTCAGACTCCCACCCACTGAGCCACACCCTTGCAGAAGGAGCATCCATTCTAGGGTGACCCCTCCTCACCCTGAGTGTCCAGATGGCCCTGAGGCACCCAGTGTGACTGCAGTCAGCCCAGAGGTCACCTTAGGCAGCCTGCCCTGGGCTGTCAGCTGTACCCCCCCTTCCCCTGAGGCTCCCCTGCCTGTTAGAGCTTCCCCTGACCCTCCATGTTCAGAAAGAACCCGCCCCAAGCCTTTGACTTTCCAGCCTTCCCGGGAAGACACTCTGAAGTGAGGGCCGGGGGGTTGCTATTACTCAGATTTCTACACACCGGACTCCCCAAAACTGGAGCGATTCCAGCACCACCTGGGAGCTATCATGCGTCGCGTGCTCCCCTCCCTGGAGAAACACCTGGTAAGTAAACATCTCCTTTCTCCCCTCGGGGGCTCTGTGCTGAGGGAGGGGAGGACAGAGAGGGGTCCTGACTGCTTCCTGGGCCAGGGGAGGCTACGTCCTCACCAAGACTTTCCTTGTTACTGGGGTCTGTGGCAGCTTGGGTGTTGGTGTGTTTTCCACCACTTGTTCCCCCAGAGTTTGTGTAGATTGAAGGGAGATGCTGTCCCCAGGGTAGAGTGGACTGAGGGACCTGTGTCCTTTCAGGAATCTGCATCGCTGGGAGGGGGGATGCACCTGCTGCTGGGCTTCCTGCACCCAGGGGCTCTGCCACAGGGCTCAGATTAGAGGGAGTCAGGCCTGGGCCCTGGGCCCTGGGCCCTGAGCCCCCTCTGCCTCTTCTCAGGAGAAGGAGGGTGTGTGCCTTGAGGACTACACCGCCCACTGGTACATCCAGTGCTTCCTGGATGGGGTAAGTGCCCCAGGGACCCCTTGCCCAGGGAAGCTCCTGCCCCAGTACCTGGCTCTCTTGACCTGGTGGTCTCTGACTCTGAGCTCCCCCAGCCCCAACAGACACAGGAGGGAGCCTGCTGTGCAGACCAGGCAGGCCCTGCTCTGCTGAGGGTGGTCCAAGCTGAGGCTGAGCCTCAGGGACAGCAAGGAGGGGACAGGTCCCACCAGGACCCATCCTGAGAGCCTGGCAAAGGCCAGAGCCCTACAGTGAGAGGCAGCAGATCCATAGACCCTGGGTGCCACAGGCTGGTTTCAGCACAGCCCAAGGGCTGACCCCTCCCCCAGGTCCCTGGGCTGTCTGGCATCTCCAGGGTGGCTTCCAAAGTGTGCAGAGCAGTCCGCGTGGCCCCAGGGTCCTGGATAGGCCTTGGTACTCTTTCTCTCTGGGCTTCTAGGGCACAGCTAGGATGCCCTATGACACTGCACACCCACCCACTGTGGGTCCTACTAAGGCCCTGATGCGTGGGGTCCTCCAATGCCTCTGTTCCCCAGGTGCCGTTCCCCCTGGCACTTCGGATGTTCGACATTTACATCCTTGAGGGCGCGCACGTACTCACCGGCATGGTGTACACCGTCCTCAAGGTCCACCGAAGTAAGTCCTCAGGGCCCACAGAGGCCCGGGTGCTGGGGATGGAGGAGTTGGGGGGGTCCCATGCTTGGCCCGGGTGAGCAGAACCTAGGGGAGGGACGAGTTTTCTGAGTTCTTGGCCAGCTTAGGGGGCATTGCGAATCCCGTTTCATCCCCAACCCCCAAAAATGGCGCCTCCCAGCCTGACACCCACCCCCATGTCCAGAGCCCATGTTGAAGATGCCCCGGGACCACATCCAGGAGTTCCTGCATGTGCTCCTTCCCCACTGCCTGGCTCTCTTGACCTGGTGGCCTGTGACTCTGAGCAGGGCTGAGCTTCCCCAGGCCCAGCAGACACAGGAAGGAGCCTGCTGTGCAGACCAGGCAGGCCCTGTCCTGCTGAGGGTGGTCCAAGCTGAGGCTGAGCCTCAGGGCCAGCAAGTGGGGGACAGGGCCAGGGTCAGGGGTTGCAGCAGAAACAAGGGTTGGAGCAGCCATGGTGGCTACGCCATGCCTAGGGCTCCTCCTAGCCTGACACCCACCCCCATGTCTAGAGCGCCTGATGAAGATGTCCAGGGACCACATCCGGGAGTTCCTGCAGGTGACCCTGAAGCAGGCCTGGTCACTGAGCGAGGATGCAGTCATCAGGCAGCTGCGGGCCTCCATGCGTGAGCTGGGGAAGCTGCAGTGCCTCCTGCCTCCCGAAGGTGAGTCCAGCACACGGCCCCGTCCCATGCTCCCTTGGGGGAGTCAGTAGTGGGAGTGCCAGGCCCTGGCAGCCCCACCCAGGGACTCACCTCTTCCTAGTCCTCCTTGTCCTCCCTGGGCTCAGCAGTTCTGCTTTCAGGAGCTTCTGACAGCATGGCCTGGCGGGGCCTCGGGCAGCTTCCCTGGATCCTCCTGCGGGGTGGTCCAGCCGGCACTGGATCCCCTTCAGCCATCTGAGGACCCCTGGAAGGCCCAGGTGCCCTGAACCCAGTAGTGGGGGCCGAGTCCACTCCTGTGAGCAGGGTGGGCGCAGAGGCAGGCACTGGGGGCCCCCACGGCAGAACCCAAGTTCAGCTGAGTGTGGGCTCTGCAGTCCTAGCCTTGGGCCAACAGAAGTCAGCAGGACCCGGAGCAGCAGTGGCCTCTGGGCTCTGGTGCAGAGGGGTCCCCGTTCTTGTCCCCTGCTGACAAGGACCTGAGCACCTGGGTCCCCATGCAGAGCAGAGATGGCTTTGTCCCAGCTCTAGAGGCTGGCAGTGGGGGCCCAGGGGCAGCCTGTTCAGACACTGGGAAGTCCCCACTGTGCTTCCAGGTGCTGCCTCCCCTGGGTGCTCGTGAGACAGAAGCAATGACAGCCCAGTTTCACCGGGAAAGGGACTGTGGCCCAGGGGCAGAGGACACAGGGAACCCCTGCCACCTCTTTGGAAACCACATTCCCTGTCCCCGAGGGCCTGGCCAGACCCCATGTCTGCCCCACAGCCCCAGCTCTCACCCCCATCATCTTAGGCTCAGTTCCCTTCCTACAATTGAGGAGGGACTCAGATGCGGGTAACTCAGCCAATGCACTGTTAGGGCCCAGGATTTCAGGTGGGGTAGGTAATGGGGTCCTGAGTTGGTGCCAGCAGTCTCCAGAGATGAGAGAGTGAGGTGGGGGGCTCAAGGCCTGTCCAGTCTGTGGGCTTTGAGGGGAGAACCAGAGGTGTCCCTGTCATTCCCATGGCCCAGGCTGCATGCACCATTCCTTCTGCGGCCAGCAGGCTGGAGGTGTCCTGAGCATCACACCGAGTAATGGGGACCCCAAGGGTCAGGTCAGGGCAGGCACCCTGCAGGCCAGATGGTGGCCGTGGAGAAATTAAACCCATCTGTTCTTTTTCCAGATAAGCCAACCGAAGATGGCAGCCCGGCCCTGCAGGTGCTGCCTGGCTCTCAGGAGCGCGCTCCCCCACCAGTGTCCATCAAGACCATCGTTGAGCGCAAAGGCTGTCACCCTGCTGCTGCAGCTCTCCAGGAGCCAGCGGGGGCTTCAGCTTCTGTCCCCGGGGAGACCGGTCCTCTCGGATCTGCCGTCCAGCCCGACTCCAAGCAACACACCAAGGAGGAGAAGGGCAGTCGTGGCGAGAGCAGCACCCAGCCCTGCGGCCAGGGCTCCTCCACGGGGGCCTCAGGGTCAGGGGGCGCCGCCCACCTCTTGGGCCCACAGTGCTCCTGGCTGGACGAGCCAGGCCCCCTCCGGCGCTGGACTTCCCTGACCAAACTCAACGTGACCTTCCAAGATGACTCCGACTCTGAGGACGAGGAGTACTACAGCGGCCTGGAGAAGCAGGAAGAGGACGAAGAGGAGGAGGAAGGGGAGGAAGACCAGGCTGCTGAGTGTCCTGCGTCTCCCTGGCCAAAGCTGCTTCGGGACCTGAGATTCGTCCTGCCCGAGACAATTTTTGAAGAGGACGAGGAGGGAGGCTGTGAAGAGGGTGCCTCCCCAGAGCCCTCGTCCCCAGCCCTGTCTGTGAAGTCCTCAGAGTCTCTGCGTGGCCCAGGCCTCTTGGCCCCACAGAGCTTGCAGAGCAGGGGAGACCTGTCCCGATGGGGGGGCCTCCCAAATCTCAGCCCGCCTGTCAAAGGCGCTGATTTCTGGCCCCTGGAGCTGGGTGGCCAGCAGGGTCTCAGGGCCCCTCCCCCACCTGCCTCAGAGCCCCTGGATCCCGGGCCCATGCAGGCTGTGCCAGCCCTGGGAGCAGGGCTGAAGACGCCCTCCCTGCATGGGAGCCCCATGCACTCTGGGGACACTCACGGGCTGGAGCCTGCAGGAGCCAGCTCTGCACTGGGAGACCAGGCCTGTGTGCCCTCCCTGGCTCGAGGCCTCCTTGCTGCCCATTCCATGGAGGAGCTGGATGTGTGTGGGCACCTGGAGGGGAAGAACAGCCCACCAGGTGTCCAGCTCAGACGGGCCAGAAGCTTAGGCTGTCTGAGCACAGCGGCCTCCCCGATGGACAAGGCTCCTCTCTGGAGCTCCTCTCCCCCATCCTGAGGCTTCACCCATGCTCATCTCGGCCAAGGAGGCTAGCTTGTCTATGCCCGCCGGCTTCCCTGATGGTCAAGGCTCCTCTCTGGAGCTCCTCTCTCCCTCCCTGAGCTGCCTCACCCTAGCTCAACGCGGCCAGCATCTAGCTTCTCTTTGCCTGGCATCCTCCCTGATTGACAAGGCTCCTCTCTGGAGCTCCTCTCCCCCACCTGAGCTGCCTCACCCTAGCTCAACGCGGCCAGCATCTAGCTTCTCTACGCCCGGCATCCTCCCTGATTGACAAGGCTCCTCTCTGGAGCTCCTCTCCCCCACCTGAGCTGCCTCACCCTAGCTCAACTCGGCCAGCATCTAGCTTCTCTATGCCCGCCGGCCTCCCTGATGGACAAGGCTCCTCTCTGGAGCTCCTCTCCCCCTCCCTGAGCTTCCTCACCCTAGCTCAACTCGGCCAGCATCTAGCTTCTCTTTGCCTGGCATCCTCCCTGATTGACAAGGCTCCTCTCTGGAGCTCCACTCCCTCACCATGAGGCCTTATCCTAGCTCAACTCGGCCAGAAGCCTAGCTTCTCTATGCCCAGCACCTCCCGCCTGACAAGGCTCCTCTCTGCAGCTCCTCTCCCCTCCCTGAGCTTTCTCACCCTAGCTCAACTCGGCCAGCATCTAGCTTCTCTATGCCTGGTGGCCTCCCCAATTGACAAGGCTCCTCTCTGGAGCTCCTCTCCCCCTCCCTGAGTGGCCTCACGCTGGCTCATCTCGGCCAAGGAGCCAGTCCACTGCCACAGTTGCTATGGGCACCCTCAGAGCAGGAGATGAGATAGGACATGAACCCAGGCACCTGTGGGCTGCCACATACCCCTCCCGCCTTTGTGAAGGAACCCTCGGGAACTTCTGCCCCTTGTTGATTGTGTATTAAATGGTTTCAGAATGCCTTTGATTTTGTGACCCCTGGAGCCGAGCTGCCACACAGGGTCCCTGAGTCCTTTGCAAGTGGCTGGAGGTGCCACAGCCTCCAGATGCAGTCAGAGACCCAGCTTGGGGTGCTCCATCACTTCCTGAGATTGACCTGTGCCCAGCGTGGACCAGAGGAAAACTGGAGGAGCAGCAGTGGCTGGGTACATGTGGTCTTTGGGACAGTTCAGGAGTGTGGGCCCAGCCAAGGGACCAGGCCCATGATCACCTCTGTGCACTGTCCTGGGTGTGTGGGCACCAGGTTCCCACTCTTCTTTCCTCCCTGCCCCATCTCACAATCCAGCATCTCATGGCCTGAGCCTGCAAGAGGACCCCAGGGCACTTCTGACCACAGACCAGGATGCCAGTGGGTGGAGGCAGCCCCAGAATGTCCAGGTGGTCCTGGTGGCACACCTGGCTGGCCAGATGCCCACATGCCCTCTAGCAGCTCAGGCCTCCTGGGCTGCTGTCACAGTGGGTTCAGCTTCTCCAGGTCATGCTGTCACTAGGGGTCATTAGCATGGAGAATGTGTCCCCTGACGTTGGGAGAAGAGACTCCTGGCTCAGAGGCTCCTGGCCTGGAGGATCCACAGGGAAGGAGTCTGGAACCCTACCTTGGGCAGAGAGAGCATCCCAGTTCTCCAATGGTCCCTGACACTTGTAGCCTCTTCCTCAACCCACACGACCTCCAAAAGGCGACTAGGCCCTGTTCATCAGAAGCTACCTGGGTCATCCCAATGGGGCAGGTTAGGCCATAGCCATTTTCCCCTGGGTCTGGAAGGCCCAGGATTCTCTAGCTGTTGAGTCTGGTTTGGAGTTGACCACTCTGTACTCCGTTCTTGAATGAACCATGGCTGTGTCAGTGGCAGGACCCCAAGGGCTCAGAATCGCTGGTCCCCACAGGGTGCTTTTTGCAGAATCACACTGAGGCCAGAAGCTGACGAGATAGAGGGTGACAAGTGGCTACTGTGCTGATGACTCATCTCTCCAGGCTGGGGAGCCACAGCCATGGGCCAGTCCTGAGCCTGCTCCTGTTCTCCAGTGCTCGAGGCTGGTCCTCTTGTTCCTGGGAACCATAAGGCCATATTTTGGACTCTTCACCTGCTTCTTCTGCTCCTTATCTGGGGGAAGATGTGAGCCTGATGATGAGCTTACAGGCAAGGTTGCTACAGGGCAGGCAAAGTGGATGGGAAGGCCCCTGTCCAGGTCAAGCCTGTCCTGTGCTCCCTGCTCTGCCCTGGCTTCCTGGGTGGACCGCAGTGTACTCAGAGATGTGAAGGCATCCACCTGTCCAGGCGCATGCCCTAAACAGTGTTACTAATGGGAACGCACACCTAGAGACTTTCCTGGTGCCTATGTCCTTGAACCATCCTCCCCTGGTCAGCCATGTGCAGGGTGACCTGCAGACATCCGTCTCCATTGAAAGCCACCTGCCTTTGGTGACAGTCCTTTGCCCTCTCCTGGAATGGAGATTTCAGAAACCTGGTGCTCTTTCTTAAGATTTTCTCCTTTGTATCACTTTGCTAAATAGAAGAAATAAAAGGAAGCCAGCTATATTAATATTGGGTAGATTTCACAGAAAAGAATTTTATAAGAGATAAATAAACTTCAATATGTTTCAGGGGTCAATTCATCAAGTATATATAAGTATATATATATGTATATATATGAGTATATATATATATGTGTGTGTGTGTATATATATATAAATATAAAGCTAAATACTTACACACCTAATAAAAGTAATCCAAAAGATGTGAAGCACAAAAGCCAATGTAAATGTAAAGACAGGCAAATCCACAAGTGTAGTCAGAGCCTCCGTACCCTTCTGTTGACAATGGATGGAACAGCTGGAAGAAACTGAGTGTGGAAGACCAGGGCAGCCACACCAAGAGTCTGTCCTAGGTGCATCTGTCTGACACTCCAGCCCGCAACAGCAATGCGTGATTTGTTTCCAGGCACATGGAACCTTTACCAAGATGGGACACAATCTTGGCCACAAAACTAGTCTTAAGACAATTAAAATGACCAAAGTCATGCAAAATGTGTTCTCTGAACACAACGAAATTATATTTGAAAACAATAATAAAAAATAAAATCCCCACATAGCTGAAAATGAAGGTCTAATTTCCCTCTAAGTAGTGAATGGGTGGAATGGAAATTCAAAGGGAAATTAGAGATCACTCCAAACTTAATGAGATGAGAATTTGATAAATCAGAATGTATGGGGCATTGCAGGAGCTACTGTCATGGTATAGTGGGTCAGGCCTCTGCCTGCAGTGCCAGCATCCCATATAGGTGCCAGTTAAAGTTCAAGCTAGGCCCCTGCAACCTGTGGGAGACCCAGATGAAGCTTCTGGCTCCCGGCTTCAGCTTGACCTAGCCCTGGCTGTTGCAGCCATCTGGGGAGTGAACCAGTGGATGGAAGATCTCTTTCTTTCTCTCTCTCTCTCTCTCTCTCTTTCTGTAACTCTTTCAAATAAATCTTTAAAAACAAAACAAACAAACAAAAAAAGAAAGGATAGGATATTGCCAATGCTTACAGTGCTTACAGGGAAAATTGTAGCACTAAACATTTACATTAGAAATGAAGAAAGAGGGGCTGGCATTGTGGCGTAGCAGGTAAAGCTGCCGCCTGCAGTGCCAGCATCCCATATGAGCACCGGTTCGAGTCCCGGCTTTTCCAATTCCAATCCAGCTCTCTGCTAATGGCCTGGGAAAGCAGTGGAAGACAGCCCAAGGCTTTGGGTCCCTACACCCACATGGGAGACCTGTAGAAGCTCCTGGCTCCTGACTTCAGATCAGCACAGCCACAGCCATTGCAGCCAATTGGGGAGTGAACCAGCAGATGGAAGAACTCTGTCTCTCTGTCTCTCCTTCTCTCTCTGTGTAACTCTTTCAAAAATAAATAAATAAATAAATAAATCTTTGAAAGAGCTCTAACCAATGACTTCAATTTCTACTTTTGGAAACTAGAATAAGAAGGGGCTGGGGTTGTGGTAGAGTGAGTAAAGCCACCACTGGCAATGCCAGCATCCTATATGAGCATATATGACCTAGCTGATCCACTTCCAATCCAGCTCCCTGTTTATGGCCTGGGAAAAGCAGTGGAAGATGGACCAAGTGTTTGGGCTCTTGCCACCCATATGAGAGATCCAGATGAGGCTCCTGGCTCCTGGCTTCTGCCTGGCCCAATGTGGGCCATTGTAGCCATCTGGGGAGTGAACCAGCAAATGGAAGATCTCTCTCTCTCTGTCTCTACCTCTCTCTCTGTAACTGATTTCAAAATAAATAAAAATAAACAAATAAATACATGCTTTTAAAAAAGAAGAGAAACTAAAGTCCAAAATAAGTGGAAGAAACATTGGCAGTTTCTTAAAAAGTTACATATTCATATACATTTGCCACATGATCTAGCATTACATGAGCCACAACTTGCTCCCACCCAGAGTGTGCGTTAGTAGGAAACTGGATTCAGGACCCAGTCATTCTGACTTGGCATATAGGTATCTGATCCACTAGGCCAAATCTTCCCCTAACAGTATTGGAAACATATGCTTTATTAATGAAAGCATTCATAGAAGCTTGGCTTGAAATAGCCAGAAAATAGGAACAATCCAAATGTCCACTCATAAGCTAAAAGATAAGAAGTATATAGATATCCATGTAATGGAATACCATGTAAGAAAATACATGCAATAAAATGAATTACCGAAACAGTTATAAAGCTTAGATAAATCCAAAATAATTATGCTGCAGGGATGGAGCCCAAAACATCCCTACCCTCCAGAAAATCTCCACCTACTGTATTATTCCATTTACAGGACATGTAACAAATGCTAAATGCATAAGCTAACAGTGACAGAAAATAGATCAGTGCTAGAGATAAATGGTGACAGATGGTGTAAGTAGTTGAGTGTGTCTGGGAAGGTTAACGAGGAACTCAGGAAGCCCCCGGAGGTGCTGACATGTTCAAGACCGTGACTGGGGTAGTTGGTTTCACAGGTGCACACATGTCGAACCTGGTCAAATGCTGCCCTATCAACAGGGACATTTTCTCATATGCCAACTAAGCCTCAAAAGGCCTGTTATTAATATTATAACAACTAGAAAACAGGGAAACATCTTCAAGACATGAAAGAAGCAAAAGTATTTTTAAGACACAACATAAATCAATAAGCTTTGGACAGAGTAAAGAGTAATAGGTAGAAGCCTCAGAGTGTAAGGAAATATCACACAACAAACACAGTAACCACAAAAAGTTTATAGAAAATGGAATTAAAAGATAAATGTATTTCGGTTTTGAAATGTATTTTGCAATTAAAAGATAAATTTATTTTGAAATCCATGCCTCGCTTTTTATATAATTCATTTTCCATAAACCATTTGTGTGAAAATAACTTGCCTTTTTTAAAAAAAAAATCATTTGCGTGGCAGAGAGAGAGAGAGAGAGAGAGAGAGAGACGCACACATAGTGAGCTCCCATCATGCCCAAGCTGGGAGCCAAGAATTCAACCCAGATCTCACGTGTGTGCGGCAGGGACCCAACTGCTTCAACTGTCGCCTGCTGCCTCCTAGGATCTGCCTCAGCGGGAAGCTGGAATCAGGAGCCAGGACTCAAGCCCAGGCACTCTGACACGGGATGTGGCTCTCTTAGGTGCTAGAAATACCCACCCCTATATTTAATTTTTAACGCCATTTTCCATGAACTTTTCAAAGCACCCTCCTCTAGTGAACAAACAGACATATCCAAAATACATGAAGAATTCCTTAAAATCTTTGAGAAAAACACTGACCATATAACAAAAATGGTGGCAAGAGGTAATTTTACTGATTCTGTGATGGCCATATAAGCTACTGCTGGAGTCACGCAGCCTGCAGATAACAAGTCTGCCTTCCTTGAAGCTTAATGGGAAAAACACAGAAACAAAATCACACAAAGGCACCGGAGAATGAAGAGAAATGCGCCGTATCTGGAAGGGACTTCAAAATTTGGGAAACAAAATAATACAACCAGAGGGAAGGGCAAAGTTGTGTGGGCAGCTAAAACTCTTAACAGTTAAGAGGATGTTTCTGTCCTACAAAGCCCAGGACAGACTGGAGTAACCACAGCCACTACGACTTGATTAGGAAAACCTACCCTCTCCCTCCACCAAAAAGAAAGCCAGAAGAGGGAGCACTTTTTCAAACAAAAAGCTAAAAAGAAGCAGTTTAAATGTTGCATGAACCAAACTCTCAACCCCAGAGGTAGAGAACAGACTCAAAGCCATACCGATAGAAATTTTTAGAAACTGAACTGTTGGGGCTGGCACCGTGGCTCACTTGGTTAATCCTCGGCCTGCAGTGCCAGCATCCCATATGCCGGGGGTGCCGGGTTCTAGTCCCGGTTGCTCTTCTTTCAGTCCAGCTCTCTGCTGTGGCCCGGGAGGTCAGTGGAGGATGGTCCAAGTGCTTGAGTCCTTGCACCCACATGGGAGACCAGGAAAAAGCACCTGGATCCTGGCTTCGGATTGGCGCAGCACTGGCCGTTGCGGCCATTTTGGGGGTGAAACAACGGAAGGAAGACCTTTCTCTCTGTCTCTCTCACTGTCTGTAACTCTACCTCTCAAACAAAAAAAAGAAGAAAGAAAGGAACTGAACTCTTATTGGAGTCAACAAACAAAGAAACACAGTTATCAACTGAGGTACAACCTAGTTAATATTCCTCAGGGGAAAATCTAAAATCCAGCATCTCCATATTAGTACAGGATACCGTGAAAACAAAATGCAACAAAGACCAATGAACAGTGACCTATTCTCAAGAGACAAAACAATCAGCTGAAACTTTCAGATCCCAAGATGATTTCGATACTGAAATTAGTAAACAAAGGTACCCAATTAGCTATGATAGTTATATTTCATAGATAAAGGAAAATGTGCTCATACAAGTAAAAGTTATGAAATGTAATCAGAAAATGGAAACTACACAAAGAATCTGAGAGGGCATTCTACAATAAAAATGCAGTATCTACCATTAGGGACACACTGTGTGTTTACATCAGAATAGAGATGAGGAGGACTAAGTGACCCTGAAGACAGGGTAATTGCAGCTATCAAATATCAGGGATGGGGGGAGATTTACAGGAGGGAGAGGTGGAGGCAGAAGTGTACACACACACACACACACACACACACAGGAGAGAGAGAAGAGAGACAACAGGGAGGGGAAGTTCAAATAAAAAAAAATGTTGGAGATGAAGTTTTCTAAATGTTTCAAGTTTTACTGACATCTAATGAATTGTTTAATTCCGTCTGTGATGTGTGATTGATACCTATTTTTAAGTCATATTCCTTCTGTGTCCTACATCTGGACGAGCAAACAGGAAAGTCCACGTGTGCTCTCTTTTTGCACCAGGGAGTGTTCAATCCATGCAGGATCATTCATCATGGCCTTAATCCCTCCACACAGTAAAATACCCAAGCCAATCCCTTGCCTTGCTCTTTCACGTCATTTCATATCTGCTTGGGAAACCTGCCCTACTCTCTCCAGAGAGTTGCATTAGATGAGTAATAAATTCAAACTCCACTGGTGTGTGTTTGGCATTATCAGACTTCATACATGCACTAGTTTTGTTTTTGTTTTCAGATGGAGACTTCATTCCACTTCTGTGGGGAATGACATCATGCATTTACAGAATTAATAAGCACATTTAAACCAATACAATTTAAACTCTCCCCCTCTCTCTCCCTTCTCTCTCTCTCTCTCTCTCTCTCTCACACACACACACACACACACACTCCTAGGAATACCAGCTAACATGCTGAAACAAAAAAAAGGGAAAATTTTAAAGACATTCAGAGAAAAATAACACAGTGCATATGGAGAATACTGATTTGATGACCATGATGGAGTTCAGAAGACAGTGTCAACACATTTTTAAATTTATGAGAGAAAAATAATATCAACAGAGAATCCTACCACTTTAAGAGTAACTATAAAATACGCACATTTTCAGAGGAAAAGGTAACTAAGAAAATCCACTGGCACTGGATCCCAGCTAGAACAACTACCACAACTTTAATAGGTGTGCACCATCAACATTTAGTCTTTAGAATACCAGGGTGGTGCTAAACTCCCTACAAAGCACAGGACAGTCACTAACAAAGAATACCCATCCAAAATGCCAGTGGCAGAAACACTGGGTATCACTAAGTTGAAACCTTTGTGATGGTAGAGTGGTGGTATGAGCAATGACAGATCAATTATGTTAGATATTAGGCTTAGTATCCCACTAATCTCTATGTATGCTTTCACTGTCATGCAGTTAAAAATAGTTTCCAATGTCTTCAACATGACAAGTGGCTTCTATGGAAACCCTACTCCCCATATCATACTCAAGGATGGGAGACTGAATGTGGTCTCCCTAGGATCCACAGCAATGCATAGATTTCAGCTCTTGCCACTCTCATTCTACATTGTTCTAGAAATTATATCCAGTACTATCACACTGAAATAAGCTCTATTCACAGTGGAAAACAGATGTAAGGCTGTCTTTATTTGCATGTACAATCTCATATATGGAATGTTTTAAGAAACACAAAGTGACCAGAACTAAAAATAGAGATCAGCAAGGTCTCTGAGTTCCAAATCAGTATATAAAAATCAAGGTTAACTACATATGTGAACAATGAATAATCCAAGTGTGAAATTAAGAAAACGATTCTGTTCACGACAGCACTGAAAAAAATATATGAGAAAAATAAATACATTCCTATACAGACATCCTTTAGTAACTGTGGGGCATTGTTTCCAGGACTTCCCGAGAATACTAAAACCGTGGCTGCTGAAGTCCTTCAGTACAAGGGCATAGTCTTTGCATACAACGTATGCACGTCCTCTTGTATACTTTGTCACTTCTAGATCTTATATTACCCAATACGATGTAAATGCTATGTAAACAGTTCTTGGACCATGCTGTTTAGGGAATAATATAAAGGAAAAACACTGGACATGTTCAATACAGTGCAATTTTGTTTTGGCAAATATTTTCAGGCCTTAATTGATTCAAGTCACAACTGCAGAATCCACAGAAGTTGGAGGGCTGACATGGAAAACTAAAAACATGACCAAAGGAACCTAAGAAAGACATGAATAAACTAAGAGCCACTCCATGTTTATGGATTGGGAGACTCAATATTGTCCAGATGCCATTTTACCAAAAATGATCAAAGGATTCAAACAATCCCTAACCAAATCTAGCAGAACTTTTTTTCTTTTTTCTGGAAAACATGGCCAGTTTGTTGTAAAATCATACAGAAATGCAAAGAACCTAAATAGGCAAAATAGGCAAAGCAGCTTTGGAAAAAAGGAACAGTTCTATGCATATAATAGATCCTACTAAAATGTGTTCTAAATTGATAATGAATTTGGATGCATGCATACGAGTAGTCTTTCATAACAAAGAAACTAAAAATAAAACAAATTCACATTAAAATTCTCCAATTCCATATATGTCTTCTGGGAATCTGCTACATGCCAGTTCATCCAGGTGCTGGAGTTACAGCTGCGAACCACACAGACTAGGGCATGGTTAATAAGCAAATAAATACCCACCACGTCAGAATGTAGGAACAACAGGAAAAATAAAGCAGTGCAAGAGAGACTGGACATTATTTTAAAGTAATCACCTGGGAAAGGTTCTCTCACAGAGAAGTATTTGAGCAGAGAGTTGATGACAATGGGAAAAGGAGCCATTCAAGTGCAAGTACAAGGAATATTCAACAATTTCAGAGCAAGTACCTATTTATGGTAAAATTATGCATGGGCTCCAAAAACTCTATGCACCAACATTAACTTTTCTTGCATTCCACTGCTCCAAGAACATTTTGAAGGACTCTGTCTGTATGGGGAGAAGAAGCATCCCAGGCAATAGAACAGCAAACAGCCAAACGCCAGAGGTGAGCCTGCCCCTGGGGAAGGACTGCCCTGACTCTGGAAGGAAGCAGGGAACAATGGTAGGACGCAGCAGAGGAGCACATCACGAGCCTTCTGAGCTAGAGCTGAATCAGTCTCTGAGAACAGGTTATAGGTGAAATAAAATGCAATCTAGAAACTCCGATGTGTCTGTCATCTAGAAGCCAAAACCCAGAACTTCCACTATGCTTGGTTTTATGGAAAACATATTCATTGATGTAGGATCCTCAACTTGGGTCTTATTCACTGGAAAGTCAGTAGTTTATTTATTCTAAAGACAGTTACAGAGAGAGAAGGAGAGGGAGCAGAAACAGGAGAGGGAGGGAGAGAGAGAGTGACTTTTCACCTGCTAGCTCACTCCCCAAATGACCACAACAGCTGGTGCTGGGCCAGGTCGAAGCCGGGAGCCTGTAACCCCATCCAGATCTTCCACGTGGGGGACAGCAGCCCAGGCACTTGGGCCATCCTCTGTTGCTTTTCTAGGTGTGTTAGCAGGGAGCTGGATCAGAAGTGGAGCATGTGGAACTCAGACCAACATGCATCTGGGATGCCAGCACTACAGGCAGAGGCTTAACCAGCTCTGCCACATACTGCCCTCCTCCCTTTCTCAACAGTCCACTCCCACCACTGCTTAGGGGAATAGGCCTAATTAATAATGCATCACACATCTGCCCCTTGCATGGTCACTGGGGCTCTGTACAGAAACACAGGACAAAGGCAATCTCCATCAGAATATAGTACAATCATGTGTTGCTTAATGATGGGGATATACGCTGAGCAATGCATTATCAGGCATTTCTTCATTTTGCTGTCATCACAGAGGGTAATCACATGAATGTGGATGGGATAGGCCAACCACATAAAGTGATCTTTTGATGCAGTAAAGAGACGTGGTAACCACAAGATGTATGAAGCTGCAACAAGCCCAACACAGCATGCTATTTTAAAGATTCCTTTGTAAGTCAAAGGAGTACACTCTAAAACAGTGTATGACATAGTACATAAATCAGTAACATGGTCGCAAATTTTCATTATCAGTATTATGCACTGTAGGGACAGGTGGTTAGCACAGCATATCAGATGTCACTTGAAACTGCGTTTCATTTCTTATAATTGTACCTAGGAAACACATGAAATCTATTCTCTGTGTATTAAAAAACTTAAAAATCAGAAAAAAAAAAGAATAAATAACTAAGTAAAAATGTAAGCCAAGGAAGGAAAAGATGGAGGGAGGGGGAATAAGCAGTGCCTGTATAATGCAATGAATCATTTGAAAAATGCTCTTGGAGAATAAAAGCAAGTCTTTAAAAGAGGATGTCCCTGGGAATGCCCACATCCCATATCACAGTGTCTGGGTTCAAGTCCCATCTCTACTCCTGATTCCAGCTTCTTTTAAATGTGCACCCTTAGAAGCAACGGGTGATGGCTCAACTGGTTGGGTCCCTGCCACCTACATGGGAGAGCCAGACTGAGTTCCCAGCTCTTTCCTTTGACTCGGCCCAGCCTTGATGTTGCACACATTTGAGGAATGAAAGAAAGGAGGAGATAGCTCCCCCTCTCTCAAATAGAATGTTAAAAATTGTATATAATGTACACAATTGTGCTGTACAACTGGCAGTGCAGTAGGTTTAGCTATACTGGCATCATCACACACACACACACGAGTAATGTGTTGCATTCCTATGCTACAATGGCTAAGACACCAACAGGTGATCAGAATTGTCGAGCTCCATTATAATCTTGTGAAATCCTGGTACATAATGTGGGACTAGAATTGCTTCAGACATGAGCAAGAAACTCAAGTCAGTACAACACGACACAGGGAACACACCTTACTTGTGTGTGTGTGTGTGTGTGTGTGTGTGTGTGTGAGAGAGAGAGAGAGAGAGGGAGAGGGAGAGAGAGAGAGAGAGAAAGAGAGCTGGCAATCACTGGGTCACTCCTCAGTGCCTGCAATAACCAGGGGGCTGATGCCAGGAACTGTAAACTGACACCCTTTGAAGTTCCCTGAGGAGGAAGGCCCAGAGCATGGGTTCTGCCTCAGGACCCAGGACCACATGTTGGAGAAGATGCCCATAAATGTCCTTTCCAGAGAAGAGCTGTTCTGGAAGGCAAGTTGGCAGCAGGGAGTAATTCTCAAACATGTCTGGAACCACTGCTCCCCTAACTTCACTGCTGAGGACTTACTGAAAGGAAATCACAAAACTCATAAACAGAGATGTATTTCAACATTGATCTTAACAGTGAAACCTCAGAAAGTAACTAGAAAGGACAGCGATGTGGGAATAGTTAAAGAAATTACAATGGGGATAAATGATTGAAAAACTATGGCCCCATCAAAAATGACGTTTACAAAGAATCTTTAACAACACAGGAAGATGTTGCTGATGGAATTTTAAACAAATCCCAGGACATGAATCTAAAAGCACACAGAGATCTCAACTGTTTTATCTCCCAGTTGATGTCTTCATCTCACTTAAAAACTCATTGTAGATACCTAAAAGTTGTAAACAGTGGTTCTTGCTAGATTCTGAGCATTTGGTGAGTTGAGAAGCTCTTCCGTTATTTTATATACCTTGCACATGATCTGTAAAGGAAGTGCAATGCTTTGATAACCCGAGGGGAAAGCATGCATCCTTTGGAACAAGGCGTAGGTCTCTCTCCCCTGGTGCATCTCTCACGCCGAGTGGACTTTCCTCTGCAGCCAACGCTTTCCCCAGCTCTCAGAAAAAGGCATTTAGAGGCCCTATGATGTGGCTTCTCTGAGGTTCTCCAGGACCTGGCTCAGGGATTGCTCTCTGCCTTCACATGGTCAGCTCACCTGCTCACTCAAAGCAGTAGCTTGCAGCATGTTCAGAGCTACCAAGATGAGGCAGTGACACAAAACTTCTATTGAAAGTGGTCTTTAATCTCAAAATGGACACTGATGAGACAAGGGTTGCACCTCCAAGTGATGTCCTAAAAGCTAAAGTATATGAAGTGTCAAGCCTGGGTCCATGGCATCAATATCACCCAGGAGCTACTGAAATGCAAGTTCATGGGCCTCACCCCAGACCTACTGCATGAATCTGCATTTAACAAGCTTCACAGGTGAATCTGCACACATTGAAGTCTGAGAAACAATGGAGGTGGCGGTAAGGCACAGAGGGTTAAGCCTTTGACACCTGCATCCTATATTAGAGTGCCGGTTAGAACGCTGCTGCTCTGCTTCCACTCTAGCTCCTGCTAATGTGCCTGGGGTGGCAGTGGAGAATGGCCCAAGTCCTTGAGCCCCTTTCATCCATGTGGGAGACACAGATGGAGTTCCAGGCTCCTAGTTTTAGCCTGGCCCAGCCTTGGGTGCTGTGGCAATTTGGGGAGTGAATCAGCAGATGGAAGACATGTCTTTATCTCTCTCTCTCTCTCTCTCTCCCTCTCTCTTTCTCTTTAATATCCTATCACTCTGCCCTTCAAATAAATAATAAATCTTTTCTTAAAAAAGCTATAGTTTCAGAAACACTGCTCAGCGAGATAAGTGTGTAACAACCTAACATCCTAACACAAACACTGGGGAGATGCTAAGAGCACACCTCACTTGATGCCAGCTCTGTAATCAAAAAGCTACACAACCTGGAAAAGTTGACCATCTTTGTCTAAGGGAGATAAACTATCCAGCTTTTAAGCTTGTGCATCTGCAAAATGGGAACAATCAGATATCTCCATCCTAGGGTTTGTATGGATCAAGTTAGGCAGCCTAAAACCCTTAGGATACTCGGTGGAACAGAGTAAGAATTAAATGATTTTTATCATCATGGCAAAGATTACGTATGACAGCTGTAAGGATCAAATGAGCTCATGAGTACACAAGGCTGCAGATGAAGAAGATTCCTGCACAGATATGCAGAGAGATTGTCTTGCAGATGTGCAGAACCATTCTTTACCCAGAAAGCCAACTGTGAAATGACAGTTGGAATAAAGAGTGAAAATACAGGCTTCCAAGAGGATTTGGACTCCGTGAGCCCCACTCCATGGTATCAGCAAGGGCCAGAGTTCCGTTTCCCTCCTTATTCCACTTCTTCCCTCTCAGAGAGAAGGCAACGGGATCCTTTGTTAGGAGACTTAGGGGAGGTGTGGTACATCTGCTCTGTCACTCCCCCAGGCATCATTACCAGGCAATCCCTCACCTACGGCAACTGCTGAGTCATTTTTGAAAAGTTTTCCCATTTCCAGATGTTAGGAGGCTCTGCTTTTGTGCCGCTGACCTAGGAGGAAGGGAAGTCAGGGCTTTCTACCTGCAGCATCAGCTGTCAAGCAAAGTGACTGACAGCCTTTGATGGAGAAATAGGTAAGAGGAAAGCTTTCAGTTGGTTCCCATCACCTTGGCCTTGAACAAATGCAGCAGGAAGATGTCCCAGGGAGACACAACTGAGCTTAAAAGGGGAAGAACAGAAGGGGCCCAGGGTGGGGAAACGTGAAGAGGGTCAGGGAAGGAGCAAGGAAGGAAACCCGTGGGGCAACAGGAACCTACTATCCCCCTGTGGATTCGGTTCTTGACCATGTGAACAAAACTGCAGTTACGTTGATCCGAATTCTGATGATCACAAAGCAAACTGACTGTGACATACATGGTCCTTAACTTTCCAAATTCTTAACAACATTCAGTTGTCTATTAGCCCATTTCTCATTGCTATACTGAACCACTGAGGTTGAGGAACCTTACAGAGAACAGAGAAGCACTCACGGTTCTGAGGTTCCAGGGGGCGGTGACAGCACTGGCTTTGCTTCAGGGAGTCTCGTGGCAGATGGCATCACAATGCAGGGATGCTTGGCAGAGGGAGAAACCACATCAGGAGACAGGAAGCCTGAGAGAGAGTCAGAGGTCATGTCAGGCTTTAATGACAACTCATTCTCACAAAGACTCACTCCAGAAATCCAGCATCCCCAGGCCCTTCCATGTAGCCTCACCTGTTAAAATTCCATCGTACCCTGGGAGCTAAGCTCCTAACACATGAACACTTGGGGGAAAGCACAATCAAACCTGGTCCGACTGCTCTTCTGGTACATTCCCTAGACAGGGCCTGCTGTGGTCTCATTTAATGCAGCACACAACACAGGCTTTAAATGTACATCTGGGGGCCACAGTTGTGGCATAGCGGGGTAAGCTGCCACCTACGGCCACAGCATCCCATGTGGGTGCCAGCTCAAGCTTTGCTGCTCCACTTCCAACCCAGCTCCCTGCTAATGCACGTGGGAAAGCAGTGGAAGATGGCCCAAGTGCTCGGGCCCCTGCACCCACGGGGAAGACCTGAATGGCATCCAGGATCCTGCCTTTGGCCTGGCCCAGCCTTGGGCCTTGGCAGCCATTTGGGGGATGAGCCAGCAAATGCAAGATTCTTTCTAACTCTGCCTTTCAAATAAATAAATAATAAAAATCTTTTTAAAAGAAAACCAAAATAACAATAAGCGATGCAGATAGAATGTGGCTCTCAAAAGCCTAAAATATTTTATAACTGTGTCCTGCCTGATCTTCCTCTGACATGGAACCTACTCTTCATAGCTCCCTCTCTGCTTTGTCCTGGCTGCCCTCATATCCCTTCAACTGATCTTCCATGGACTTTTTTTCATCTGGCCTTTGCTGAACTGGCCTGGAGCCTCCTAGAGTTCCATTATCTACTCTCTTCCAGAGGTCAGACACTCCAGGTCAGGAAAGGAAAATGAATGTGGGAACAGGTCAGAGGTCAATAGGGGTTGGTATGCAGCTTGGAAAACTGAGACTAGACGTTCTGCTAAAAATAGCTCAGGTTTCTTTTTTCTGGAGCCATGTTCTGGGCCAGATTTATTCATCCCCAAAGTCTAGCCTTTGTCCCTTCAAATGTCCAACCCCAGTGCCTGTGTCTCAAAAAGGAAGCGAGCTTCGGTTTCTATGCAGGTCCTCAGGACCCCACGGGGCCTGCAGGTTGCACAGGAACAAGGCCACAGCTGTTAGATTTGTCTCCGTTTTCTTTGGCCATTGGGCTGCACTGGATGAGGCCTCATCCCAGTTTCCTCTTCATCTCAGTTGGGCCTCCTGATCATGGTGGCAATCAAGGAGAATCTAGTCCCCGAGTCACACTGTGAGCCATGGATGGCAGATGCCTTGGGGTTCTGCACTGCCCCCTCTGGCCTGTCTCTCAGGCCAGCTACCGGGGTTGGCTTCCTGCAAGCTCGGCCTCACCTTGCAGAGCAGTGCTGTCCTTCACACAGGAGCCAGCACCTCTCAGCTCTGCTGCTCCGCCAGGGCCGTGCTGCATATCACAGTTCCCTGCTGCTCAGGCCCTGTGTGCTCAGCGCATGTGGGCACAGACAGAGGCACAGGGAAAGGCGCACTTTCCACCTCCGTCTCCTGATTCGTTCCCAGGTGTCACTCAGTCATACTTGAGACTCTCCTTGGCCCCTGGAATATCAAGTCTCAGAAGCTTGTGCTTTTACCTTCCTTTCTTCTTGGTCCACCTGGCTGATTCCAAGTCACTTTTCACACAATTCCCATGCAAAGCCTCTCCATTCTCGCACCTCCTTCTGCCATTCATGTTCGGTTCTGTCTTTGTGTATTCTTCCCTAGACTTTGCCAACAGCAATGCACTTTCTATTTTCTTCTCTTATAATCAATAATTTCTCATTTTCTCACACCCTATTAGAAGGTTTATAAGGGACAGAAAGCTTGCCAATCACCTCTGTATTTGCATTCCTAGTGTGACACAAACAGCGAACACAAACATTTGCTGAATGACTGAATGAAGGTATGAGTGGTTTGCAATTATGCTTAAATCCTGCTGTCACCAAATATATCATTTTGCATTCAAATATTAAAATCAGTAAATACTTTCTGAGAATTTATTTGCCACATAGAAATCATTCAATAAATGCTGAACCCTTATATAAACTTCAAAAAAGATAAATAATGGCACCAAGGGTGAAGCCACGGCTTGCGATGTCACATCCCATATTGGAGTTCTGGTTCCAACCTGGCTGGCCTGCTTCTGATCTAGCTCCCCGCTAATGTGCCTGGAAAAGCTGTGAAGATGTCCCAAGTACTTCAGTCCCTGCCACCCACGTGAAAGACCCAGGCGGAGTTCCTCACCCCTGGTTTCGGCCTGGCTCAAACCTGGTGGCTGTGGCCATTTGGGGAGTTAATCAGACCCCTTTTTCTGTCTGTCTCTCCTATCTCTGTCACACTGAATTTCAAATAAACAAATAAATAAAATATCTTTTTTAAAGCTACCCAAAGAAATCCCTCAAGAGAGTGAGGGAAATAAATACAAATGCAACAAACCTGACTGTAAGGGTTTTAATTATTTAAAAAGTCAGAGAGTGCTAAGTACGTGACTGATGGTTTCATGGAACCCATGGGGTTGTGGGGGAAAGACTGGAGTTGCCTAGAGACCAACTGTATTAATTTCAGGCATACTTATGGTGTGCCTGGTTAATGTCAGGTGAAGTATGTGATAAGACTGAGCTTAAATGATGAATATCTCAGTATTCATCAGGCAGTAATTATTTTGAAATCTATTCATTTGAATAGATTTTACAACTTGTGATCTCCTAAAGGTAAAATCTGAGTTCAGGGTAGTAGGAAATTCTAGCAATCAACGGTACCCAGTTCCATCTTGGTCTTGGGGTGAACACAGGCTGCTTAAGTCTGACTTCTCTCTGCTTCATCTGAACCTTAAGTCAGACCTCTAAGGATAATCCTGATAATTAACTAGTAGGACCAATACCAATTCTGTCTGTGAATATAGAAGGAACAGGGTTAAAGCACCTAAGAACTTTTTAATCCAAATCATGGATTTGTTACTACCTAGTCTGAGCCCTCAAATCATGTTTACAGAGGCGGATCTGCTCGTTTTCTATTTGTGATTTGGGGGAACTAGGCAGGAAGATTATGGAGAAATATGTGAGTGGGGCTTTCTGCCAGCCCTGCACTGTAACTCCATCCCTTCCCTGTCAATCTTGTACCCCACTTTCTCAGGATGCACCTGTGTCCCATCCAGAACCAGGAAGAAGACACTATGATGACCAGGTGGAAGTTAACCTACATGTGGAGGTGCCAGCAAACTCCCAGAGAGCCTCACTCAAGCTAAATTCCACCAGCCCGATCTTGGGAAAAACACTGCTGAGAGGGCTGCTGTTAGGCCTTTGACCATGCCCCTGTGTCCTCTCTGAACTCCTCCCGCCCTCTCTCCTCATAGGCAGCTCTCTGCATGACAGGTATCTGTGTGGAGTAACCACACTCACCTGTGAATGCACGCACTCTCTCTGTTAAAGGAATCCTGCTCTCACTGGGGCACTGTATATATGGCTCTTTATGACACTTGAGTCCTTATCTCTGTAGGGTCAAGAAACTGGAATAAAGATTAAGAGACCTAGGCCTGTAACATCTTCATCACCTGTCACCTTGGGCTATGTCTGCAGAGGCAGAATGTGTAAGGGGGAAGTCATAGGCTTGGGAGCCCAATGGAGTTGGACCTTCATTTGCGTGCTTAGCAAACTTGAATAAATTGCCTTTCCTTTTTGGAAGCCAGGTTTCTTTTACTGACATACAGAGGGAAAACTGCTGCTGCCACAGAATTGCAAGAGAAAACAGAGTGGCTTGGATGGGGCCTTAGCAATGGGCCTGCCCAGTCACACCTTTTCCCACCAACAGAATCAAGATTCCTGTGATTGGGATCCTTTACACGGACTGCTGAAGTTCCTGGTATTTCTGCTCCCTTCTGACTCCGCTGGCCAAAAGAGTGGGAGAATTAATGACACAGCAATGTGGAGCCAAGAATCCAAGAATGAGAATCCCTTGTCTCTTCCTCGTACTTCCCAGGTGCCCAGAGCTACACAGTTACTTGTGTGAGCTAAATGTGGTTTGAATAAGAGGCTGGGTGTCCTGCAGAGACCTGGAGATTCTGGAATTTTCCCTTTGGGTTATATAAAATGAGATTTTTTATAATGGATGTATAAGTGTCCATTTGTTATTACAATCTTACACTTTATCTTCATTTCTGATTGCTGTTTAATCAGCAATAGCTTGGAACAACTGAACTTTTAGTTTCGTCCTCTGTTAAGCAAGTAATGATGTGTAAACAAACACTTAAGTAAGTGCTACTTCAAGGGACCTTTTTTCCCCTTTGTAATGTTAAGAATCCTTATCTGGGTAAATGAGTCCACCCTCTAATTTGCCAGTAGGATATTTCTGGACTCCATTTAGCTATTCTGTTTCAAATTTAATTACACATGAAGGTAAATGGTTTAGACTGGGCCAGACCAAAGCCAGGAGTCTGGAATAATATCTGGGTCTCCTATATGGGTGCAGTGGCCCAAGGACTTGGGACGTCTTCCACTCTATCCCAGGCATATTAACAGGAAACTAGGGGCCAGTGCTGTGGCCCAGTAGATTACTCCTCCACCTCTGGCGCCAGCATCCCATATGGGCACCAGTTCTAGTCCCGGCTGCTCCTCTTCCAAACCAGCTCTCTGCGATGGCCTGGGAAAGCAGTAGAAGATGGCCCAAGTGCTTGGGCCCCTGCACCTACGTGGGAGACCGGGAAGAAGCTCCTGGCTTCAGATGGGCGCAGCTCCGGCGGTTGTGACCATTTGGGGAGTGAACCCGCGGATATCTCTCCCTCTCACTGTAACTCTACCTCTCAAATAAATACAATAAATTAAAAAAAACAAAGAGGAAACCAGATGGGAAACAGAGCATCCAGGACTTGAACTGGCATCCATATATGATGCCAGCATTGCAGGCAATGGCTTAATACACCATACCACAACACCAGCCCCAGAAGTTTCTTAATTTAAACTGCTTATTTCTTTATATAGTTATTTATAAATTTATCTTACTTAGTTATATTTAAATATTTGCTACAGCGTGTGGTAGTTGTGTAGACAAAATCTCCACTACTCATTGCAATCATTCATTTTTGGGAAATACTGAGGGTTCATCATGTGCTCAACACCGATGTGACTATGAGAGAGGCAGCAGCAGACTAGCTGTGCTCGTACCTGTATTCACAGAATTTACACTCTCCAGCCCTGGAGAGTGGCTGGAGTGGCTGAGTGGCTGCACAGGTACAGATGTCCCAAGTGTGTGACCATCAGGAGTGATGCCCACGGCAGACAGCTGCTGGACACCATGGGGCAGGTCCAGAGTTAGGTCAGGGGAAGGTGAACGCTAGGGCATCACCCCTGTTTTCCCAGGGAAAGTGCTCTGCTGCTTTCCTCAAGCTTCAGGGTTCAGTGGAGCCAGCTCTGGGAAGACAGATAAATTTAAACAGGAAGACTTAACCAGAGACATCAAGTTTTATCTAGGGTGTATATGAGCTCCATATCATTTAAAATGCATAACAAAATTCTGTCATGCATAGGACGTTGAGTAGGCTGCTGACTTGAGCACAGGGGTCGAATGCCTTTCTCTCCATTAGAAGGACTGATGGGTCATAAACATGCAGAAAATTTTCATCAGCCCTGGGTTGCAATCAAAAGTGAAAAATCAACTTGAGAGATTTACAAGCTACACCTTATTGTCACTGAGGGGAAAATAAAGAGGCACGCCTGCAGCCTGCATCTCCACAGGGGCATCACATGGCTGATACAGCATTAGTTAGAGTGAGTTGAGAACATCTTGGCTGCCTGGGATTTTCAGACTCCAAGAGAAGGGAGTCTCACACCAGAGGGAGAAGGGTAAAGAAAGGCCCCATGCCCAGAAATGAAGCACAACTGTCCTCATCAGGCTGGAGTATGTGCCCCTTACCACCTCAGAGAGAGGCAAGCCTAGGAGGCAGGAACAGCTAGAGGCAGCTCTCCTGTTCTGTTTCTTTTCTGTGCTATGCACCCCCAGGGCCATGAACTTGGAGAAAGCAGTCCGTATAGGCAGTGAGCAGCAGAACCAGCAAGGAGGACCCCCAGCCAGCACACACTCCATAGGGACTACCAGTGATGCAATTCAAGGGAAGCCGACTGAGGCACAGACTTAAGTAACTGCCCAGTGGTCTCTAGTGAGATATTCAAGGGGTCTTCAAAATTTTCATGGAAAGTAAGTTTCTAAAAAAAAAACTGTGCCTAAGCTGCAAAATTTATTTGCACCAAAATAAATTCATACTAACTTATTATACTGTGCCTGAGTACAACCTAGTTTGAGGCCCTAGGAAAGATCAAACATCATTTGAATCAGGCACCGAATCAGAGCAGCATGGATTCTGCTAAAATTGAGGCAAGAACAAATGCCAAGTTCATGGAGGTTGGGGAGAATGGTGAAATTAAGACAATGCTCCAGTGGAATTAGCAATTTACAAATGTTAAATTATTTCAAAAAGGGACAAGAGGATGTTGAAGATAAGCCCACAGCAGAAGACTACACACATCAATCTGCAAGGAAGCAATTAAACTTATTCAAGCCCTACTTGACGAAGACTCACAACTGACAGCAGAACCAGCAGCCACCACTGCAGACACCTCAACTCGTTCAGCTTAAACAGCTCTGGCCCCAAAAAGAAAGTGCAGCAAACTTTCCACTCAACAGGTGCCAGAATGTGGCATCCAACTCGGCTGCAGACAAAAGCAGAACTTTCAGTGGAAACTTTAAATAAGTGACACCAAGATTCTGAAGCATTTCTTTGAAGAGTTATAACAGGAGATGAAACCTGGCTTTACCTGAAGGACTCTGAAGACAAAGCACAGCTAGAGAAGTGGCTACCAAGAGGTGGACGTGGTCCAGTCAAAGCCAAAGAAACCACTGTGTTCTGCATCTAACAGTCCACCTTGCATATGACCACGTTTTCTATTTCCAGTCATCAGCTGATGGACATCTTGGTTGAGTCCATTTCTTTGCTATTGTGAACTGATCTGCAATTAACATGGGAGTGCAAGAGTCTCTTTCATATGCCGACTTCTGGGTGGAACTGGAGATCATTATGTTAAGGAAATAATGCAGATGCAGAAAGACAAATATCACGTTTCCTCTCCTATGTAGAGGTTAATACACACACACACACACACACACACACACACACATAGGAGAAAGAAACAATTAAAACTGTGTGGGTATCATATTGTTTGGTCCATAGTTATAAATATTATCTCCATTGAATTCAACCTCTACAATTTAATAATATACCATTATTGGGGCTGGAGCTGTGGTGCAGCAGTTAAACCCGCCACCTGCAGTGCCAGCTGGTCTGAGTCCCAGCTGCTCCACTTCTGATCCAGCTCTCTGCTATGTCCTGGGAAAGCAGCAGAAGATGGCTTAAGTCCTTGGGCCCCTGCACCCAATGGGAGACCTGGAGGAAGCTCCTGGCTCCTGGCTTTGGATCGGCACAGCTTCAGCCATTGTGGCCATCTGGGGAGTAAACCTGCAGATAGAAGATTTCTCTCTCTCTCTCTCTCTCTCTCTCTCTCTCTTTGCCTCTCCGTATTTCAAGTAAATAAATAAATCTTTTTAAAAAAAGAAATAATAGACCATTATTTCCTCACTTGTGACAACTGTTATGAATCCTACATCATGTGATCCTTGTTTTCAAGAAAAATAGTAGGCATGTGTATGATCTCTACATACGAAGTGAACATGGAAAAATGTTGAAAAGATTAAATCTAAGAACATAAATATGATATTTAAAATACATAGACACTTGAATACATTATATAACTCAAAGTAATTCTGCACCAATGGAACATTACTTCCTATAGAAAGAAGGCTAAAAAGTAAATATTAAAAACATGAAATTCAGAAAAACAAGTGGACTGATCAAAAGCAAAGATCATGGCAACAGTATTGGAGGTGCTCAAGGCACTGTGCTGTTGACTTTTTGGGGAATAAAGCGGGGTGACATCTGCTTCTTACGAGGCTGTTTCGAGAAAGTCACCCAAAAGCTTAGCAGAAAAATGCCCAGGAAGCTTTACAAGAGAATCTTCCACGACGACAAAGCTCCTACTCATGCCTCTCATCAAAGAAGGCGATTTTGTGAGAGGTTCAGTGGAAAATAGCCCTGATTTGCTCCTTCTGAATTCTTTTTGTTTCCTAATTAAAAAAAAAAAAAAAACATTATGGAGCCGGTGCTATGGTGTAGTGGGTAAAGCCACTGCCTGCAGTACCAGCATCCCAAATGGGCGCCAGTTGAAGTCCCAGCTGCTCCACTTCCGATCCAGCTCTCTGCTGTGGTCCAAATCCTTGTGCCCCTGCGCCCACGTGGGAGACCCAGAAGAAGCTCCTGGTTCCTTGCTACACACTGGGGCAGCTCTGGCTGTTGCGGCCATCTGGGGAGTGAACCAGTGGATGTAAAACTCTCTCTCTCCTTCTCTGTAACTCTGGCCTTCTGGCCTTCAAGTAAACAAATAAATCTTTTAAAAACATTTAAAAGACACCAATGTTTCTTTGTTTAATAATTAAGTAAACTGAAAATAGATCTTTGTAAAAATTAAGAGTGGGAATGTGAGAAGGAAGGGTTGGAGCACAGGCAAGAGGAAGGTAGGGGGCGCAGTGTCACTACGTTCCTAAATCTGTATCTAGGAAATACACAAAATCTGTATAACTCAAATAATTTTTTTAAAAAAAGATTTACTTATTTATTTGAAACTCAGAATTACAGATAGAGGGGGAACGACAGAGAGAGAGAGTCCATCTGCTGGTTCACTCCCTAAACAGCCAAGACAGCCAGGGCTGAGCCAGGCTGAAGCCAGGAGCCAGGGGCTTCTTCAGGGTCTCCCACATGGGTGCAGGGGTGCAAGCGTTTGGGCCATCCCCTCTGCCTTTCCAGGCACACTAGCAGGGAGCTGGATAGGAGGTGAAGCAGCCGGGACTCGAACCGGTGCCCTTATGGGATACTGGCACTGCAGAAGGTGGTTTAAACCCCGGTGCCACAATGCTAGCCTTCTGTGTTTCTTACAACACACTGTAAAGTCCAGTCTGCTAGTCCTCAAGGGCCAGATCAGTGCTGGCACACACAGATAATCAATGAATGTAAAGTTCCTTTGACCTCCTGTTATCAGCCCCCAGCCTCTCTCACAACTACAGCATCTCATTTCAGAAGATCTGAAATTCAGAGTTGAGTTTTCCTAACTGAAGGAGTCATACCACCCCATGCCACCCTGGCTCTTTTTAAATGCATGCATAATGTATACATTATTTAAATGTATGTATAATGCCTCTTTTTAAAATGTATGCATTTGCTGGCCAGCACCATGGCTCACTTGGTTAATCCTCTGCCTACAGTGCCAGCATTCCATATGGGCGCCGGGTTCTAGTCCCAGTTGCTCCTCTTCCAGTCCAGCTCTCTGCTATGATCCAGGAGGGCTGCGGAGGATGGCCCAAGTGCTTGGGCCCCTGCACCTGCATGGGAGACCGGGAGGAAGCACCTGGCTCCTGGCTTCGGATCGGCACAGTGTGCCGGCCGTGGTGGCCATTTGGGGGGTGAACCAACGGAAGGAAGACCTTTCTCTCTGTCTCTCTCACTGCCTAACTCTGTCAAATAAAAAAAAAATGTTTGCATTTGTTCAAAGAACTGGAGGGGAGGGACAGCATTTCACAGTTTTGTTCCAGCAAAGGCATGTTGGCTAGGTGTCTGAATGCCATACAACAACAAAACGCATGGGGCCAAAAACTGGGTTCTGTTCAAAACTAATGGATCTACTGTGCGATTCCAATTTTAGAACAAACTTGAAATGACAAAATTTTAATGATGGAGAACAGACCAGTGGTTGCCAGAGTTAGGGTCAGGGGGAAGGTGTCATTATACAGAGGTTGATTGAACGAGTTCCTTTGCAGTGATGGAGAGTTTTGTGTCTTGATTGTGGAGGTCTCAACACTGATTTACACCTGTGGAGAAACCCCACAGTATTACATACCAGCAGCAGCAACAACAAAAACTGATGAAAACCAAACAAGTGCCACAGTTTAACCAATAGTATTGTACCACTGCCAATTTCCTGACTTTGAAAATACGCTCAGGGATATAAGGTGTTGCTGGGAAAAGCTGTGTGAGGCACACATGTAAAATTCCTATGTGATTTTTGCCTCTTTAGTGGGCTTTAAATTAGCTCAAAATTTTAAAAAGTTTTAAAAATGCAAAACGGAAGTGCACTATTGGTACAAAGGTGAAGATGCTGCTTGGGATGTCCACACCCCTAGTCAGAGTGCCTGGGTCTGAGTGCAAGTTCTACTGCAATGCCAGTTCCTCGCTGATGTCCATCCTGAAGGGAGCGGGTGGTGGCTCAAAGCAGCTGGGTCCCTGCCACCGATGCGGCTGACCTGGATGGGGTTCCCAGCCCCAGCTTCAGGCTGGCACAGCCCTGGCTGCTGTGGACATTTGGGGAGTGAAGCAGCAGACGGGAGCTTTTTCTCTGTGTCTGCCTGTTTCTCTCCTCTCTCTCTCCCTCCCTCTCTCACAAATAAATAAAATAAATGAATTTAAAAATGTATATACTGTATCTGACAGACCATGAATTGAGCAAATAGGAAGAAAAGAAACTCCATAAAATTATTCAACAACTCATGGACTCACCTTCAAGCTGGCCATGAAGGGATCTGATTCTGCTGAGTGTACAAGAGATTTAGAACTAAATCAACCAACGAATCATTGCCCAAGTCTCAGACTGACCACAAGGTGGCACACATGTGGGCTAAATCTGAATCACAGTCCAAAGAAAATGAGTTGAAGCTTGTGGTAGAAATGCAGCCTGGTTATCCGCCTTTAAAAACGACCCAGAGTACAAAATATAATATTTGTAATATTCAGGAAACAATCCTGGATTATGCAGCACTGGAGAATCAGGAAACTCTCAACCTGAGTGGGAAAAGACTATTATTAACAGGCACAGACGCCAAGATAACACAGATGTTAAAATGACTTGGTAGAGACAGTGGCACAGCTATTGTGCGAATGGCCCAACAAGCAATAGTAAACACTCTTGAAAAAAAAAAAATGACGAATCAGAAGGCTAGCAAATAAGAATGTGTAGGAAGAATCAAATAGGAGTTTTGGAACTGAAAAAAAAATTAACAACCAAAATGTAAAATTCGTTGGATGAAGCAGAGAATGATAACAGAGAGAAAAGAAAAGAAAAAAAAAAGAGTGGGAGGAAAAGATGAACAGAGTTTTGGTGATCTGCGTGACCACAATGAAGAATTCAGGCCACTAGAATTCTAGGAATAGACAACTGACAAATATAACAGGTTTTTACTTTACAAGATTTATTTATTTATTTGAGAGTTAGAGTTACAGACAGTGAGATGAAGAGACAGAGAGGAAGGTCTTCCATCCTCTGGTTAACTCCTCAAATGGCCACAATAGCCAGAGCTGTACTGATCTGAAGCCAGGAGCCAGGAGCTTCTTCCAGGTCTCCCACACGGGTGCAGGGGCCAAGGCACCTGGGTCATCTTCTGCTTTCCCAGGACACAGCAGAGAGCTGGACCGGAAGTGGAGCAGCCAGGACTCAAACTGGCACCCATATGGGATGCCAGCGCCTCAGGCAGAGACTTAACCCATTGCACCACAGTGCCAGCCCCAAGAGGTTTATAAAATGGATTCAATGGGGGCTGGAGCTGTGGCATAGCAGGTAAAGTTGCCACCTGCAGTGCCAGCATCCCATATGGGCACCGGTTTGAGACTCGGGTCTCACAGAGAACCCTGCCCTGGAGCAGGAGTATCACGGGGCATCATGGTCACTGAAAGGCCAGAGTGGCTGAAGCAGAAACTGCAGTGAAACTGTACAAAATGAGACTGGGAATTTAGAGCCAAATACAAAAGGAACTGCCTCTTTTTTAAGAATATTGGCAAGGCAGAAAGAGAGGGAAAGAGGGGAGAGAGAGAGATCTGAATTCTGAAAAAAAAAAATATTTTGGCTGCAGAGTGGCAGCCAGCTTGGCGAGGAGCAAGGGCAGGTGCAGGGGAGGCTGAGGCAGCTATGCCAATGTCCATGGTAGGAGAGGGGGATGATCTCGAGTCAGTGTGCTTGGACGAGAGACAAGGCAACAGGACGGTAAGTTATTTAGAAGATAAAGTCAGCCGTGTGCTGATGTGTTGACCACGGGAGACAATGGAGAGGAGGACCTCGAATCAGATCCCCACACAGATTCCTCCTCTTGTAATTCAGTGGGTGATGCGGCCATTCACTGACTCAGAGAGCAGGGGAAGGGTATGTGATGGAGAAGAGGGTGGAGGTCTGCTCTCAGGAGATTTTGATCTCAGTTCTGGACAGATTGGTTTGCAGGGACTTGCAGGCTTCTAAGAGGAGATATGTATTGCAAGTCTGAAACTCAGAGGAGAGATGTATGCTGTCTGCCTATTGATGATAACCAAAAGTCATGTTGTGTAAGAGAATGTCCAGGAAGAAAAATCTGAGTGAGTTGAGAAATGAGAGCCTGTGATTGAATTCTGAGAACGCCAACGTCCGCTTGCTGCGTAGAAAGAAGGAGTTCAGAGAATAAACAGAGAAGACGTGTCCAGAGAAGTAGAGGAAACGCCAGGAAAATGCTGTCGTGTGGAAGCCAAGGGAAGAGTGCTTCGAGAACCACGAGTGACCATTATACCAAAGATGTTGCTGAGAGTTTGAGAAGCAGAGCAGGTGGGCGTTCGATGGGCGGGTCAAGGCACTTCTTCAGGCTCCTGTGTGCCGTATCCGAGTGCCTGCTGCAAGTCTGACGATTCCACGTCCCACCCAGCTCCCTGCTAACACACACCCACACCCTGGGATGTGGCACATGATGGGTCATGTACTTGAGCCCCTGCTACCCCCCGCAAGGGAGACCCAGAGGGAGTCCCTGGATCCTGGACTTGGCCTGACCCAGCCCCAGCCCTGGCTGTTGTAGATATTTAGGAAAGTGAACCAGCAGATGGAAAATCTACATTTTTAACATTTAATAGAAGAAAGAGGGCACTAAGAAATATCTCTCTTCAGCAGAGTTAACTGGATGTGAAATTATGGGAACCAAAACCACACTGGAGTAGTTGAGGAATGAATGGGGGATGAATAAATGAGAACATTTTGAGAAGTTCAACGAACGAAGCAGGGAGACACCGCAATTGCTAGAAGGAATTTGTGGCTAGGATTTGACTTGTACTTAATGGAAGAGCTTGAACACAATTTTAAAAGCCAATGGGAAAATCTAGTTAACAGGATGAAGCTATGGATAAGAGAGAGTACATATAATTAATGTGTTCCAATGCTCCCAGGGAAGCAGAACTGAATAGAATCTATTATTCAATATGAGCTGTGGCTTTAGCTCCTGTGAGAGACGTCTCCCATACTGCAAGGAAATTGAGACACACACACACACACACACACACACACAGAGAGAGAGAGAGAGAGAGAGAGAGAGAGAATGCAGATGCAAGTCACTGGCAGATCTGGGAAGACAAGCAAATTATACAGAAGCTATAATTTCAATGTGGTTTATTTCTGTGTAATGGATCTGGAATAAAACGACTTGAGCCAGGACTTCGGCTTCTACATGGCAGAGCAGATGTGCCTTCCCGCCCCCCAATGACAACTTGGAGCCCTGGATATCA